>NW_012105498.1:1672871-1693347 GCF_000951045.1 Mandrillus leucophaeus | reverse complement strand
TGGGCAAAGGACATGAACAGACAGCTTACAGAAGATGACATACATACAGCCAACAATCATATGAAAATAAAGTTCGACATCACTGATCATTAGAGAAATGCAAATCAAAACCACAATGAGATACCATCTCATGCCAGTCAGAATGGCTATTATCTAAAAGTCAAAAAACAACAGATGTTGGCAAGGTTGTGGAGAAAAAGGACTGCTGTTACACTGTTGGTGGGAGTGAAAATTAGTCCATTGTGGAAGGCAGTGTGACAATTCCTCAGAGACCTAGAGGCAGAAATGCCATTTGACCTAGCAATCTCATTACTGGGTATATACCAAAGGAATATAAATTGTTCTGTTATAAAGACACATGCAAGCATATGTTCATTGCAGCACTATTCACCAATAGCAAAGACGTGTAATTAACCTAAATGCCCATCAATAATGGACTGGATAAAGAAAGAATATGTGGCACATATACACCATGAATTATATGCAGCCATTAAAAAAAAAAAAAAGGAGATCATGTCCTTTGCAAAGATATGGATGGAGCTGGAAGCCATTATCCTTAGCAAAATAATGCAGGAACAGAAAACCAAATACTGCGTGTTCTCACTTATAAGTGAAAGCTAAATGATGAGAACACATGAACACATAGGAGGGAACAACACACACTGGGGCCTGACAGAGGATAGAGGGTAGGAGGAGGGAGAGGATCAGGAAAAATAACTAATAGGTACTAGACTTAACACCTGGGCAATGACATAATCTGTACAACAGTGCCCCATGTACAACAAACAAGTTCATCTATGTAACAAACCTGCATATGTATCCCTGAACCTTTGTTTGTTTGTTTGTTTGTTTGTTTGTTTGTTTTTGCTTTTTTGGGAGGGAGGATGGAGTCTCACTCCATCACCCAGGTGGAGTGCAGTGGCATGATCTTGGCTCACTGCAACCTCCGCCTCCCAGGTTCAAGTGATTCTCCTGCCTCAGTCTCCTGATGTATCCATAAACTTAAAAGTTTTTAAAAGATTATATGTGCTTTACCAATTCATCCCTTCCTCCCCCTATCCCCCATCAACTACCAATTTTATTAGTGTCTTCATAGTTTCACTTTTTCCAGAGTGTCAGATAGTTGGAATAATACAGTATATACCCTTTTCAGATTGGCTTATTTTGCTTATATGCATTTAAGTTTCCTCCATGTACTTCTGTGGCTTGGTAGTTCATTTCTTTTTGGTGATGAATAATATTCCATTTTTCAGATGTACCACAGTGCATTTATCCATTCACCTACCAAAGGACATCTTGGTTGCTTCCAACCTTTGGCAGTTATTAATAAAGCTGCTAGAACTATTCACGTAGTTCTGCAGATGCAGGTTTTTGTGTGGACATATGTTTTCAGCTTTTTTGGAGAAATACCAAGGAGCACAATTGCTGGATCATATAGTAAGAGTGTGTTTAGTTGTGTAAGAAACCACCAAACTATCTTCCAAAGTCACTATACCATTTTGCATTCCGACCAGCAATGAATGAGTGCAGGTATACATCCTTGCCAGCATTTGTTTTTGTCAGTATTCTGGATTTTGTCCATTTCAATAGGTGTGTAGCGGTATCTCATTATTGTTTTAATTTGCATTTCTCTGATGATGTATGATAGGAGGCATCTTTTCATGTGCTTATTTGTCATCTGTTTATCTTCTTTGGTGAGGTATCTAAGGTTCTGTGGCCCATTTTTAGTTGGGTTGTTTCTCAGTTTTAGGAAATTTTGTTTGTTTCTTGAGTTTTAGGAGTTCCTTATATATTTTTAATAATAGCTCTTTTTCTGACATGTCTTTTGTAATTATTGTCTCTCAACATTTGGCTTGTCATTTAATTCTCTTGATTTTGTCTTTCACAGAGCAGACTGTTTTTATTTTAATAAAATTTTTAAAAGTCCAGCTTATCAATTGTTCCTGTCATGGATCATGCCTTTGGTGTTGTATCTAAAGAATCATCTCAAAACCCAAGGTCATCTAGATTTTCTCCTACAGTATCTCCAAGGAGTTTATAGTTTTGTGTTTTGCATTTTGGTTTGTGATAAACTTTGAGTTGATTTTTGTTCAGGATATACTGTCTATGTCTACCTATTTTTTCTGCTTTGCATGTGGATGCTCAGTTGTTCTATCATCATGTTCGTCTCCTCTTTCACCAATACCATACTGTCTTGATTACTATAACTTTATAGAAAATTTTGAAGTTAGGTAGTGTTATCCTCCAAATTTGTTTTTTATTTCAATATTTGTTTGCTATTTGGGGTCTTTTTCCTCTCCACGTAAACTCTAGAATCAGTTCACAAAATAACTTGCTGGGATTTTGATTGGGATTGCACTAAATCTACAAGTTAAGTTGGAAAGAATTAACATGTTTACAATATTGAGTATTCCTAGCTCTCCATTTACATGGACTATCTCTCCATTTATTTAGTTCTTTGATTTCCTGCATCAGAGTTTTGCACTTTTTTTCATATAGGTCTTGCACATATTTTGTTAGCTTTATGACTAAGTATATTATTTTGGGGGGTGCTAATATAAATGGCACTATGTAATTTCAGTTTTTACCTTTTCATCATTAGCATATAGGAAATTAATTGGCTTTTGTGTACTAACCTTTTATTCTACAACCTTACTATAATTGCTTATTAGTTCCATGAATTTTTTGTCAGTTATCTTGGATTTTATACAAAGAATATTGTGTTATCTATGAACAAAGACAGTTTTATTTTTTCCTTCCTAATATGTATACTTTTAATTTCCTTTTCTTGTCTGATTGTATTAGCTAGAACTTGCAGTAAGATGTTGAAAGGCAGTGGTGAAAGGGAACATCCTTGCCTTGTTTCTGATCTTAGTGGGAAAGCTTCAAGTTTTTTTGTTGTTGTTGTTTTGTTTTGTTTTGTTGTCATTAGGCATGATATTAATTGTAGGGATTTTGTAGATATTCTTTAATAAGTTGAGGAGTTCCCCTATTCCTAGTTTACTGAAAGTTTTTATTTTCAATGGATGTTGGTAGATATTTTTTAGATATCAGACACTAACTTACAAAGTAAATAAAATACTCTAGAATCTCAGAGTCAAGTGGGAAAAGCAAGTATGCAAATAAATTATTATTGTACAAGATTATACCTTTAGTATTCTGGCTTATAATTGCCAGTTTACTCTTCTAATAAAAGTTCTCTATGTTGTGAACTTCTTGGGAGCAGAAACCGTCTGCTTTATGGTAATAATCCTAGCCACAGTGGAGCCCTCCAGGAGTATAGTAGGCCCTCAATGGATACTTGTTAAATGGATAAAAAGATAGAGTATGATAATTAAGATAATCACCATATGAATTTGGTACCATAGAATCCTAGAGGGGCTAGTGTTAGGGAGAACTAAAGAGAGCAAATGTTGTTCAACCATTCATGAGGAATGAGGGAAAGGTTCCTAGGTATATAAAAGAGAAGAAGCCACCTGCGGGCAGAAAGACCTATACATGGAAAGACCAAGATGAGGGAAAGAGTCCATTTAAAGAAAAGCTAGGAATTCAGAGAAAATAAAGGAGATTTTATGTGATTGGAATTTAGAGTATTTTTGAGGGTGTGTCAGGAGACAAGGCTATACATATTTGTTTATGGGAAAACATTTTGATGATTCTTCTAAAAATCACTTCCCATTCTTATCAGTGTCCAAAGTTGGCTTTCGGATTTTACTGTGGCTAAAGGAAATAGGTAATGAATAACTTTAAGAATGCCGTGTTCAAGAAGAGTTTGGCTAACCTCTGCTCTAAGGGCAGGAGTCTGGGTAGAAAGGGAAAGTAGGTCAGTAAGATCAATGAAATTTCTCAATTGGAAAAGCGAGCATGGGAAGCAATGCTCTTCCTCTTTTTTCCTGATAAAGAAAAGAAGGGCCGGGCGCGGTGGCTCAAGCCTGTAATCCCAGCACTTTGGGAGGCCGAGACGGGTGGATCACGAGGTCAGGAGATCGAGACCATCCTGGCTGTAACACAGTGAAACCCCGTCTCTACTAAAAAATACAAAAAGCTAGCCGGGCGAGGTGGCAGGCGCCTGTAGTCCCACCTACTCGGGAGGCTGAGGCAGGAGAATGGCGTGAACCCGGGAGGCGGAGCTTGCAGTGAGCCGAGATCTGGCCACTGCACTCCAGCCTGGGCGGCAGAGCGAGACTCCGTCTCAAAAAAAAAAAAAAAAAAAAAAAAAAAGAAGGAATTAGAAAATTCATCAGGGCTGAACTAATTGTTATGTAAAGCCTTCCCTGGAATTAGCAAAAAAACAGAACTTGTAGCTGGTAAAAGCAACAGAAACATTTTTACAGGACAACACCTGTGATACCCCCACAGAAGAGAACAGTTAAATGTTTCTTTTAAAGGAAAGAATTTTTAAGAGTTCAACTATAGGTAAAGGTTAGTAAGATGTTTCTATTTCCTTATATATTATTTTTGAAAATGAATTTCAGTAATAGTAATTAATGATGCATTCATGACAGTCCTTTGTCTTTTTTTCCCACAGTAATTCTTAGATATCTTAACTACATGAAAACTTCTGAAATTCCATTAATGAGGTTTATGGAAGGCTTTGCCATTTGAATACAAGGCTTTCTGCCCAGGCCCCTGGTAACAGCTCCCAAAACTGCACTAGCATGATTATCCTTTTACTTCAAATCCATTTTCTGAAGTGACAGGTCACAGGGATTGAATCGGCCTCAGTGACTCCTTTTGCCTCCCTAGGCAGGTGATGTTCATGTCAGTTTGTGCATTGACTCAGGTAGCCCCTACCAGAGCATATTAGCTTCCTAGGTGTCAGGTAACAAACTACTCAAACTGAGTGTTTAAAACAACAGAATTTATTGTCTCTCAATTCTGGAGGCTAGAGTCCAAGATCAAGGTGTTAGCAGGACCTGGTCCCTCTGAAACCTGTAGGAGACTCTCCTTGCCTCATCCTAGCTTCTGGAGTTTTGCCAGCAACCTCAAGTGTTGCTTGGTTTGCAGCTGCACCACTCCAACATTGGCCTTCATCTTCTTATGGCATTCTCCTGGTGTATCTCTGTCTTCATATGCCTTTTTTTTTTTTTTTTTTTTGAGGTGGAGTCTTGCTCTGTCACCCAGGCTGGAGTGCAGTGGCATGATCTCCGCTCACTGCAATCTCCACATACCGGGTTCCAGCAATTCTCTGCCTCAGCCTCCTGAGTAGCTGGGATTACAGGCACCTGCCACCACACCTGGCTAATTTTTGTTTTTTTAGTAGAAATGGGATTTTACCATCTTGGCCAGGCTGGTCTTGCGCTCCTGACCTCGTGATCTACCCACCTTGACCTCCCAAAGTGCTGGGATTACAGGCATGAGTCACCACGACTGGCTGGTTTTTTTTTTTTTTTTTTGGAGACCAAGTTTCACTCTTGTTGCTCAAACTGGAGTGCAATGGCTCCATCTCGGCTCACTGCAACCTCTGCCTCCTGAGTTCAAGCAATTCTCCTGCCTCAGCCTCCTGAGTAGCTGGGATTACAGGTGCCTGCCAACACACCCAGCTAATTTTTAGTAGAGAAGAGGTTTCACCATATTGGCCAGGCTAGTTTCAAACTCCTGACCTCAGGTGTTTCACCCTCTTCGGACTCCCAGAGTGCTGCAATTACAGGCGTGAGCCACCCCACCCAGCCCTGGCTGTCCTCTTATAAGGAGACCAGTCAGGTTGGATAAGGGACTCATTCTACTCCAGTGTGACCCCTTCTTAACATCTAACATCTACAATAATCCTTTCCTAACATGTCACATTCTGGGGTATTGGGAGTTAGGGCTTCAAAATTTCTTTAGGGTTGGAGACACAATTCAACACATAACACAGAGTGTAAACTTTTCAGGGACAGGGAGGTCTTGTATAGCTTTGTATGTGCAAGGCTCGGCCAGGGTCTAGCCCAGTAACTGCTGGCCAAACCTTGGTTAAATGAATGAAGAAAGTATATGCAAATATTCTGCTCTGTTCCTCTGAGTATTAAGAATTGAATCTCTGTTTGCCCTGTCTAAGAACCTCCTCCTGATCTGGCCTCTGCCTTCATGTCTCCACGGCACCCCTACTAGAATGGTACATTCTAGTCCAGTGAAAATATTTGTTTTCCATCAAACACCATATATTCCCTCACTTCCTTCATTTATACTTTTCCTTATTCATTTATTGTTATCTCATTCCCCATCTCTCTATATGAAATCAGTGCTCTCCTACCTACTATAAAACTTACCCTGGGCTGGCCACGGTGGCTCATGCCTGTAATCCCAGCACTTTGGGAGGCAGAGACGGGTAGATCACAAGGTCAGGAAATCAAGACCATCCTGATTAATACGGTGAAACCCCATCTCTACTAAAAATACAAAACATTAGCTGGGAGTGGTGGCATGTGCCTGTAATCCCAGCTACTTGGGAGACTGAGGCAGGAGAATCGCTTGAACCCGGGAGGCGTAGGTTGCAGTGAGCCAGGATCGTGCCACTGTACTCCAGCCTGGGCGACAAAGCGAGACTCCGTCTCAAGGAAAAAAAAAAAAAAAACTTATCCCAAATGTTATGGATGAATGAATGTTATTATAATTGGTTATTTTTACTTACTTCCTTCCCAGTCCCCCTAGGATGAGAGCCCATGAAGTCAGGAACTAAGTTGTATTTATAGTTATATTTCCAGCACCAAGCACAGCACCAGAAGTGTATTTACCTTGAAACTCTAGGCCCTTCAATTACATGGACCTCTTCAAGCTCTTGTACCTTGTGTTAGACACTTTGCTGGGTACTGGAGACACAAAGGCCGGGGGAACGAGGGTTCATATACAGTAAGCACATTTGAGATCTCAGGCACTAGCATTCTGGGTAAATAAGAAATTCATGTTACAAATGTAGTATTTTATGCTTTTTAAAAAATAAAATAAAATTTTTAAAAAAGGGAGCTCCAGATTATAAAACTTCCAGACCATAAAAAACCTGCATCTGCCCTTGCAAAGCACTTGCTATGCTGAGAGAAGTAATTCACAAAGCAAATAATTCTGGCCATGTTTTCCTGTGTAATTTAAGTGTGATCTCCTTCAGCAAACCTTCCATAGACACCCCTCCATCCAGAAATTATTTCTCTCTATCCCAGGCCCTCACAGCACTTTGCATGTATCTCTTTTATTACTTATATTTTGTTTCAAATATCTATCTCTCTATATTTATGTCTTATTTCTTCCACTAGATTTGAAATTCTATGAGGGCCAAGTCAGTCATAATAATCTTCATCTATAACACAATACTTGGCAAATGGCGTGTGCTTGATAAATATTTGAATGACTATTAAGAGCTTCCAACATGTTATTTATTAATATAGTCCAGGCATTTCCATTTATTATCCCATTTAATCCTCACAAAAACCACAATGTAAGCACCACCATTATTCTCATTTTGGGATATAAAAACTGAGCTTCAGGCCAGGCGCGGTGGCTCAAGCCTGTAATCCCAGCACTTTGGGAGGCCGAGACGGGTGGATCACGAGGTCAGGAGATGGAGACCATCCTGACTAACACGGTGAAACCCCGTCTCCACTAAAAAATACAAGAAACTAGCCAGGCAAGGTGGCGGGCGCCTGTAGTCCCAGCTACTCGGGAGGCTGAGGCAGGAGAATGGCATAAATCTGGGAGGCGGAGCTTGCAGTGAGCTGAGATCGTGTCACTGCACTCCAGCCTGGGTGACAGAGCGAGACTCCGTCTCAAAAAAAAAAAAAAAAAAAAGAAAAAAAAACTGAGGTTCAACAAGATGAAGTAAATTGACCAAGGTCTTGTAGCTAATAAATGGCAAATCTCGGTTTTAAACTTAGATGTGTGTCTGGAACCAAAGCCAAAGCCAGGTAATTACTGCAGAGGACTAAATCATTTTTCAGAAAATTGAATAAGTATATTTCTTGTGCATAAAGAATTCCCAGTTAGTGGAGGAGAGATACATATATCTGTATCTATTTTTAAGTGATAGTACTATAATGCCCCAAGTAAAATGCTCTGGGAACACCACCCAGGAGATGGCTAAATGTGCCTGTGGAATTGTTGAAGGATAAACTGGCTCATCTGAGGATGGGCATTTCAGACAGAGGAAGAACACACAAATGGCACAGGGGAGTCTGGCCATGAGGGCCACAGAGGAATTTATGCATAATTGATAGGTATAGTGCCAGAAGGAAAGTATTGAAAGTTGAGATTGAAAAAGTCCATGGAGCACAAATTAATAGTTATTTCATATTGTAAGGAGAATCCTAGTTAGGGATCCCTGGCAGAGATGTTATGGGCCTGAACTAAGGCAACAATACTAATATGATGTGAGAGGCATTTCTGAGTTAAAGATGACTGCATTTGTTGGATGATTGGAAGTACCAGATGAGCAGTAGAGAAGAAAATGCAGAAGTTTCTGATTTGTAAGATTGGACAGACACCATTAACCCAGATAAGGAACAAAAGGGAGAAAAAAAGATTCAGGGAGAAAATAATGATTTCATTCTGGAGGAATTGAATAGAAACGTGGAGTAGAGAAGACTGATCCGGGCCACAGATATGAATTAGTGGATTATCAGTATAGAAAAGGATAAAAACACCTATTTATTAATTTATTTAAAAAATATCAAGGCCCTAATCTGTACCAGGGACTAGACTAGATGCTAGAGGCCCAAGGGGGTTGTAGTTCTCATAGAGATTGCGTTATAGTGGGAGATGGGCAACAAGCAAACAAACAAACACAATTAATTTACTGTAAGATAAGTATCCTTACAAGAGGCCATGATTTTAAAAAAGAAAAAAAAGGAGTGGGGGACTAGTTTAGATGGAGTGGTCACAGAGCACAGTTTAAACTGAGACCTAGAGAGACAAAGGAGCCCTCTGAGAAAGAGCTAGAGGAAAGGAAAAAGAGGAGAATTCAGTGTCTCAGTCACACCAGCCACACTTCAAGTGCTTACTAACACATATGACTGGTAACTACAATATTGGGCAAACAGATACATAGAACATTTCCCAAAATTTCAATTAGGGAAACAGAGAGAGGAACGTTTATAATGTCAAAGGTGAAGAGAGGCCAAGTTAGAGAGGACCTAACAATAGAGCTGTTTCCGTTCTCTCCACTTTCTTGAAGGTGAGTACTAAACATTTATTAAATCATTAAGTGGAATTGTGGTTTTAGAAATGGGAATGCCCCACTTCTGATTTTCATTAAGCAAGCATGTGTAATGCTGGAGCTGGAAGGGATCGTGGCGATTCTGGTTTGCCTTTCTCACCCCTCCTCTAGTTATACAATATGGAAACTAGTTCAGAGAGGCTGTTTTCAAGGACACTCAAGGGTTAATATTGGAGTCAGGACTAGAAAACAGGCCTCAGCCTAAAGTTTTTTCTACAGTTATATGGATGTATCCATATCAGAGTTAAGAGAAAACATGAAATACTTGAACCCAATTATTTCACTTTAAGCCATTTTCCCCATATCACACTAATTGTAGAGGGTTTGAACATTTGATAATTAATTGGAGTTTCATAATACCATAATGTTCCAACTCAAAAGACATTTTAAAAAATCATTCATAAAATGTACTGCCTTTAGGAAGAATAGGCAGAGTTTTTTCCTCTAATCCTATTTTTGAATATTAGTTTTGCTAATGGCCCAGCTTCGTAATAGTTTCAGACATTATTTCACCAGTCATGAGAGCTTGAGAACAAATGACACAACTATGAAAAATAACTCTATACAATAGATATTTACTTTTCTACTTTTATTTAGTTTAACAAGATTGCTAAAATTATTCCTGTTATAATTATCAAAAAATATTCCTTTTATAATTAACTTATCTTTAAAAATTCAAAATGCAACAGGGAGCAAAAGCAAATTATTGTCATTATGGATAGTACATATAACTTAAAATAAGTTGACAATGAAAACGTTATGAAATAAAAGAAAAAGAGGGATAATCCTTTTTTTGTGTGTGCTTTGGAGATAAAATAATGATTAGAAGATATGGTTATGAAAAGTGAGAACGTATGTAGAGCAACATAAAATTGGTTCTTTGTTTATTTTCTCAAGAAATTTAGACAAAAACAAATTGAGGTGAAACTTGGTTATTAGATTATCATGTTTGATATGT
This sequence comes from Mandrillus leucophaeus, assembly GCF_000951045.1. NCBI lineage: Eukaryota > Metazoa > Chordata > Mammalia > Primates > Cercopithecidae > Mandrillus > Mandrillus leucophaeus. The sequence goes on along the minus strand of NW_012105498.1, from coordinate 1,683,208 downwards.
GGATAAGAAAGTACTCCAAATATTTTTAAATCAAACTAATTGATCTATAGTTAATTTATGTTGTGAGAAGAAAATTTTTTAATTTATCTATTTGATTCCATTTACCAAGGATGTTATATGTAGTCTCAGATGTGTACCTAATTCTAAGATTTACTCCAGAGAAGAGAAGGAAGAGAGAGTTTTACAAAGAACTCAGACAAGCCGGGCATGGTGGCTCATGCCTGTAATCCCAGCACTTTGGGAGGCCGAGGCGGACGGATCACCTGAGGTCGGGAGTTCGACACCAGCCTGACCAACATGGAGAAACCCTGTCTCTACTAAAAAAAAAATTAAAAAATTAGCCGGGCATGGTGGCACATGCCTGTAATCTCAGCTACTAGGGAGGCTGAGGCAGGAGATTCGCTTGAACCTGGGAGGTGGAGGTTGCGGTGAGCTGAGATCGTGCCATTGCACTCCAGCCTGGCCAACAAGAGCAAAACTCTGTATCAAAAAAAAAAAAAAAAAGAACTCAGATCTTAGCAGTTAAATCCAAGACCTTCCATTACAGCCTCAATCAAAGCCCCTCACTTTGCAGCAGAAGTGTCTTTAGAGACCTTTAGAATTATTAATTAACCTCATTGCAGGCAATCTTGGGTTGTAGAAACAGAACAATGTAACATAAACACTTAAGGCTTACAAGTAGAAGTTAGTGCATTCACAAAGTCTCCCCTGGGTGCACAAACATTCAGTGCCTTCACATTATCCAAGTATAAAGTCTGACTTCCTTAGGTTGGCATCCATGTTCCTTCCCAGTCTGCCTCAGCCTTCTACTTTTCCTTGAGGCCAATCCTGCACATTATTCAAACTGGGATACTCCCTGTTTTCCAAATACATCTTGCATATCTCTGCTCTGACCCTAGGCTTATGCTATGTACTGAAATACCCTCTACTTTCCTTTCTGCTTTCCTAATTTCTACCCATCTGTCAAGGTCTAGTTCAGATTGTACATTCTATATGACTTAATATTTATTCTTTAACACAGAGATCTTTCATCCACAATAGTCACTTGGTACTTAACATATGTGGCTTTACAATATTGATCTATTACTTTATGTGTGACCATTTACCTTTCAAAGGTCATAACTTTCTAGAGGGAAAGGAAATGAGTTAGCATTTACTGAGAACTTGCTGTGTAATTCTAGTATTTTTATGTTATTTCAATTCTTTCACAATGCCAGAAAATAGATATTATTGTTCACAGTTTATAGCCAAAAAAGCAAAACATCAAGAAACTACACCAAGGTTGCTCAAATATTTATTGATAGGATTATGATTCAAGCCTAGATCTATCTAGCTGCAATGCCCATTGTCTTTCCCCATATCACAGTACCCCATACCATCCTCCTCTAGTAGGGTTGTTTTATCCCATGCAGTACCAACCACAGTATATTTAGCATATACTCTGTACCAGTGTGGTTATTATTTTGCTGAAGTCAGTCTGGTCTATATTGCATATTTAATGCATAGATCCCCCCTTATGATGACAGATTTCTATTATTTTAATAACGTGTCCTCAAATAGCAGTTCAACAAAACCCCCTATCTTTGTGTATCTGTATGATGCCCAGTAATCTGTTTGACTGATTATTTGGCTAACAGACCAAATTAACTATTTAAATATGAGGCACATATTATACTGCATCCTTTTGAGGAGCTAGCTTATTTAGATATAAGATGGTTGTAATCAACCAGCAGCTTTGAAGCCTTCTGTTGTCTTCCATGTGACCACCTTTGGTATGCTCCTCTCTTCACAATTTTACTAATACATGTCTTCTCATTCTACTAAAAAAATCTTTTTGATCTCCTACAATGATCTCCTCTTTTTAATAACATTGTTCACATGAACACAGTTGCATTTATAGAGAAATGAAAAAGGATTCAGGAAGACTAGCTGTAAACTTCCCATATGATTTCCAAGGGTAACAGACCCTTTTTGGGTTGTCATGGTACTAGATCTGGGCCTTCCATTTACAGTCTCTGAAACTCAATTTTTGTCAGTGTATCCAGGAGTAATCAAGCTTATATGCTGTAATACCATGTTTTTAATATATGATGCAAAATGTAACTACTCAAGATACCAGAATGTGCTAACTAGCACATTGCTCCCAATAGGAAAAACACTAGGAGAAATTATATTTTAATGAGCCGGAGGCTTGGTGAGCCTGGACTCTGAGAGGGAAATTAGCTACCCAAGTGAACCAAATGACTACTGTCATAGAGCTAGGATGGCCAGATAAGCCCATCTCATATGTTACCCCTACCACCAGGACAGCACATTTATGTTAGCTACCTGCAGCTGGAGCTGGAGAGTACCTCGACCTCACAGTGCTGGAGACCTATTGCCAAGATCTTTCTTCTACCACTCAGGTGGACTCTCCCTCCTTTATTCTCCCAATGTATTCAGTTGTATTAATTCTGTTTGCAAGTGCAACTTCTTCCACATTCAAACATGCCTTGATTAGTTCCCCAGGCCCTTTTTTTTTTTTTTTTTTTGAGACAGACTCTCACTCTGTTGCCCAGGCTAAAGTGCAGTGATGCAATCTTGGCTTATTGCAACTTCCGCCTCCCAGGTTCAAGCGATTCTCATGCCTCAGCCACCCAAGTAGCTGGGATTACAGGCATGCACCACCATGCCCAGCTAAGTTTTTTTTTTTTTTTTCAGTAGAGATGGAGTTTCACCATGTTAGCCAGGCTGGTCTTGAACTTCTGGCATCTAGTGATCCCCCTACTTCGGCCTCCCAAAGTACTGGGATTACTACAGGCGTGAGCCACTGCGCCTGGTCCCCAGGCCCTTTTTTCATTCCTATGAGCCAAAATCAGGGTAGATATGTATCCTGGACATTGTTGAGGTGCTAATATTTTGGTACTTTATCCTTTTGTTTGGGGTGTAGCCTCACAGGGTCCTAATTTTGCTCAGGTGTCTCTGATCTAATCCCACCACTGCGCTCACACAGTCCTATTCATACAGCCAACAAATCTAGACACTAACACACTAGCTTATCACTCTTCAGTCTGCTGCTATTCTCAGTACTTGCTTTCTTCTGAGCTTGCATTTCTGCTTCATTTTCAGCCTCTGAAGATTTCTTTTACTTGCAAGCTTAGCTAAGCATTTAAAAGTATTTTATAACTATTTTATTCAGAATTTTTAGCTGCTTTGTAATTAAAGGGGTTTTCAGAATATCTAATCTGCCAAATTACTGGAAATAGCATCTCAATATTTAAGTTTCTTTAAAATTTATCAGTTTTCTAGATGACTTTAGTTCATTGTCTTATCGGAATTTCAACACTTCCCCATGAGACAAACATTATTCCCTCCATTACCCAAGCAAGGAACCCGACCTGTAGAGGACAATCCTGGCTTCCCACAGATCCCAAGAGAGCTAGAACTAGAACTCAGTATCGTTTTTCCCAATCTCTCACTTTTTTTTTTCTTTCATGAAACAATATTTTTGTTTGTATATCTCTTATATACTCAGCTTGTACCAGTTCCCAAAATTACACAAAACAAGGACCAAAATGTCCTTTGTCTTTCAGAATCATACAGATTCACAGCATAGATGGATGGGTAAATAAATTAATTTCAGGACAGTAAAGGCAGTGATAGTGGTGTGATCAGTGAAAGGACAATGTGGTGTCAAAAAAGTCAATTCTTCTGGAGGTGAGGGTAGAGGAGACAGCAGAGAGGAGATGGTAACCTGGCCTCAGTCTTAAAGGCCAAGTAGGACTTCCTTAGATAGATGAGAATACCAGGAAAAGGCAGGCATCCTTCTAGCCAAAGCAAACAGCCTGGGCAAAGACAAGGAGGAACAACCTGGAATGAGAAGCTGTGGTTGGCAACTTTGTAAGGCTGAAACATGAAGTACAAGGGGATACAGTGAAGTTGGGTGGTGGAGAGGTAGGTGAGGTCAAAGCTTTGAATGCCTATGTAGAAGTTTAGACCTTATCCTAAAAGGTATACAGATCCTTAGAAGTCTTTTGAGCAAGAGAGAAACATGGTTAGGTATGTTCTTTAGAAAGATTAATGAAAGCATATTTATACCTTAATTCCCACTACCCAATATAGCTTCTCACCATGGAGGTTGTAGGAGTTGACTGAAGTAACTTCCCAAGCCCCCAGATGCTCAGAGTTCAAGGAATAGCCCGTGAATGGCCATGAGAAAGCCTTCAGTTTAAGTAGTAATTTTCCTTTTTTTTTTTTTTTTTTTGACAGAGTCTCACTTTGTCGCTAGGCTGGAGTGCAGTGGCACAATCTCAGCTCACTGCAACCTCTGCCTCCTAGGTTCACGTGATTCTCCTGCCTCAGCCTCCTGAGTAGCTAGGACTACTACAGGCACACTCTACCACGCCCAGCTAATTTTTGTATTTTTAGTAGAGATGGGGTTTCACCATGTTGGCCAGGATGGTCTCAATCTCTTGACCTCATGATACACCCACCTCGGCCTCCCAAAGTGCTGGTATTACAGGCGTGAGCCACCATGCCCGAACGTAATTTTCCTATTTGAATCATGAACCCTCTTAAACTATCTGGTGTAAAGAGAGAAAGACAGCCCACAGCACCTCCTTTCTCCTGAAAACATCCTGACTAGTTTAGAGCACCATCTGAGACTACAGCTAAACAAGATTATGCTGCTGATGATCTATCACAGCTTGGAGCAGGTCAGGCTGGCATTTCTCCATTCATTCAGCATCCAAAGGTTTTATAATTATAAAGACTTTTTACATCACATTAAGAGAAAAATAAAAACTGCAAAAGTGAATATAGCACATTTCATCTAAGTGATGATGATTAAAGAATAATACCTTTTAAGAAGAAGGCTGGCCACTCCTTACTCTTGGCTACTTTAGCTTATTGCTCACATGTTGCTGTCATAGCACTTGTCCACTTCCTAGGCTTCTATAAGCGTTTGTTTACATGTGACTCCTCCTACCCCAGGCTCTTTAATCTTTTTATTCACAGTGCCTAACACAGTATAGGTACTCCATAGATGATTGTCTATTGGAAGTTGGATGGATGGGTAAGATATATATTTTTAAGTGGCTATCTAACTTTGTTTTTAAAAATGCTGATATTGTGAGTGACTAAATTCTGTCTTTTGTACATTCCATACTTAAAATATAATATGAAATTAGCTGACAGTGAGCACCTATTATGTACCAGGTACTGGAGACAAAAAGCATATGCCAACACATATCTGTTTTGTATGAGTCCCTGCCCTGAAGTTGCTCACTCTAACTGGAAAGGGAGTTAAATAAACCAGTCCAGTGGAATAAGCATTATGACAGATACATGAAAAGATTGCTAGGGGAGGCACCTAACCCAGCCTACAGTAGACAGATTAAGGAGAGTATCAGGGAAAATTTTCAGAAGATTACAATCCCTGAGCTAATTTCAGAATGAGAAATGAGAGATAGAATTTTGTTCCACTGTCAGTGTATAATGATGTATAATAATGATTAGTAACAGTGCCCTTGGCAATATGAATTCTGGATGATGAATAACATAGAAAATCAGAGTCCCCAAATCATTTCAGTATAAAAAGTGTTTGAGTTATTTATAAATTGTGTTTATTCAATCATCAAGTGTTGACTGAATGCTCTTCTATGTGTATTAGGGATACCTAGAAATGTAAACCATGATACCTTATTTCCAGGAGATTATGATCTCACTGGGGGCCACAATGCCCTCACACACAAAACAGTTCATAGAAATGTGGGCCATTACATTATTCAGACCCAGAGTCATTAGCCTCGGCAGTATGCATGCAAAAGCAGCTGTGCCTCAAAATGTTTCAGAATGGTTCATGAAGATGATGGGTCTTGGGCAGGTATAATATAAAAGGAAAAAAGACAAAAGAGAAACAGTAAGATAAAAGGGTACTACAGAATGGGAGAAATTGAAAAGTGAAGAAAAGAGATGGGCTAAATATGGAATATTAAATGACCATGAGTCAAGTACCATTCTGAGCACAAAGGAAGTGAAAAACACGAAGCCAATGTCAAATACAACATCAAACTTCTAACAAGGCAGAGTCTCACACTGGCAGTTCATACCTGGATCCATAACAGACATGTTTAGTTTGACATGCACCATGCTTTTACATTTTTTTAACCTTTCTCATCTTTGAATTCTGGGAAATTTATATAAATATCTAGATTCTTGGCTTATCTTTAAAAATTAGAGAATCTATCAAGATTGCTTGACATTCCTGCTTGGAGCAATTGTCCAGAGTTGAACAGCAGCAGCCCCCCTTTAGATGAAATATGTCTTCCAGTTTGCTATGTTTCCTTCTCATCCTGCTTTGCCCATTTGTGTTTTGTGATCTGTATCTGTGGAATTTAGATTTCGACATCCCTGGTTAAAATCTAGGAAGAGGGAAAGACATTGACGTAATTAATTATAATATGAAATGGAGACATAAATCACTGTGGGAGTTTATCCATTCATTTAATACCTACTTCCTGAATTCCTGCTACCTGTTGGGCATCTTACTATTACTGGGGAAATGCTGGTGCCTGGGTTCTAGGTGTTCACATTTTCTTGAGAAGAATGTATGAGCAATTAGGACACACTGTAAAACATGCTGCAATGAAGGCATGTGTGGAAGACACAGTGTGGACCCAAGGAACAAGTGATCATATGTACCTGGAGATTCAGAGAAGTGATGATTGAACTGAGTTTTAAGGTGGCCTGAGCCAAATCGTAGAGGTATGAAGCAACAGGTCGAACTCAGGGAAGCACAGGGAGTTTGATGTGGTTGGAACATAGGGTGGCTGGAGACATTTAAGCAGGGTAGTAGGATGATCTGATTTGTATTTTAGGGAGGAGAATGTATTTGGAAGATTGAAACTAGGATCAAGGAGACTTCAAGTTGGGGAGGTTATCCTAAAAGTCAAAACCTGAATTAGAGGGGATGAAGGGATTGGAGGAGATACCATGACATTCAGAGAGAGAAGAGTGCAAGGCAGCATGGAATGAAGTATTGAACCATGTGGTTCAAATGATAAGAGCTAAGGGCAGTTAAAGTGAATCTTTGAGTGTCAATGGTTTTGGAAACTATATTCTGTAATATAATATATCGTAATCCCTTTTTTAAATTAAGAATCCTCCTGTGGCTTATATATACGTTAATATATATACTACTATACTTTAAATATACTTGAATTTTAGCTTAGTCTTTCAAACTTTTCATTGTTTAACTTCCCTCTCCATCAAATGGATGAAACACTTAACTTATAGCAAAGAGATTAGCTCTGATGCTTCTGGCTGTGTGAATGTAGACAAGCTGATTTACCTAAGCATTGACAAAATAGGACTTGTAATACTTTAAAGGGCTTTGATCCTCTAACAGGAAAAATATATGTGAAAATGCTTTCAAATCTACAGATTGCTGTAATAGGTTGTTAGTATAAGAAATTTAAATTAGAAAAAATAAATCCTTTGAAGTTGTGCTTAGGACGTTTTATTTACATTCCATTTTACAAATTTATTTTTTTGTCATTTCTCTTCACTATTAAAATAAGTATCATAATTAACTATAATATAAAATTCTTTTTTAAAAAAAGGCATTTAAATCTTCTGAGTTGCAAAAATTCCAGATAATTTGGTTTAAAAGATTTGTTCTGATAGTTTGAAATAAATGGGGTCCAGGTAAATAAATAAAATCTACTGTCATGCAAACATTATATGTTTTCTGTTTTTACAGACAGGAAGCAGTATATCAAAGTGCAAGGGTCACTAACAAAATGCCCCCAGATGGGTAACATAAATGGGTGATGGGGAATGATGTTTCATAATGACCTTTGAAAGCTGTATTATTCCTGCATAAAGTCACAATGAGTATTAAACATGTAAGGATAATCTTTACTTCCATAGGAATCTTACTGTCTCCCATTTTTATTAAAATATGATTCCCTCCATAAATCTTTCATTTTCCCGTTTTTGATAGAAGTATGAGTACAAGAGATACTTTCCTCTTAATTTTATAAGAAATGCAAATGTGGTACAATGACAGCTTTTTTTTGGTCTGGGAACATGAGAAAGAGGTTAGGATTGTGGCAAACTGGTGAGCGAATGACCATTCTAAAGAAGCCCATTCTCTAAACCAAGTGTTACCTCACAACAAAACTGGGAGCTAGTGTTGATGGAATGTCAGACTTTTTTCACTTGAAGCCACAAATTCATATTTTATGCAAATTTTCCTAATTTTAAACTTGGGCAACTAATTCAAACATTTGTAAATATTGTCAGTCAAATTCAGCCTTTGACTTACTGGTTTGCAATCTCTGGTATATACCATATTCTAGATTTTGGGATTGTGAGACAGAAAATCTATGTCCTTAATCCTGCCTTTGATATTTACTAAACTCAGTTAAAAGCTTAGGCAAGTAGTCTCATTTCACTAATCTAAAAATTTGCCCCAATGATTTCTTCATCAGATTATTTCTTTTACTCATAATTTTATTATAAAAATCTTTCAAACATAAGGAAAAGTTTAAAAATTTTACAATGAACATCCATGTACTTGCCACCTAGATTCTACTATTAACATTTTCCTTTATTTGCTTTATCACATGCCTGCCCATCTATCCAACCATCAGTCTATTTTGCTTTCAGTGTCTGTTTCAAAGTAGTTGCAAAATCAGTATACCTTTCATTTTTTTGAGGAATAAATCAAATGATTCACATAAAGCATCAAGCACAATATCTAGCACAGGGACAAATGTCAGAGTCCTAGTCACTCTCTTCCCTCCATCTATATGTACCATATAGATCTCCAGTGTTGTCGGACCCACTAAGAATGTCTATACATGCGTTTATTCTCAAGCAAGGGGGAGATTTTGTCAATAACCTTTTCATCAAAATTCTGTTGGCCTCTGCCTTTAAAATGTATCCCCATTTCTCTCTAATCCACCCTCTTATTTAAAAAGCAAAACAAAACAAAAAACCTTGAGTAGAAAAACACTAATGTAGGAAGACTTTAGAGTTGGAAGGGAGGCAACAGACTGTCTAGGAAAGGAAGGATACTGTAGTGAGTTCCCAGGACTGTTTCTTTCTTCTTTTTTTCTTTTGTTTGCTATGTATTTGTACGGAGCACTGGAGAAACTGCAGCCTGGAACTGCCAATAAGTACAGACAAAAACAGCCCCAAGTGAAACCTGCTCCCTATAGATAAATGACTGGGAAAAACAGGTAGACTAACAGAACAGGAAAACTTTTGATAATACTGACCTACTCTAGCCAAACACCAAAGAAAAAACTGTCCCCTCAACCCTGCAGTGTCAGTAGTGCTGTGTAGAGAGCTAGATTTCTGGCTCCACCAGGGGCAGCCAGGAGAGGCAACTCTAAGATGGCCTTCCACTTCCTCCACTAGGCTGTTGTTGGTAGACAGAACAAGAACTGAATTTCTATCCCCATCTGGGCAGCAAATAGGCAGAACAAGGGAGTATGAGGTGGTGCTAGTCGATTCTCCACTTTCTAGTGGGGAGCTGAACTCGTACCCTTATCCAGCAGCAACAGGCTGGAATGAGGTGGCATTAGCTGGCATTCCATTCCCCTACTCCTAATATTGATGGGGACCAGCAAGAAGCTTAACTTCTACCCCTGCACAGTGGCAATGAAGTAGAAGGAGAAAGAGGAAATCAGTACTAGTTGGAAAACCACTCTGCCTACTAGGGTAACATCAGCAGGGCCCTGTGGGGATCTAAACTTCTGCCCCCATGCAGAGGTAAGGAGGCAGAATAAGATGGTTCAAGGCAGTGCTAGTCAGCACCCCATCTTCTCTCCCCGATTGGTGTTAGTGGATCCAAGCGGGGAACTGAACTTCTACTCCCACCTAATGGCAGTGAGGTAGAATGAGGGGAATGCTCTGTGTTTCCCTCCCTGCTGTTTCTGTGATCAAGGGGGAGCTGAACTCCCATGCCCACCCAGCTGCAAGAGGAGTCTGTTTTACATCAAGGGAATCATTTACAAATGTAAGTCAGGTCAAGTCATTTTTCTCACAGGCTTCCCATTTCTCTCAGAGTAAAAGTCAAAGCTTTTAAAATGATCTACAAGGCCCTACAGGATTAATGCACTATGGTCTCTCTGACAGTGGTAGGCAAAGTTCTAAGAGGGACTCGTGATATCTACCTCCTAGTGTTATTCCCACAATTAAGTTCTTACATAAGAAAAAGGGATTATGCGGCAGGGCGCGGTGGTTCAAACCTGCAATCCCAGCACTTTGGGAGGCCAAGGCGGGCGGATCACAAGGTCAGGAGATCGAGACCATCCTGGCTAACACAGTAAAACCCCATCTCTACT
>NW_012105498.1:1669393-1672591 GCF_000951045.1 Mandrillus leucophaeus | reverse complement strand
AAAAAGAAAAGGGATTTTGCAAATGCAGTTAAGGTTACTAATCAGTTAAGATAGGAACATTATCTGGGTAGGCCTGGCCTAATCACATAAACCCCTAAAAAGCAAAGAGTTATTCAACTAGTTGGAGAAGAGGAAGTCAGAGCTTCCAAATCTTAAGAGGATTCAATGTGCCAATGTGCCATTACTTGCTTGAAGATAGAGAGGGCCATGGGATGAGGAATATGGATGGTTTACAGGAGCTGAGAGAGGCCCCAGTTGATGGCCAGCAAGGAAATGTGTACCTTATTCCTTATGATGGTTAATTTCATGTGTCAGCTTGACTGAGTCACTGAGTGTCCAGCTATTTGGTTAAACGTTTTCCTCGGTAAGTCTGTGAGGGTGTTTCTGGATGAGATGAACATGCAAATCAATAGACTGGGTAAAGCAGATTGTTTTCCCCAAAGTGTGTGATCCTCATCTAATCCACTGAAGGCCTGAATAGAATAAAAAAGCAATGAAAGGGTGAATTTGCTTCTTCTTCCTGGCCATCTTCAAGCTGGGACATCAGTCTTCATCTGCCTTCGGGCTTAGCCTCAGCCTGCAACTACTTAATATATATCACTAGCTCTCCTGGGTCTCCAATTTGTCAGCCACAAATCTTGAGGCCTTATCAGACTCCATAAGTACCTAAGCCAATTCCTTATTATGTATGTGTATATAATATAGATGTATGTATGTATGTGTGTATGTGTATGCAATCTCATGTTGACTTTCTCTGAAGAACCCTGACTAATACAATCCTACAACCACAAAAAAATGAATTCTGCCAGCAACCTACATACATCTGGAAGCAGGTTTTTCCACAGAAATTTGCAATAAAGCTCAGCCTGGCTGACACCTTGACTTCAGCATAGGTAGACAATACAGTCAAGTCCACCCAGACTTCTGACCTACAGAACTGAAAGAGAACAATGCGTGTGGTTTTAACCTGCTAGATTTGTGGTAACTTATTACTCAGCAATAGAAAACTAATACAGTGACTTCATTGTTTACCATTCTTCTTTCCTCATTTGCTCAGTTTAGCCACAATGGCCTCCTAGTTCTTTGACAATACCAGGCACCCTTCCATATTAGGATCTCTGTTTGTCTATTCCTTTCTTCTGGCCAGAATGTTCTTTCTTTTTATAGTGACATGACCAGTTTCCTCACCTCTTCAATTCTTTCTAAAAGGTCACCTTCTCAATGCATCCTGTCCAGGCCCTCCTCGCCACAACCTATCCCTCCTACGCTGTTCTGCCATTTTTCTCTCCAAAATACTTATTGCCTTATAACATACTATATAATTGATTTATTTATTGCATCTATCATTTATTAGTCTACCTGCATTAGATTGTAAGCCTACAAGCACAGGGATATTTGTTTTGTTTGCAAACATTCTGAGCACCTGAAACGCCCTCCTGGCACAGTAGGTGTTGACAAAGTATTTGTAGAATGAAATGAGTTAACTATATGTCACTTTACCTCTAACTTAATGCATTGTTACATAATTTATTACTTACAGTTCAAGTTATGATGTGCACTTTACACTCTTCCTCATAATAAGGCATATATACATAATGCATCATTTTATGCATGGAAATGTGATAGCAAGTAACAAATTATTTGTATAGTCATTAGTATAAAATATATTGGATGGCTCTTTCTCGTTCTTACATCATTAAGAGCTGGAAAATAGAAGATGAACTGAGATGTTTGGGAGAGGAGGGTGCGTGATACAAATGACAACTTGGTAAACCTAAGGCTTGCAAAACACTTTCTAAAACTACTGATATAGAAAATTGAACTAAATGCCTTTTAAGACTTTTTACATTCTATAATTCCATATTATTATGACCTCTACACAAACTCAGCGAACTATTGGCTCAAGATTTGATCTCTGACCTTTTTGTTGATGATGCTCAAATCTGTATTTATAGTCCTCTCTGAAGACCCAAATTCCTATTCTTTGCCTCCAGCTGCTTCAAAACGTCTCCACCTGGATATCCCACTATTTCCTGGAATTGAGTATGTCAAAATCATACGCATTCTCATGACCCTGGATTCCACTCATCTCTCCTTTTGCTAGTTACTTAGATGCTCTCTCTCCTCTTTTTCTAGTGTCTGAGTCATCTCTGGACCTACTGCTTCTCCCTTCAAATTTCCTCTCTCGTGTTGCCCTTTTTAAAATTCTCATTGCTGTCACCCTTGTTCGGGCTGTGACTTCCTCGCAGCTGGATTACTAGACAACATCCTAAATGGTTTTCCCACCTCCCATCATATCTGTGCTTTCCTCTCCGTCAGCCCTCCATAGGACCATCTGTTAATTTTCCTAAAATGAATTTAAGTATTCTTAATGTCTCAGAATCTTCCAATGAGTCCTCATGGCCTACATAGTGAATTTTAATTAACAATCAAACAAACCACAAACCCACAACCTGGCATATAAGATCTTTCATGATCTGGGCATTCAACCTAGTCTCTTGTTCCCAAAAATCCCTCCTCCCTTTTGTGTACATCCGTCATACTGAGTACTACCATGTTGCTCAATACAAAAACAGATGTTTTAGACAAAAGAAAAGTAGAAGTAAAGGTAGTTTAAGAAATTTTTTTAGAATGAAGGAATGATTTTTGCATGGTATTTTGGTAGTTGTTACAGTGGGGAACTCAAATATCTGTCCTGATATTAGCCTGTTTCTTGATGTGCAAATGTTATCTTAGTTCGAGAAACAATTTTATAGGTAGTGAATCGCTGATATCATATGAAAGTAAAAGCAACCTAAATCTTAAATGGATCAGCCTCTGAGCTGTATTCTCTATTTCTTTCTGCAGAGAGCCTCGCAAGGTGGTCCTGCACAAAGGCTCCACTGGCCTGGGCTTCAACATTGTCGGTGGGGAAGATGGAGAAGGTATTTTTGTATCCTTCATTCTGGCTGGTGGACCAGCAGACCTAAGTGGGGAGCTCCAGAGAGGAGACCAGATCCTATCGGTGAGTATGTTTCTTTAATCTTCATTCCCTCCATATCTGACGCTGTCAATGAAAAAGCCTTAACTTTCAATTATGATACCGAAAGCACCTTAATTACAAAGGAAAATGGATGAGAGCGTCATGACTTCTGGTGCATGTCACAGTTTTGTTTGTTTTTGTTTTTGTTTCCTTTGAGACAGAGTCTTGCTCATTCT
>NW_012105498.1:1667370-1668418 GCF_000951045.1 Mandrillus leucophaeus | reverse complement strand
TTTTTAATAATTTCAACTTTTATTTTTTTATTTTAGATTTGGGGTTACACACGATGTTTCTTATATGGGCATATCACGTGATGCTGAGGTTGAGCGTACAATTGATCCCATTACCCAGATAGCGAGCCTAGTACCCAGTAGTTTTTCAATCATTTCCCTTTTCCTTCCCTCCCCACTCTAGGAGTCCCCAGTATCTATTGTTGCTAAGTTTATGTCCATGAGTATCCAGTGTTTAGCTCCCACTTAAAAGTAAGAATATGTAGTATTTGGCTTTCTGTTCCTATGTTAATTTGCTTAGGATAATAGCCTCCAGTGGCATCCACTTTGGTGCAAAGGGCATTATTTTGTAAGTAATTTTCAAGGCTACTTTATTGAGATGAGATTGACATAGAAAAAGTTGTACATACTTAATGACGAATTTGGAGATGTGTATGCACACATGAAACCATCACTCAACCTATGCCATAACGCATCCATCACTCCAAAAGTTTTCTCCTATTCTCCTCTATTTTTGTTATTGTTTTCCTTTTGTGATAAGAACAATTAACATAAGATCTACCCTCTTATCAAATGTTTAAGCAGGCAGTATTGGTGACTATAGGCACTACATTGTTCAATGGACCTCTAATTTATCTTGCGTAACTATTATTTATTCTTCTCACAATCACTCTGAAAGGTACTGCCCCATGTTCAAATGAAGATAAACTTCGAGCTAATCAAAGTTTACCTAACTACAGAGAGTCAGAGCGGGGATTTAAATATTCCATTTTAATGCCCATTACACATACTATATCCCTTCCCTCCCTCTTTTCATTCTTCCATTCCATTGCCACTTTCTCCCTTCCTTCTAATTTTCCTTTCCTCTTCCTTTCTTTCTCTATTTGCTTTAATTTATTCAAATATTTATTGACTGTCTCCTTCTACTATGTCAAGCTTCCTCCTTAGTATGATAGGGTAAATCCATTGTGAGTGTTCCTGCCTATATTTTACTTTTACTAATCATGAAAATAATAATGGAGAGTTACATAAGGAGCCAGTACTTGTGGCT
>NW_012105498.1:1666970-1667320 GCF_000951045.1 Mandrillus leucophaeus | reverse complement strand
TAGCCAGGATGGTCTCCATCTCCTGACCTTGTGATCCACCCGTCTCGGCCTCCCAAAGTGCTGGGATTACAGGCTTGAGCCACCGCGCCCGGCCTTCTCCCTTCCTTCTAATTTTCCTTTCCTCTTCCTTTCTTTCCCTATTTCCTTTAATTTATTCAAATATTTATTGACTGTCTCCTTCTACTATGTCAAGCTTCCTCCTTAGTATGATAGGGTAAATTCATTGTGAGTGTTCCTGCCTATATTTTAATTTTGCTAATCATGAAAATAATAATGGAGAGTTACATAAGGAGCCAGTACTTGTGGCTGATATTATGGTTCATAGTTCATAACTAAACAAAGCACTTAGT
>NW_012105498.1:1666402-1666920 GCF_000951045.1 Mandrillus leucophaeus | reverse complement strand
ATATTATGGTTCATAGTTCATAACTAAACAAAGCACTTAGTTTGTGGTTTTCATTGTGCATTTAGAAAAATTTGTTTTTGTTTTATGGCTGTGATTTATAAATAGAATCTTATAATTGACCTTATATTTGTTAGCCACCATTCCAACCTTCAAAAAATGGGAAAACCTCCCTCTCTCTCTCTCTCACACACACACACAAACACAAAAACACACAAACACACACACACACACACTTTACCTAAATAACATCATACAGTCTGTTGACTTTAGTAAGGTGTCCAGCAGTTTGCATGAATGGCATGAATGGCCTTGTCATATGTGTCACTGAGGTCCTCTCACATATGAAGGCCTCTGCCCACTCATCAGCTTGCAGTTCTGTGGAAGGATGTTGAATATGGGAGAGACAGTGTAAGGTCCCTCATTAGGACCTTGTTCTGCCATCCAAGAACTGAGCATCATTCCTTAAACTACTTCCCTTACCTACTTCAATACTTTCATGATATATAAGATATAACTGG
>NW_012105498.1:1658023-1666352 GCF_000951045.1 Mandrillus leucophaeus | reverse complement strand
GCCAGTACTTGTGGCTGATATTATGGTTCATAGTTCATAACTAAACAAAGCACTTAGTTTGTGGTTTTCATTGTGCATTTAGAAAAATTTGTTTTCGTTTTATGGCTGTGATTTATAAATAGAATCTTATAATTGACCTTATATTTGTTAGCCACCATTCCAACCCTTCAAAAAATGGGAAAATCTCTCTCTCTCACACACACACACACACAAACACATACACACACACTCACACTTTACCTAAATAATATCATACAGTCTGTTGACTTTAGTAAGGTGTCCGGCAGTTTGCGTGAATGGCATGAATGGCCTTGTTGTATGTGTCACTGCGGTCCTCTCACATATGAAGGCCTCTGCCCACTCATCAGCTTGCAGTTCTGTGGAAGGATGTTGAGTATGAGAGAGACAGTATAAGGTCCCTCATCAGGACCTTGTTCTGCCATCCAAGAACTGAGCATCATTCCTTAAACTACTTCCCTTACCTACTTCAATACTTTCATGATATATAAGATATAACTGGCAGCTATCAAACCTTATTGTCCATGTACATTTACATGTCTGTCTTTCTGTACTAGGTAGTAAGGTCTCTCAAAGCAAATTCTCTATCTTATATGATTTTATATCCTTAATACTTAGCACAATGCCTGGCACATAGCAGTCTCTCAAAAAAAAAAAAAAGTGTTTATTGAACCAAAAAGTGTTGAATAAATATGGTGGCACATTAAGAAGTCACTATAGACTGAAAGATTGACTCTAAAATTCTACCTAAAGCATACTAACATATCTTCATCATCCTGGCTTACATTCTCTATACTGGGGTACCACTTTGTCATTTCATTACAATCAGCATTCATATCATTGTTAAATGTTCCCAGACACAAAGCACTGTCACATGCATTAGTTCTAGAGATCCTCTAAGGCATTCCAAGTGGCAGGATAGGTTGTTATTATTACTGCCATTTTCCAAATCAGGAGAAAAGAGATTCAGAGAGGCTAAATGATCTGTCTATGTCTCCAGCTACTGACTATAAAGCTGAACTCAAAGTCAGTGTTCTCTCTCCTCTCGGCACAGTCTCTTTTCAAAATTTTGTCAACAGTCTCTATGGCACATCTTCCTAGTGCGCACCACACTGTGTACACATTACATTCAGGAACACATAAAACAATAAAGAACTAACACTTACATGGTACTTTTGAGTCAGTCACTATCATAAATAATTTAGTCTTCTAACAACACTATGCCTTATTATGTTCACTTTAAGGATAAAGAAATTGAGCCACAGGGATGACATTAGACTCTCTAACTCTGTTTAAATAAAAAAATCCACCAAGCCACAGGCTTTATTTGTTTTAACCTCCATACATGTGAGAGAAAAAAATGAGCTAGTAATACTCTATGGCTTGACAAAGAAAACTCCCAAGTATTTCTGCTTCAAAAATAGATTTATCCATTTAAATATTATTACCAGGACCACATAGTAAATAAGGCAGCCAATCAGAATTATAGTCTTCTTTGATATTATAATTCACAGGACATAACAACAATCTTTGAAGTTCACATAGCATATCCATTTTTATGTATAACATTTGCAAATACATTTGATGAGGAAAATGTCTGCTTTTTTCAGTTAAGAAAGAAGAGAGAACATTTCTCCTTAGTATATCAAAATGTATTTCACCTATAGCTAGCTAGAAAATGGCTAGTTTCAAGGTTCACTGTTGGAATTTCATTGCTTAACATTGAGAGAAAAGAATAAACAGTCTTGAGAAGCTCAAGCATTACATTGTGGAAAGCAAAATGGCACAAAAAAATTACTAATGATGGAATATGGAAGATAAACTATTTTCATCTATAACTTACACTGGACATACAGGGGCAAGCTACCTTCCTGGAAAATACAAAGCAAAAACTCTAAATAACAATCTAGAGCTGGCTGGGCACGGTGGCTCATGCCTATAATCCCAGCACTTTGTGATGCTGAGGCAGGCAGATCACCTGAGGTCAGGATTTCGAGACCAGCCTGGCCAACATGGTGAAACCCTGTCTTTAGTAAAAATAAAAAAATTACCCAGGTGTGGTGGTGCACACCTGTAGTCCCAGCTACTTGGGAGGCTGAGGCAGGAGAATTGGTTGAATCCAGGAGGCAAAGGCTGCAGTGAGCCAAGATTGCACCACTGCCCTCCAGCCTGGGTGATGGAGTGAGACTCTGTCAAAAAAAAAAAAAACCTAAATAAAATTCAATACATATTAATAGGTCATGTAAAATTAATTTGCAAATAAGTCATGTTAACAACAATGTAGTAATTTCAGAGAAAGGAAGTAGAACCCCCAGGGAAGGGATCTGGGGGATTTGTCTTTGGTCTCAATTGTTCTTCATAGGTAAGAGACTTGCATAATAGACAATTACCTTTCTCATCAGGAGCAGAATGTCCATTCCTACTCTCACACACAGACTATAGGATCTTCCTAGGTAATTTAGTTATTAATGGTTTACTATGTGCCAGGTATTGTATATGTATGTATATGTATATAAACACATATACATACACACATATATACACACACACACTGAAGAAAGAGAAGAGACAGTAACACTTAAAATACAGCATGTCATAGTATATGTATTCAATAAATGTTGCTATTACTATTAACAACTCTGCTTTAAGACTGTATCTGTTGTTTTTTAAAAAGATTCAGATACCCATGTATAAGGAAGGCCTCTTTTGGATAGTTTGGGCTGTTCCTTCTTTGGGACAGGGATTGAACTAGATTGGCATTTCCCAAAGTGTGTTTCACAGAACACTGAAACAGCAGGATTGTAATAGGTTGCTACTGTAATAGGTTCCTTTGTACAGACTTCTTCAATGAAGTACTTCTAAAAACCATGTTTACCTGTGTCCATTGGAAATCTCCTAGAGCAGATGAAATCTGTGGTTTTCACAAACATTTTGACCACAAAACCCTTACATAAGGAGTATCTTACAGGACACCAGTAGCGGGAAATGCTTGAGTAGATTTGTTATTATTATTTGCGACGGAGTCTGGTTGTGTTGCACAGGCTAGAGTGCAGTAGTGCGATCTCGGCTCACTGCAACCTCCACCTCCTGGGTTCAAGCGATTCTCCTGCCTCAGCCTCCCGAGTAGGTGAGATTACAGGCTCCCGCCACTGCGCCCGGCTAATTTTTGTAATTCCCGTAATTGACTGTTTCCTACATTCTTGCCTGTACAGAAAAGGGAAGTGGCCTTTTACTATGTTTTAAGGTTATGGGTGCCATCTAGTGTTCATGCATTGTCAAAACACATTACTTAGCAACCTGAAGATGGAGGATCCTGAAGCTCCATTGTAGGGAAATTTTTCCAGGCCTACCGCTTATCTCCACCAGAATTCCAAAATTAAAGTATTGAAGATGCTCAAAGACAAAGAGATCGTCACCTTGGGCTACAACCTATACATGTATTATAAGTGATCTTTTCTAATTTCTCTTTTATGTATTCTATTTCTCAGGGATTTGTTGCAGAATGGAATTCAGTAATTGAACCATATTCTTGATGTATTCATGGAGGAGAATTTAAGGCATTCAGCAGGCAGTCACATTAACTAGTGTAGTCGCCTCCTCAGGCATTCTTTCTGCAGAAGGAAATATAGAAATGCTTCCCTTATTATTTGTTTCAGTGATTTTTTAGGAAAAAATGTGGAACAGAGCACAGAGAAGCAATACCCCCTGGAAGGAGATTATTTCCTGTCTCTCCAAGCAATTTTAGTTTATTCATTCCTCAGGCATCCAAAAATGATCACCCCAGCTGACTTGCTAACTCCAAAGCTCATTCTTGATGGACTTTAAGTATTTAACAAACTGTGTTTCACGATACATGATTAGGAATATGTGTTGCCAGAAGTGAAATGCTGCAGCTGTTGAAGTGAAGGTATAATAGGTAACTGAATTTCCAAATTAGAATTTAAATTGCATTGTTGATTTAGAAAGAGTAAAAATGAATCACAGCTCACATGGGTATTTCAAAATTGTTCAGGTTATCTTCACGCTTAGAAATGTGCAGAGGGAAAGGACTTGATTTGCCAGGACTCTATTTTCAAGTTTAATTAAATGCAATATGAGCACTACACACACTATTCACCATCTTTGGGTACTGATAAGGTCACCTTATATTGTCACCTCAAATAACATTTCTAAATCTGTTCTAGTGTTGTGGCTTCCCCCTCCCCCACGCCATCCCCAGTAAAGATGTCCCAAATTATTTCTTCGATTTCCTGAAGTGGTCCTCATATGAACCTACAAACCTCATCCCTTCAAGTCACCATGCCATACCTGCCATGCCCTTCCTCTCTGGCTCTGGCTCCCAGTCCCATGGAGGAAACTTGGTTTCCTAGTTTTCAGTACTGATGTTTTCTGCCTAAGAAACTCTGTCTCCCTCTGTGCGTTCCTGAAACAAGCACTCTCTGAAATACTAAAAAGGATCTGGGGCCTATGCAATGTTAGGGACAAGTCTCCTCTCCACAATTCAGTGCTATTATTTCACCTTGTCCTCAAAGGTGAAACAGCGTAAATCAGAAACCTTATAAAACCTTTCACCTAAGCAACACCTTCAGCTTCTCTTCGCTCGTCTTCAAAACTTGGAGTCACCCAAACTCCAGCAAAACCACTACCCTCCCCTCAGGAACAAGTATCAGTAAGGTTTCAGAATTTTCAAGGTACTGTGTCAGCCACGACATTCTGTTAAACTTTGAAGTGAAATCCAACTAAGTGGAGTTGATGCTGTTTTTGAGAAGGTAAAAACTTATTGCCCTAAATCTGACCAGTTAAATTTAGAGTTCTGGTCCAGAAACCATGTGGAAGTTACCTCTCCACACCAGCATGCTTGTTCCAGGCATTTGCTCGCTCTCTCTAACCCACTGCCTCTAGACCCGTTGACTCTTCAGTCATTTCCGGCTTTTGCCTCTCTTAATTGTGGAGCCCATTTAGACTTCTCCCTACCTTACCGGATCTTTCTTCTTGCACAATTGAGAACCCACTGTTCCTCTGATCACAAGACCACCTCAAATGAAAACAGAAGTGGCCTGTGAAGAGGCTCCAGGGGAGTTACTCTTACTCAGCCTTGGCTTCAGAGCCCCACTACCCAGGCTGACTCCTGGCCCAGCCACCCGAGCGTGGGGATTCAGCAGGGCCTGACTATGGGCAGAGTCCTTTATTCCTGATGATTGCCTATTGCATGTAAACATCACCCATCACGTACAGACTTCTAGCCTGTGGAAAGAGCGAACAGGACAAAAAGCATATCTAATCGTATCCTTTTCCTGCTCTCTTTAAAGCCTTTCAGTGGTGTCCCACTGTTCTTAAAGCCTAAAATTTTTAACATAGCCCATAAAGTTTTGCAGAGTCTGGCCCCTGCCTGCCTGGACAGCCTGCCCCATCCGCAATACTTCCCCTGCTCTCACTGATGCCTCAGCCACCCTGGATTTTTCTTTACCTATGGTCAGGGATGCTATTCAAAATTTTCACACCTTGGCATAACCCTGGCACCAGTCCACACAATGAATGGCCATAGTGCCACAGATGCCGGATAGCAGGGTGGTGGTGACTTCTAGGGAGCCAGAGTTGTGGGTCACTCAGGAGAGCTCAGGACAGCAGTTATTTACTAACAAACCACACACAAGTGTGTTTCACTGTTGTACCGAAAGAAAGAGCCATATCACTGAGTGGGGATGGAGCAGTAGCCCTGTCCCCTCTGTGCTGAGCTCCCTCCTACCTCCAACCTGTTCGCTGAATTTCCTCTGAAAAGGAACTTGGAGTAGATGAGGAAAAACCCTCCATTATCTAAAAGGGACCAGAGAACTCATGAATTGCTCCAAGTGTCACTTAAACAGCATCCCCATTGTCTGACATAGAATCCGGCTGTGTAATATATGTTAAAGAAGAACAGTAAATAGGCCGCGCACTGTGGCTCATGCCTGTAATCTCAGCATTCTGGGAAGCCGAGGTGGGCAGATCACCTGAGGTCGGGAGTTTGAGATCAGCCTGACCAACATGGAGAAACCCTGTCTCTACTAAAAATACAAAATTAGCCTGAGGTGGTGGCACACACCTGTAACCCCAGCTACTCGGGAGGCTGAGGCGGGAGAATCGCTTGAACCCGGGAGACGGAGTTTGCGGTGAGCTGAAATTGTGCCATTACACTCCAACCTGGGCAACAAGAGTGAAACTCTGTCTCAAAAATATATATATATGTATTTTCTTTTTAAAGAAAAACAATAAATAAAATTTGTGGGCACTCAGTAAACTGTGTAGGGAAACAAAATTAACATTGCTGCTTTCCAGTTACATTCCTTAAGTCCTGCTTATTCAATGTGTCATAAACACACTATATGTCACAACTTAGCAAGGTGCAGTGAAAATAGTACCTTAGGAACCATGTACTTAACATCAGACTTGTAACACCTAACTCACAAGATGACTGCTCAAAGGATTTAACTGTAAGCAGCTTTCAAAACTCTGAAACTTAACTCAGTGCACCAGTAAAACACCAGCTTTTCTCACAGTGGTACTTCCAAAACTCTGTATAATAGCAGATGTGTGAAATGCTCCATTAAAAAGGTTCATAATTCAATGAAAGATCTGAGAAGTCCTGCAGCAAATTTTTTAAATGCTGATAAAGTGTGGTTTTTTTGTTGGTTGGTTGGTTGGTTGGTTGGTTGGTTGGGTTTTTGGTTTTGGTTTGTTTTTGTTTGTTTTTCTGAGACGGAGTCTTGCTCTGTCGCCCAGGCTGGAGTGCAGTGGCGCAATCTCGGCTCACTGCAAGCTCTGCCTCCTGGGTTCACGCCATTCTCCTGCCTCAACCTCCCGAGTAGCTGGGACTACAGGCGCCCGCCACCCCTCACGGCCAATTTTTTCTATTTTTAGTAGAGACGGGGTTTCACCGTGTTAGCCAGGTTGGTCTCTATCTCCTGACCTCGTGATCTGCCCGCCTCGGCCTCCCAAAGTGCTGGAATTACAGGGGTGAGCCACCACACCCGGACCATGAAGAGTTTTTTTAACATTATTTAGCAAAATAACTTTTTTAGTCTTTGGATATAAATTACTATCAAGTGAAACATATTTTTTGAAAATTCTGTCATAAACTCCAGAAAACCTCTTGTATTTTATTTGACAGAAGTAATATTTTCACCTTAAAATCTTGTTTGCAGAGCTCAGAGACATTCACAAAGTACCAAAAGCTACTAGGCACTAAGGATACAACGTGAAAAAAGCATTGTCTCCTCAGTGAATATGTAGCCTCATGAAGGGAGACAGACAAATAAATAGGTTATTTCCAGTATAACATGGAAATGCTAATGGTAACTTCCAGGGACCACATGAGCATAAAGAAGAGACCATCCTTAGCTCAGGATGGGAAAGTAAGAAGGATTCTGGAGGGGAAACTTCCCTACAAAGAGGGCCCCAAGAAACTAAAACCAGTAATTAGAGATAAAATGCCTAACATGTATTGAATATATGCTCAGCACCAAGCATTTTGCTGGATACAGCACTATTTCACTGAATTGTCCCAACAACCTTGTTGGATTGAGGGCTCAGAAAAATTAAATAATTTGTCCAAGATCACACAGATAATCAGTAATGATGGTGGTATTTGGAACACTGTTGCTTCTGATTTCAAAGCTATGCTCTTTCTGAGATGTAGGCCTTCACAAGAGAATTGAATTCGGCAGTTTGCTTATGTCTGAGGCAGTCCATACTCAAAGTCTAGTTAATGAAGAAAGCTTAAATGCCTAAAAAAAGAGCATTTAAAAGGAGACATATGAGTCACCACAGGAAGCCATTGTATACGAAGGCTGTAAGATTAAGGTACTTAGAAGCAATGTTCAGATCCTTAGAAGCTTCCCTTGAGGACGAAACTGTGTTTTATTCATCTCTTCACCTTTGTTGATTAACTTAGAACCGAGCTACTGAGCAAATGTTTAATGAATGAATGAATGACTCATTTTTGCCCACCTCTCTGAAGGCAGTTAGGAATCCTAGGGCCCCTATCAGTTGTATTCATCTGGAACTCTGGCCAATTAATCCCTTCTGTCCTGAAGATTCAGAATAAATTAAAGCTTTTAGCTTTCTGGTCAATGGAATGTATTTCTAATTCGGACAGATCATTTCCTAATTAACTAAAAGGAATTCCCATAGATCAGAAAAATGTTAATTAAATATTTTATTACATATTAAATGCTAAATAATTGATGATCGTTTCAAATATGTTTATGACAGATTCTCTTCTTCCAAATAGATATTTAGGTAGCGAGGACTTCCTATACAAATTTCAAAGGAT
>NW_012105498.1:1624755-1657158 GCF_000951045.1 Mandrillus leucophaeus | reverse complement strand
ACCTTACATGTTAGTGTGGGGATGCTAACTTCTCAACTGGAACATCTGCTTGACCTGCCCTGTTGTAGCTGCCGAGGGGCGGGAAAAGGGAATAGCTGCCCCCTCCAGCTTCTCTAATGGGGGTAAGACTGTGCCTCCTTCCTGTCTTGAATTGTCCCCAAATAAGAAGCATATCTGAACACCGGGTAGATAAATGATAAATGATCATTAGTGATTATTTGGCTCACTGAGCTCTATTTGAGGAATGTTTTAGGTCTAGGATCTTAAGGATCATAAGTGCTTCTTAAACAATAGAAATTATTTCGGAGAGAAGCCTCTAATGGGAGGAGCCTAGGCCTAAGAGAATAAAAGGAGAGGAATTGATGACAGAAAGGATGAGAGACATATTGTGCACTTCCTACCTAGTAAGAACTTCACATAGTTTGTTTACTATTATCTTGCAGGTCAAAGTTCTGAGACTCTGAGATGTTAAATAATTTGGTTAAGACCAGATTGTAGTAACAGGACTGGACTCTAGGTCTGCCCAACTTCAAAGTCAGTATTTTTTTCATCTTTTACACAAATTCCATAGATTCTATCAACTTCGATCATGTTACTCCTCCGCTTAATATCTTTCCACAAGTTCCTGCTGCCTTTCCAGTCAAATTCCCTCTTTTAATGACAAGTACAGTTATCTCCTTTGAGTTTGCTCTAGAGAGGAATGCAATAGAATGGGAACTAGAAGGTAGAGTTTGTTTTTTGTAACAGTGTTTATATGTTGATGGAAATGATTCAGTAGAGAGAAGGAAATTGGTGATTTATTTAGCAATTCGTATAAATGTATATGAAGTGGAAGAAGTGGAAAACACTTTGTATGGCTGTGACTCTTATTTGTTAATTATTTGATTTATTGAATATCTCTTATTGATTTATTTTGTTTATTGCTGTATTCCAAGAGTTTTGAGAAAAGTACCTGGCACTTTATAAGTGTTCAATAATGAAAGCATGTCTGTCAAATATTATTCTATGCCTATAGGAAATAGAGAGGTAAATCAGACATTGATCTCACCTTCAGGGACTGATAGCTTAGTGGAGACATAAGATATGAACGTGGTCGTAATGCATGGCAGATTGATAAAAAGAAACAACTACTTTGACTTATTCTTCACAGGCTGACATTATTTAAAATCCATAAGAAGTTCTTAATTCCAAATATCATCTTATCTTCTTCATCATCACCATCACCACTGCTGACACCATTCACTCCACTGCATGCAATGACTGCTGTCAACAACTGACATATGTGGAGAGTTGATGAGTGTCCTATAACAGCAAATTGTTCCTACATGAGCTGCTTCTCTCTTTCTACCACCCCAAATTCCCAAGGGCAGCGTTGTTCCTTTCTCTGCCTCCTAACTTCTGCTCAGGTTCTGAACACCTGCAGAGCTTGAAGCAGCAGATATCATAAGTCATGAGATGTGAACTTCCCAGCTAGTATGGAGGTCAGTAAGGATAAACGTTATGTCTGGATCATCATTGCATCCCAGAACCTAACCCAGTGCTAGGCACACAGAGGTGTTCATAGGTGATGAATAAATTGGAGCATGAACGAACTTCAAGAAGTCTTCGCTAAGGGGAAAGGAAAGCTTTTGGAGATTTTGTTCTAAGTTTTTTCCCTGAAATTCTCAGATGATTCTTTTTTAAGTTGTCTGTGACATCTATGAGCCAACTTATTGCCTTGTTTTCCAGTTTAAGTGTCGGTTGGTTGGAAGAGAGAAATCGTGGATGAATAACTTACCAGAGAATAACTAAATGTGGATCAGTAGATAGGATCCCAGGGGTAGCATTTTTCACTGGAAAAAGCTGTTCCTATACTACATATTTGCTGTGCTTTTGAAATGTCAGGGCTCAGTTGCTTAACAGTGAATCAGTAAAAAAGAAAATATTCCCTTCCCCAGTTGTCAGGCCCACATTATTTTCTGCCCCAGGAAGAAATATCTCCAGGGAATCTTTCCATCCATTGGAAACATCCACTGTCTTGCCCTGAAAGCCATAAAAAATGAGACAAATCTGTCTGAAAGCAGGTAACAAGGTCTGGACTTTTTGACCTGAACTATAGTTTACATATAAAATGTTACATATAAAATGCTTAGGTATTATCATTCTAATAGTGTAACTGATAGCACTGATAATAATTGGCTGTTTCTGAATAGTACTTTTGATTTATGGAGCCATTTAAAATTTTTTATTCTTACAGCAACCTTGAGACAGGCAGGGGATGGTATTGTTATAATAACAACTTTTTATGAAGAAACCAAGCCTCAGAGATCCTTAGTAGAGAATACAAAGTGATAATGTTAAATGGAAACCTGACCATTTAGCTGCTTATACATTTTTTCAGTTATTTCCATAAACTGTGGCCTATGAATCTATTATTCCCATAAGACAATAGATAACACATAGTGACTGGGATTATTTCCTAAAAATCCACAAGATGGCAGTAAAAGATTTTGCATTGAACTGGAGACACTAGTGGAATATGACATTTTGCCAAGTTTTCGTACTAGTGATTGTATTTGATCACAGTATTAAAACTGGTTATCATAATGATAGCTTTCTAAAATATAACTCAATGAATTTAAGTTGAATTCAAACCTGAAAGTAACATTTGTGGTTTTGTTGATTTTTTTTTTTTTTTTTTTTTTTTTTTGGTGAGGGTTATTGTATCACTAACATTGCCTAGAATTGTTGTGCAAGGTGATAATAAAAATCAGATTGACTTTTTTTTTTTTTTTTTTTTTTTTTTTTTTTTTTGGTGAGGGTTCTACTTTTAAACATAAGAAACCACTAGGAATCAGCCAGGAGCTCTAAGAGCCAAGATTTCTTGAGAAAGCTCAGAATGAGAAATGTTACTCCTTCTTGAACGTTGGACTGACCTTATAAAACAAATTCCAGAAACATTTATTGCCTATATCTCTTGGGTTTTGTGTGCAACATAAACTATACTAAGCTATGGGTAGTTTTTCATGTACTTTTATTATTCTACTCCCAGATTTATGATGGAATTCAGAAGAATGAAGACTACATTTTTCTTTTCTTTTCTTTTTCTTTTTTTCTTTTTGAGACAGAGTCTTGCTCTGTCTCCCAGGCTGGAGTACAATGGCATGATCTTAGATCACTGCGACCTCAGCCTCCCAGGTTCAAGTGATTCTCCTGCCTCAGCCTCCCAAGTAGCTGGCATTACAGGCATGCACCACTATGCCTGGCTAGTTTTTGTATTTTTAGTAGAGATGGGGGTTCACTATGTTGGTCAGGCTGGTCTGGAACTCCTGACCTCAGGTGATCCACCTGCCCCAGCCTCCCAAAGTGCTGGGATTACAGGTTGAGCCACCACACCTGGCCTACATTTTTCTTTCATTTGGCGGGCGGTCTGCCTCCATGCTGAGCGGGTACTCTCTTTGTTGATGGGGCTCATGATTATCATCAGGCACGCATGGGCCTGAGTCAGTAGACTCTAGAATTGAGAACATCAGAGAAAATCCCACTGTTTCTGTATCTAACATAAAGGCAAGCACGTGTTCCTTAGCATCTCCTTTGTGTGTAGCAGACAGGACTTATGCCTCAAAAAGATGGCAGTGGGTTTGCATAAACATGTAAAAACCTAAAAGTGGACATCAGGTATCTCTAGTTTTAAAGTCCTTCGGGCACTCTCTTATGCTACCCAAATTTCTCTTTCCCCTTTTCCTGACTTTTCTTCTCTAATGTCTTCTTACCTTCATATTCATAGTCATTTCTTATGATAAAGAGTGCAACCTTAATTTTTGCTTACTTGTCAGAGACTCTCTTTTCACCTTGGGTGGCTCATCATCTTTTTCCTGAAGGAAAAATAATATATCTTTCATTCCCTTACTAACATAGATTTAAACCTCCTGTTAGGAAGTAAGATATTCCACTACATTCCTCTATTTATTCATTTATCCTCTCATCCCTGTCTACAACAAACTTGACAGGGGCTTCCGTGTTTATGTCACCTTGCTAGGTGGAATGTAGTGATGACTAAGCCATGTGTCATGTCCTTGGGATGCTTGTAGTCTAAGAGAAGAAATAAGCAGGTCCACCCTGAATTATACCATAAGAAAAGTACAGTGAGGCAAGGGAGTTCCACAGAAAAGGCAAAACCTCACCAGGTATTCTGAGGAGGATTCGTGTTTTCCTTAGTAATGGAAAGACCTTCCCAGATCCTCACTGCAAGTCTAAGATTTTCATCAGGCCACCATTTTTTCATCAGGCCACAAAGGAAGAACATGAAGTCCGATGCAGAAGTTTTGAAAAGCAGGGATGTTCAAGAATTATCAACAGCCCAGGCCAACAAGACACCAGATGCAGGAGACTATTGGGCCTCTGAATAAACAGGATGAGGAGTTTAAGCACCCGGCTAGGCTAGGAAAAGCAAACAGCTCCCAGGAGCAATAATTCAGTTACTCAGGGCAACCTGAACAAACTCCTGATCCTCTCACTCCTTTGTAAAGTGAAAAGACAGAGACTCAGGATCTTTAAAGGCCTTTCCAGTTCCAATATGATAGGAATATATGTGTTTGAGAGAACTTTCTGTGATAAAAAGGATGCACCGAAGGGTTTTTTAACAATTAATTTATGATTAGTTATGACTAAACATATGTTATGAATAAAGACTTCCCTTTATTTTATTTATTTTTTAATTAGAGACAGGGTTTTGCTGTTGCTAGATTGTGCAATATCACAATCATAGCTCACAAAACCTTTGAGCTCCTGGGCTCACACAGTCCTCTCACATCAACCTCCCAAATAGCTATGAACATGCATCACCATGCCCAGCCAATTTTTAAAATATTTTTAAAATACAGAGTCTCACCATGTTGCCCAGGCTGGTCTTCAACTCTTGGCCTCAAGCAATCCTCCCACCTCAGCCTCCCAAAGCACTGGGATCACAGGTGTGAACCACCTTATCCAGCCTAAGACTTCTCTTTAAACAATAAAAGTTTTAAAATCGGAAATTAAAATTGAAGACATGCATTCATGTTTTTTTCAGAGTCCATCGATTATAATTTAACCATCCAAATAAAGTCTAAATTCCTCAATATAGCTTCCTCTTAATTTGTCCAACCATATCTCTAAAAGTCAATCTTTTCTCCATCATGTAACTATATCTAACATTGTATCGTCTCCTGAAAACTTTTCCCACCCCACCCTCTTCAAAATAACTCTTCTACTCATCCTTCAAATCTTAGATTGTTATATTCTCTAAATGCCGTCTCTCGCCATTCCCACTCCACCTTCCCAAGACAAACAGAAACACCTCCAAGTTAGGTACCCCTCTTAATGTGCTCCATGTATCCCATACTCTTCCTATGACAGCACTTACCATGCTAATTTTTAAAGACATGTTTAATACTCCATTTTCCTCACTACATTGTAAGCCAGGACAATGTCTGTCTTGTGTACCTGACATATAATGTAGCTCATAAATATATAATGAATGAATAAAGCTAGATTAGTATTTTAAGTCAGTAGATTCTGAGTAAAGATCTAGTAAAATAAATGCATGACCAACAATGCATGGGCAGTATATACCTATATTGCACAGGACACAATGTTAGGCACTCTCTGATTATTATAGGCTGATTATTTAAAGGTTGCCAGCTCACAGGAATGCGTGTAGCCTAACAAAATTTGAAGAGTATTTATAAGATATTGTGTCATCTCAAAAATCAAAATGTAAAACAAACAAAATGTAGTTATATCTTTTGTATAGCAACCACTAGAGGGCAATGAAAGTAAACGTTGGACATCCTTTTGGGTTAAGGAATTGTAAAATGTTTTCTGATTGAAATCTGGGCAGATAATCTTATGTTTGGGATAGTTATAGGACCTGTAGGCTGTGGTTTCTGTGATTATGGGTTTAGTAGTTATAATTACCTTTCTAGTGTAGAATTAAAACCTAGATCATCTGTGATAGTAACATCACCTTACATTGCATGCATTATCTCATATGAACCTCCTATGGCACTGCCAGGGAATATACTGTTTTCCCGTTTTTCAATGAAAAAATCTTAGGTTCAGAGGCATTAAGCTACTAAGTAGCCATAAGATAGCAAAATATTGACATAAACCCTATAAATACTTATTAACTACTTGCATTTACCAGGCATACAAAATTCTCTGCTAAGGCAGACAGTCTGGGAAAATACAGGTTCCAAAATTAATTGTACCAGTTTAGAACGGAGACATATGGCAGCAGCGCCTTAAAAGAAGATCTTGTGGTTTTAGGTAGCCATCTGATGATGCTGCCAATAGGCTAATAGGCTGGAGCCTATTTACAGAAATGTAGTCCTGGAATGTGGGAAGCAGACATCCTTCTGTGTCCACGCTGGTTAGACTCTATCTAAGCTATATGTTCCACTCTAGTTGCTGCATTTTAATAAAGATATCAAGAAGCCACAGACTAGGATTAAGGTTCCTGGACATGATATATTAGAGGGTGAAGGGGAAATTGAAATGTCCCAAAGAAAGAGAGAGAAAGAGAGGGAATTAGACACAGTAATGCATAAGCTATGGGCTCAGGAGCCAGAGTGGGTCTGACGGCATATCTACTAAAAATAGGAAATGAATAATTCCAGAGATCTGGGCTGGCCTCTTATCCATGTCAGATATTGAAGAGAATACATGTTTGTATTCTCCAGAATCCACACAGAGCTAAAGAAGAAGCCTTTTTACTGCTTTAATCTGAGCAGACATCAGAAGCACTTTCCAGAGGCCCCCATGAGGTCCGTGTGCAGAGAGCTGAGCATGGCCTTGCTTGGTAGCTGTAATAGCTGAAGTAAAGTGAAAGGCATTGAACATTCAAGCAGCTTCTTTCTGCTTGCCCCAGCAAGCTCAACCTGCAGTTTGCCCGCCGCTTTCTTCCATTCTCTTCTCCATCCACCTCTTGTGTGTGTATCCCTGAGGTGGGTTGCAGGAGTCTTGCAGTCCAGCTGAAGCGTAGGCACTATGGGAATAAATTTTCTTGGCCCCAGGAATCTGTGTCACCAACAGAGAACGCATGTCACAATGTCAGCTGGCCCTTAACCAACCTTCCCACCTCTGGTTACATGATGGTAACTATCCAGAATGAATTTATTGAGAATTTTGCTTGAGAGGAGGTTATTAACCACAGTAAGGTCTCCATTATAAGAACTGGATCAGTTAGCATGGCCCATGCGATCACCATGTTATTAAAAGACTTGAGGGATTAACTTGCCTTTGTAGATGTTGATAATGGTGAATTGAAGGGTGTGAGACAATGGATCTTAAACAAGGCAGTCTTTTCTTGAAACTGCCAAATAGTGTTTCCAGCAAAGATTATCTCATCTCTGCAAACTCCAACCTAGTGATTATCACATCAGGTGCATGCCAGGAAAAAGGTGAAACACTTTAATTTAGTCAGTCTAAATGTGGCCATCTTTAAATTAATGATTTCTAATATTACCCAATATAGTCCTGCTGTAAACTGATAGTTTCCAGTCCAGTGGATATCTTAAGTTATGTAGCTTGGAAGTTGAGTACATTTTCCAAAACCCGTATTATTGGAAATGGCTATAATCTGGACACTGCCTATTTCCATTTCTTGACTGTGCAAATGCTTGGAATCCACTCTGGAAGCTGCCATGGGTGGATCTTTGGAGAGCATAGGGACTCAAATGTTCCTGTGTGGAGTGCAGTGAACATTTCTGGTATCCCTCTGAAGGATCTGAACTCAGATAGAGGAATTAATCAAAATCTGGAGCAAGGGGGAAAATGTCCACAAAGAAGTGATTGCCAGTGCCTATGAAATTATGAAAATGAAAGGTTATACTTCTTGGGCCATTGGCCCATCTGTAACTGATTGAACGGAAAGTATTTTAGGGAATCCAAGGAGAGTACATTCAGTTTCCACATAATTAAGAGCCTCTGTGGAATGAATGAAGTATTCCTCAGTGTTCCTTGTATCTAAGAGAGAATGGTCTTGCAGACCTTACACAGGTAAAGCTGACCCTTGAAGAGGCGGCCCATTTGTAAAGGAGCACTTTACAAACACTTTGGGAATTCAGAAGAAGCTCAAGCTTTAAAGTTGTGTAAAGCTGTCATTCTGAAATTATTGAAGAAGAGAAATAGTAGTTATGGGATTATATATAAACCTTTTGAATAAACTTAAATCCCTAAAAATTGGAAACAGGAAAGGGGCTAGAGTGACTGCCCTGTTTATTTAGCCTCTATCTCTTTTATTATTAGCATCCAGATGCTGAATGATACTTATTTCTTACACTTCCTAAGTGACTGCATCAAAGAAGGTGTTTCTGATACCTCTGGTGTGCCAGTACTTGCTTTGTATGTATATGCAGTTACCATTTGGTCCAAAAGAACGTATGATCTCGGTATTTATTGTAATACAGAAATCCTAATTCTTTTAAGTACATTCTAATATTTTTTGGTCTGATGGGCTTATATTATACTCATCTATATACTCTTTTTAGAAGTTGTTACTTTCTCTACAATGTAAAAATGAAAGTACACGTAAAGAAAAAAAGTGAGTCTGAATCCTGACTCTGTTGTTTGTTATTGTGAATTTCAGCAATTTATTTAACTTCTCTGTGTTTCAGTTTTCTTATCAATAAAATGATGACTGTGTCTACTTATAGGGCTGTTATGAGCAGAAATTGATAACACATGTGGTGTTTAGTATAACATTTGGCACATGGAAGGACTTGATAAATGTTGCCTATTATTTTTTTTGTTGCTGCTGCTGCTGTTGTTTTTGTTGATAAAGCACTTGTAAGACCATTCTGCAGAAATGAAGGTAGGCTTATTTGTGTTGCCCTAGAAAATGCTATTAGAACCGAAAGAGGCATCATCTAAAAGCAAGAGTTCATAACAGGCTTAGTTTCAAATACTGTTTCTACCATATATCACCTAACTGATCTTGAACATGTCACTCAACCTTACCCAGTCTCCATTTTCTGATGTTACTGAGCACCTAATGTGTCTGTTCACTGTGCTAAGCACTGTGGGTAGAGTGAAAAGGCCTTGTGTCACTGCATTGTCATTACTCAAGAAGGAGCCAGCTGACCATCTGCCGGCATTTAGAGGGCTTGAGAGAAAGCATTCCTGCAAAGGATGGAATTTTTTATTAAATCTACAAGGATCCTATAAAGAATCTTTGTTTCTGCTCTTGAAAATGTTGGAAATGAAATTTGTTCTCACTTTCAAATTGTCTTCATCTGATATGGCACAAGGCTGGTCCTCAAATGGGCTTGCATTCAAAAGTATTTCCCTTGAAATAGTACCTGCCTTTTGAGGGTGACTGGATTCCTTTATTTCTCAAAGGTTAAGAAGATGAAAAGTATGGCTTTGGAACCAGCAAGAGGCTTGAACCCTGCTTTACCATCAACTAGATGTGCAAACTTTGGACAAGTACTTAGCTTCCCCAAACTGAGTCTTCTCATTTATAAAATGGAGCCAATGACTCCTGCTTCAAAGGATTGTTATGAGGGTTAAATGTGCCAAGGGGTGTAGAGCACCATCATGGTGCCTGACACACAGCAAGTGGTTGTGCCTTCTTTGACAGTGCCACAACAGTCCCAGTGCTCAAGGCTCTAAGAACAAGCCTCAACTCTGTAAGAGGAATGGGCATTGGCCTTTTGGTCATCATCCCATCTCCTCAACTCTGTAACATTGTGCAGCTCCTGCCAGATAAAAACTGACCTAAAGTTCATTTCCCACAACTCTAGTCCCTCCTCACACTGTATGGTACCTAGAGGTCTAGTGTCCTCATGCTTTTACTTGTCTGTCCTTCAATGAAAGAAATCAGATGAAGGAGTTCACACTGAGGTTGAATGTTAGGAAACAGGCAAAGCATTATTTCAACTAACTATATCGAGAGTTTCGTAGTATATCTACCAAGCTTGAGTCCAAAACAGTGAATCTCAAATGGTAGAATTATAGGATTCCCAGTAAACCTT
Organism: Mandrillus leucophaeus; assembly: GCF_000951045.1. Lineage (NCBI taxonomy): Eukaryota > Metazoa > Chordata > Mammalia > Primates > Cercopithecidae > Mandrillus > Mandrillus leucophaeus. The sequence continues at coordinate 1,647,166 of NW_012105498.1, read as the reverse complement.
CTGAGGAAAGAATTTCGGAAACATCATGAGTGCTTCATAGGATTATTCATTTATACATCTCAAAGATGGCTACATAAGGCTGTGATCTTCTTAATGTCAAACCCAAGTCTTATTTTTATTGATCTCGGTACATGACATGACACAGCCCCTGGCACATTGTAGGTGTTCAATAAATGTGGACTAGATGGTCTTGAGGCCATATCAGATGGACAAATATATTTCTTAGCCCATCTATTACTGTTAAACACAACCACAAACCATCTATAAAACTCTTGGGATGCGAGAGTTGGAAGACATAGAAGTATTTTGCTTTAGTGTTAAGGATAGAGGAAATAACAGCTCCTCTAGAAATGCCCTGTAACTGGGGAGAATTTCATAGAAGAAGTAGGATTTGAATTGAGCTTCCCAAGGCAAGGGTGGCAGCAGGACATGTGGCTACCAAGAAGAGTGTTCACAGGCAAGTAGACAGATGGAAGTTCAAAAGCTACTAGTAAAGTGTGTTGATGACAAGTTCTAGGTAGAAACTAGCTTGTTTTGAAAACCTGTACCCCAGCGGTTGTCTTCATTTTAGTTTCCTTTGAACACTTTAAACACTTCTCCCACATTTTTCCCTCACACTTCTACAAAGTCGCAGTCCTCTGTCTCTGCCACATATACAGCAGGGGAAAAAATGAGGCTCTCTTTCCTTTTTCTCTGTTATACTAGTTTCCTCTAATCTTTTGCTCAGTAATATATCACAGAACAACTTTCAGCTCATTAGCTGACAACTTTAATGTTGTTCTTTTAGAATAGTCAAAGATTTACTCTTTTCCCTGATAGCCAACAATACATATGGCTTTAATGTCCCTTTTCACATTTCCTGAGGCTAAAATTTTCACAACATTAAACTTCCTAAAACTATTTTGGAAAAAAGAACCAGGAAGATTTATTTTAACATTATTTTTCTTAATCAAAACAGCAAATGTCATGAATTGTACACACTAAACATACTTTTTAGTGAGGAAATACTCATCTAGAAAAAAATTGAAATTGTACATGCTATTTACATTAAAAAGTAGAAATCAAAATTTTCTCTTAGTGGTATTAAAAATGGTATTAGGGTGAACCATATGGAATTGCCATTTTTGTAGGTCAAGTTAAATATTGTCAACTTTGTGTGGTTCAACCTAATACAGACTCTTGGATAGAGGTTACAGCCGTAGATTATACTAAGAAAAGAGTCTTCAAATAATTTAGTCCAGAAAAAATTGAATTTATTGGTTTGCTGATTTGAAAGGGGTGCTTAAACAAAGCAGAAGTATTGTTCAGTTTCCCATAGTAAAAGCAAAAGCTATCATTCATTGAGTGGATTTTCATTTGCATCACCTTATTCAGTTCTCAATATAACTCTGCAACCATTTTGAAGTAGATATTCCTATCATCATTTCATAGATGTGCAGAGTCAAAATTCCAAACCTGAGTCTGCTGGACAAAACCCACACTCTTTCCCTTCTATTACACTACCTCAGAGACTTAATACAAAAGATAAACCACTTCTCCAAAATACAATACCAATTAGTGTCAGGACCTGGAATTATGGGTACATATTGAGTTCTTTGCATAGAAAGCTTGACTTTCTACAGTTAGGCCTTTGAGATAAAATTCTGTAAATTAAGAGGTCATCTTATATATACTGAGCTCCTCAAGAACAGAGACTGTGTGTAAATAATCTTTGAATCTGTGGGACATGGCACAGAACCTATTGTAAATCATAAACAGACATAGTAAATCACAAGTAAATGTTTCTAGAATGAATGAGTAAACAAAAGAATCACTTTTGCATGGGAAAAGGCACAATAGGCTCATAGCTCTTTGCAGAATCAAACGTTTTACAGTATATAGGTATTTTAAAACAAGATAGGATCACAGAATCATAACTCCGAATGGAATATCAGAGTCCCTCTTGCACAATATTTGTTTATTTGTTGTTTGTTTAATAAATGAAGGAACTAAAGCACAAAATTCCAAAGCTAAATGGTGACAGAAGCCAGAGCCAAATCCACCGAGCCTTCTTGAAAATATACCTATCCCTGGATTTTTCTTCCTTTAAGGGACATAAACGTGCTAAGGTATTATCTACTCATCAATAATTACCAAAATTATTTATATTTTTATACACAGCATATATACATACACATACACATAAATAATTGCAACACAATTTACTTTCTTTGGGGAAATACTTGTTTTTATTGCACACAGCATTTGATAAATAACATTAGCCAGGAACTTCTAGGTGTCAGAAAGAAGGCGGCTAAATACAAGTTGTTTTGGTTGAAAATCACACCCATTCACTAATCCTCAGGTGGACTTGTGCTCAGGAAGAATAATTTACCTTGTCAAACACTCCCAAGCCCCATAAAAAGAGAAAAGAAGGCTGAATTTGTATGCATACAACAGATACCTTAACACACATTATCCTGGAAAACACATTGTAGATTATACATTTTGTTGGTGAGTGATTTATGCTTTCTATGCATAGTTATTTGCTTAGTCTCCTATTCATCCAAAAAGTCATACGTTTTCCTGGTTTACCTGACTTTCTCATTATGCATAATTTTGAAGAGAAGCAATATTTATCAACAATGCAGTCTCTGCAAATGGGTGGCATGCACGCATCTGTCTTCTAATATAATATTCATGGTTTTCACATCTCCAAATGTGAATTTTCCCCTTAGTGCTTCTTCAGCCCATGTTTTGTATCTGAGGGCTATACCAAAATTGAAACATTTCCATACTTATTTCATACTTTTAAGAGGGAACAAAATATTGGCAAAGGATGGGTAAGATATGGAGGTTACAAGGCAGATGATATAAACCTTGAGCTACACACATACCCAAAAGCCCAAAGTTGAGCTATTGTTGACTGACTGGTTCTAGGCAAGGACTAAGGGTCAGATCAGGAGCAAATATAGAATCTAGAACATTCAGTTTATAATGATGATATTTAGAAGGGGGTTGAACATTCAGTTGATTCTTTGATTTGCAGCAGGTCTCTATATTAGACAGGAACGAGTGGATTTTAAAGAAGCTCCAGAGACCTATAAATCCTAAAGAGCTTCTCCAGAAGCCCTACATAGAAAAACCCTAACTTGAGGCTTGTCCTTGACTTAGAGTCCCAGAACATTAAGTATAAGCAACACAGCCTACGATAGAATTTCAAAATGCTAGCACAGATAATTTTGCTATTTTAGCTTTCAGGAGCAAGCTCCTCTGGCTTGCCTGTATTTGACAACTAACCCAGTGTTTTAGCTGTGTTGACAGTGGAACAAGACAGATTTATTTTTATAAGCCTAATTATGAGACTCTCACAGCATGTCAGTTTGGACTTCTAAAGGATAACACAATTCCAGAAATTTAGGTGGTAAACAGTCAGTCATAGGCTGTCTTCCCAATAAAGCAGGATAAATCAACCAGGGAAGAGAAGAGAGGATGCAGCAGGAAAGTAGAGGCAGATCACTCAGAGGGAGGTGGTAAGAAAAAGCAAATGAGACCAGCTGCAGGAGGAGGAAATAGATGCAGCCCAGCCGCAGAGGAAAGGTAAGGAAGGGAGAAGTGAAGGGAATCTAGTCACAGACGCAGAGAGACAGATCAGGAGAGGATCACAGAGGTGAGATCCTGCGGGGAGAATGTGAGGAAAAGGGGAGGGCATAATAGAGAGGAAAAACACTGAGAATCAAGGCACCATACCTTTGCAGAGCAGTGTGCAGTGTATGGTATACAGTGTACAGTGCAGTGTACGTGGCAACTCTTCCAGGTGGTAGGAGTTTAACAAAAGAGAAAACAATGCAATAGGAAACTGCATGCAGTTCAAACTTGGAAAGGGAAAAGATGGAGGATGATGATTTTAAAGAATGCAGAATTATATGTCTAGTTTCATGGAACTCCCCATGCCAAGAGCAGCAAGGGCTAGTCATATATATTTTATTCTGATGCTGGCAGCTGTTAGTACAGTGAATGAAGTTTGAGAGTTCCAGGTCCCCTGTTTCAGGCAGCCTCCAGTGCTTCTTCGCCTTCTGGATGACTGCTGTCTTTGTGCTTACTGACTTAATGCCTCTTGGTCTCACAAGATGTGGCAGAGCCCACCACTGATCAGAGCCTGCAGCCAGCCTCTCACAGAACTGGCCCCAGTATAGGCTGAAGCATAGTTCAAGGAAGGAGCTGGGTGAGCAGACACTGAATTTGGCCACAGGGATATTAAAAGGATTTGACTTTAAAATGCTCTGGGGGATTGTTGTGTTCTCTGTAATACCCAAAGTGGCAGAGCTGTTGAGGAAAGCTGGTCCCTGCACTGATCAAGCTTGCCCTGAAGAAACAGGGAAACAGCCCCTGGAGATGAGACTACAATATGCCTGGAGGGGGCTGTTTACTGAGATGGAAAAGCAAAGTGGCCCATTGTGATGACAGGCACTAGCAGGAGCTGAGGCTGCTGTGAGAAGGCATGTGATATTATGGGGAAGGGAATGTGTATGCGTAGGGGACAGAAGTAGATTTGGAAGCACATAGCGACATTGGTGGCTGTCAGAGACAGAAGTGTTACCTGCATCCCTAAGGCTGGAGACAGCAGGTATTGTAAGAGAAGAGGGAAGATTAAGTAGGGGAGAAAGGACGCAGGACACAGTTTGTGCACCACACAGATCAGATCTCTTATCTTAGCTCTGCTACTTTCGAAGCATCTAATCTTTCTGTGCCTCAGTTTCCCCATCTTAAAGTTGACCTCAGCAAAGTTCTTGGGAGGATTAACAATAACAAGCCTAATACAGTACCCTTTTGTTCAGTATTCAGTAACTATTATTATCTTTATTAGTGATCTCCTTCCACACTTAAATTGTTGGTCACAGTTTGAAAGCCAATTGACTAGATTTCTTCCCTCTTTATTCCCTCTCTCCTTTTCTTTTCTGTTCTCCTTTCTGATTCGCTTTTCCCCTCCTTCCTATTATTTGCTGAGCATTTACTTTGTGCTAGGAACTGAACGATGGCAGTGGAACTTTATTTCTTGATGTTTTTATCTACTGAAGGCATTGTGACTTTGCAGCTCCGTTCACATCTGAAGCTCTGGTAACTAACCATGGAAACTCACACCTTGCTGAAGAGTTGTTTTCTTCAGGGAGCAGCATTCTGTGTGCTAAACTGGGAGGCTGGAAAGCGGGTATTGGTTAGTAATTAGAAAAGATTTAAATTACTGAAAATACCTCCTTGCCTGTGTAAATGGAAAATTTTTCTGACGCTTACAATATCCACTTGGGACTGATAGTGAAAGATTCAGCACAGCCTTGACTGCTTTTGTGAAGTCTTGATATATGCTTGAGAGAACAAAGGAAAGTGATGAAGGAGAGGTAATTCCAGAGGATGGTCACTCTGTCTCACTCCTGATTGTATGGAGTTTATCTTTTCAGGAGAGTTTTGAAATGATTCTGTTGCTTCTTCTAGTTCTCCCAAATGTCTAGAAGCATTTTATGAAATCAATAATGCTTAGAGTTAAGGCTCTATTTATGTGGTCTGCCTAACACAACAGTCAACATTCAAGATGGCAGCTCCAGTGTAGAGAACTCCACCCTTTAAGGTGGCAAAATTGGTTGCCACCTTCCAGGGTCCTTCCTGTCTGCTATATTATTCTCCTCGCTTTGCTTTCTTTTCTAGTTTACATTGTTTTCATTGTTAGACACTGAAATTGGCTATGAAATCCTTAGTGAGCTGATTAATAATTCCTCTTTAGAGGAACAGGAGTCTTTGTGAACCTTAAGGCTTCTTCAGAGTTGAGGAAGAGATTCATCAAGCACATAAAGCTGTAGTCACCCTCAATAATAATTTATGAGGACAGCAATTTGTGCCACATCCTGGGAAAAAAGAAGACTAAAACAGTGTCTGACACTGCCTTCTTGGAGCTTATAGTCTAGTTATTGATATTTATTCATTAAAAAGATAAATAGAAAAAGAAAGCAAATCACAGCACATCATGTATAGGATCATTCTTTAAAACAATGACTACATATGGAGGTAAACATGAATGTTTTGCACTCACTGACAGGAACCAGGCACTATCCTAGACATTGGGAATGTAACTGGGGATATGTAAATATGTGTACGGAAAGTGTGTAGAGTTCATTTGCCTAGTTTATTATCAGTGGTTACCTGAAGGTTACGATAGAAGGATGTTCACAGTTTACTTGCTGTTCTTTTGTATTGTTTTAGTTGTTTAAAATGAGCTTGCATTACTTCTCACCTTAAAAATAGTAACAAAAGAGTAAAGGAGGACCAAAATTCATGTAATACTGCCAGGTTGTGGGGCTGATGGCCAAGTAAGTGTCACAGACCATCATGATTACAGGAGATCTGGGAAGATAGAACCTGACCTGGACAAGAGAGAAGGCCAAGACTTCAAAGAATCCAGGAAAACAGGAAGTAAAACGAGGAGGAGGAAGTTAGGCCCAAGAGAACATTAGGATAGGGATGGACATGAAGCTTCTGGCAGCAGCAGAGGGTTTGCTTAGGAGAGGAGGTGTGTAATGTAGGACACTGAACTCTAGCATTCTCATCTGGACTCTACTACAAATACACTGAGTGACCTTGGAAAATAACTTCATTCCCTGCGCCTCATTCTTTCCACCAATGATATGGGAGGACTGGATAGAATCCACTCTAATGCTCCTTCATATCAGAGAAGTCTCTGGTCTTAAAAAGACTAGAGAGGGTTATGGTAAAAGCTGCATTGTGAAAGGGCTTAAATATACAGCTAAGAAATTTGCACATAATTTACATGCAGTTAGGAACACTGATGAACATGAGCATCTGTGGCATCTATAAAATGTGAAAGGCGGTATTTAGAGAAAAGTAGAATGGTTGTGATATACAAGATGACCATCAAGGTATTGAGAGTAGATGAAAGGAAGGGGGAGGATGGGAGAGAGACAGAGATTGGAGGAAAGGCAAACATCAATTAGAAGTCTATCACATGGTAATAAGTTATAATATCATGCTATATCAAAAAATATGTCAAAAAGAACAATATTATATATCAAAAACATTATGATATATAAAAAATTATAAAGTCATGATATATCAAAAATAAATCCAGAATTATAGAGGAAAAAAATATATGTATATATAAAGGAGAAGCTCTCCTGCACAGAATAATACCAGCTAATAATTCTAGAAGAAATAAAGAATTATAAAATAAGCATTTTTTAACCTGCAACAAAATAACTGTTTCAAGAAAGCTAATCCATAGATGCTAAAAAAAAATTAGGGGTTAAAGTTTACTGGAAAAAAGATATTTACATGGTCTCAAACCACCTTATAGATTGTTATTTGCAAAATAGAAAGGTGCCTTTTGAATGAAGGGATCTGGTGGTCCATATATTTTGAGCCTCCTGCTATGACATAGTAAGAAATACACAGCATTACACATTGGATTTTGCTAAAAATGTTTTACCTGATTCTAATTGGGAAGAGACAATCAGACAAATTCAAAATGCAGAACACTCTATAAGCATCTGACTGAAATTTTTTTAAGAAAAGAGTAAATTTTGTTTAAAGAAAAATGTAGGTAATGTTCTAGACTAATAATGACTAAAGACATAATAACAACCAAATGCAATGCATAAAACTTGATCAAATCCTGGAGTTAAGAAAAAAATCTGTAAAAGACATTTGGAGAATAACTGAGGAAATATGAATAGGTACAATATATTAAATGGTATAAAATATTAGTTTTGTTGGTTTTCTTTGGAGTAATAATGGCATTGTGGTTATACAGAAAATATCTTTACGCTGAGAAGATGCCTTGCTGATATGTTAGGCTGAAAGTGGAATAATGTCTGCAACATATTTCAAATGGTTCAGAAAAAGTGTGTGTGTGTGTGTGTGTGTGTCTTCTGATAGGCAGATAGGTAGATAAGTGGAGAGAGACAGAAGGAGGAAGAGGGAGAACAAATGTACCAAAATATTAAGAACTGTTGAATCTTTATGAATTTTTATTATAAAGTTTTCTATAATTTGAAATTTTTCAAAATAAACAGGAAACAGCCTGTTTCAATAGTTTAGATCAATGCTTAGAACTAGCATAGTAAATTAGAAAGGAAAAAACAAAAGCAAAAGATATTTTGAAGAGAAATCGTTTAATAAATATTATTTCTCATTCATAGTGGTGAATACAAGTTGATTTTCAAGCATCTCTGTTTATTCAGCTCTCCTGCTCTTAATTTGACTGATTGCAGTTGGGAAGATTTTGACTTCCCAAAAATATTTGACTGATTGCAATTGGGAAGATTTGACTAAAGTAATTGAGAAGAGGGGACTTAAGAGTTCTTGACACAGTTTGCCTAAACTCACAAAACCTGTTTCTTGGGAGCTTTTAGGCAATGAGATGATTAACTTATTTTTAGGTGAGGAATAAGTCAAAGAAATACTAAGATGTAATTATGGGCAACAGCCAGATGCCAAGATACACATAAGCCCAAACACAAAAGAATGTCATTATCTTGAGGAGCTATGATGAAAAAAACATCAGGTGAGTCCCGCATGCAGCAGCCAGAATTTGAGTTTTGCAGTAACAGATTTTGACCAAGATTAATTCCATTAGTATCCTATTCCTGCTGAAGCCTTCCAGATGCTTCAGGAGTGGACTGTTTGACAGATATGTCTCTGGAGACAGCACTATTCCTTCCTTTAAAATTGATTCCAAAGCTTATGAACAAGATTAAATATGTATGAAGAAAAAAGGAAACAAGAACGCTTTTCACCTACATTACAATCTCACTCAGATTAGTTTATGTAAACTAAACCAAATTAGTGAATATTATAGGATATGTAGAAATGAACATCCTTAATGCTTTCAAATCTGTATACTATTTAGACAAATTCCTAGTTAATAACTTTGACCCAGAACTTAGCCAACTGAACTTGCTTGAACAAAGTAATAAGGTTCACTGGGAATTAGGGTATTTATGTGAAAAATGATATTGATTCAGTATTTCTTTTTGCAGGTGTTATTGCACTTTTGGAAGGACATTTTTTCACTGTGCCTGATTGTGCCACAGTTTGCAAAACATTTAACACACGTGCACCTTCTACAATTAATGCCAATGCTGACTCCTGACTTGGACATTTTAACAACAAAAAATACCATCCCCCCTCACAAATAGACACATTTTCATACCCAGTTCGGAACTACTGTTAGATTCTAAGTCACTTAGGGCTGAACCATTGCTTTCTTCACCAATCCATCCCCCAAAAATAGCACAATGACTGGCACAAAGAAGGCATTCAGTTAATATTTATTGAATGGATTAACGCAATGTTTGAAAATTTGAATACTCTAGGACTCATGTTTTCTATAAATATTACTGTATTTTTAATTTACCTACATAGCCCCTTTTGTCTTTTATTGCTAAGGTAGCAGAAACCTCAAATTCAGTTGTTAAAACTTTTTTGTATGACTTTTAAAATTGTTATAGTACCACAGGTTTACTTAAAAATATTCACATACTGTTAAAGGCTATAAAATGAAATGTAACCCATTCTCTCCTCTTCAGCATTTCTCCCCTCCCCACCACGATACCATAGCCCCTTAAAGCCTCTGTTATCAATTCGTTGTGTAATGTTGGAGGCATTCTCTATAAGATCATTCATACTTTTCTTTTTTGAAACAAATGGAGTTATATATACATATAGTTCTACAACTTGCTTTTCTTTAATTTAGCAATAGATCATGACTTTTTTTAGTTTCAAAATATTAGACATGTATGCTATTGCTTTTAATGATTGCATAGTATTCCATTATATGAATAGTTCATTAGTTAATCAATTTATTATTGATAGTGTTTTAACAGTAGATTAAATAGTGATATTTTAATATCTGAGGCCCAGAAATCACTAAAAAAAACAAGTTTATAAAAAGAATAACAGAGCACTTTCAGTTAGTCCACTGATTCAAAAGGGAGAACATGTTGGACAAATTCAGAAGGCTTTTTTCTTACCACCATCCACCAGAGAAAGGATCTCAGCTTCAAATTTAACCCTAACCAAAGGGAATCCATCAGTCTAGCAGCACACACACATCTTATCTCAGGATAGAACATTTGGTGGGTGAAGTGAGAAGCCACAAAGCAGATCTTGAAGGGTAGGAATTTAGCCTTCCAGCCCAGAGTCTGACACTGCCTGAACAGTTTAAAGGCTTGGATGATGTGGAGGTGGTTGTTTAACAATGTTTGCAAGGACATTTAAGGCATATTGGGTGCTTCAAGGAACATATTGGTTGCTCTACAATATTTTTTTTAATTAGCCAGGCACAGTGGTGCATGTCATGTCACTGCACTCTAGCCTGAGAGACAGAGTAAGACCCTGTCTCAAAAAAAGAAAAAAAAAAAGTCTTGGGCCTCACCCTCAAAGATGCTGAATCAGTGAGTTCAGTTTCACCAACTATTCTCCCCCTAGAGGAAAAATGCCTTCTGAAAAGGAATGGCTCATAACAAGTGCACAATAACTGGTTGTCAAATAAATTTTAATGATTTAAATAAAGCTATGTGATTTAATAATTATAATCATTCATTAGTTTAAGGAATATTGTTGAACATCTACATAGCATACTCAGCACTAAAAGTATGGAGTTAAAAGAGACAGTCAAGGTCCCTACTTATGGGAAACTTCTCTTGGGGTGGGTGAGATAATAAATAGAATAACATGTGGGTCTAAATTCTGTGAGAAAGTAAAACTGGGTGAGTTAGAGATAGGCTGGGAGGCTACTTTAAATGTGATTGTCAGCAAAGAGCTCTTTGAGGAATTGACATTTGAGCTGACACTTATGAAAATAAGTTGTCAAAGATGAGAAAAGCTAGGTAAGAGCACTCCAGTCAGAGGGACCACTGGCACAAATTCTGTAAGACTGGAGAAAACTTGGACTGATGCAAAACAGAATGAAGGCCCTTGTGGCCAGCAAACAGTAAAGTAGGCAGCGTGGAATAAGATGGAATAAGACGGATAGGCAGAGTCCGAGGAAAGGAGTTGAATTTCATTCAAAGCCTAACAAGGAGCCAGAAGAAAGATTTTAGCAGAAGAGAGGCATGATCTGATATACAGTTTGAGATCATTCTAGCTGCTGAGTCAAAAAGGGATAAAGGAGGGTTGGAGGAGTGGGCCACAAAGAGAATGGAGGGACCATCAATGCTACTGTAGTATTCCCAGGGAAAATGATAGTTTGGCCTAGAGGGATGGGGTGGAGTTAGAGAAAAGTGGAATTGGAATATGGCTATGAACTAAGGGATTGCATGCGGAGGTGGAAGGGGAAGAAATGAATGGAGGTTCTTGATTCAGTGGTTTGAGAGGAGAATGGTGGTAGTACTGTTTGCTGGAAATGAGAAAACTCTTGAGAAACATGTTTGGGAGAAATTTTGAGTTTGATTTTGAGTATGATGGGTTTGAAAAGTCTTACACATCTATCTGCAGATGACAAGTAACCAGAAAGGTTAACTAGTCTAGACTTAAGGTAAAAATCAGAGCTTGGAGATAGTAGTATCACCTTGTATTTGTATAATATTTTTATAAGGTTTCAACTATTTCTTGTTTATATATTCTTACAAAGATAGTTAACTTTTTACTTGAAATGCATAAATTCTAGATGTTACTGTCTTTCAGCCTTTAGTAAGCTGGGTTTGGATAGCCAAATTATACTTTATTATTTTCATTTAAGGATTCTAAAATATTCATCCCTCTAGAAATGACCTGGTAAGCCAAAACATTTTTAAAGGTCTAAGTTTTTTTTTTAACTATAAGCCTGTTTTTGCATCAGGAAGCCAAATTTAAAGGGAAGTTAATGTTTAACTGCTAAGATACATAAATATTCAATATCGGTTTTTCACTTTGCCTCTGCTCCAGGATTCTAGTCTTGAGCTGTAATGCATATACTGTCAGAAATATTACCACTCTTCACAAAGTACAACAGCCTCCAGGAGGAGAAGGGAACTTAATTAGAATTTTTCATTTCAAATACAATTTATAGTACATTCACTCTGAAACATGCTGGAGGGTGTTTGAAAAGTTTAATGCATAATGATCTGTTTGTCTCAAGTTGTCAACAAAATACATATGGAGCATAGAATGTATTTGTTGATTAAGCACTAGAAGAGACCTCTGAGATTTAGTGTGAAGCTCTCTTTCTAGATAAAGAAACTGAGGCCCAGAGAGATGAAGGGACTTCTCAAAGTCAAATAAGCTAACAGCATGACCAGAACTCAGGACTCGTAACTCCTAGGATTGTGCTTTTTTGTTTTAGTGCCTACAACCCTAGCACTTTTCCCTGGTCAAATGAGCCTGCACTGAGATAATTTTATACTCTCCCAAGTCATCCACGTTGTGTATGTCAGGAGAGGGTTCAACAATAGCTAATAGTTATATGCCCTTACTAGATGCCAGTCACTTTTCTAAGTGCTTTACATGTATTAACTAATCTAACCTTATAGCAACTCTATGACGTGGTACTCTTATTATCCCCATCTTGTATATCAAGCTTCTTCTACATCTGGGTCTAATTTGACCATGGTACTGACCATAGGAATATGAAATCTAAAATGATTTTGAACATTGGACACTTCTCTACGCTTCAGGTAGATATTTTCCAACTGTCTGCAAAACTGTAGATATCCAACAGACATAGCAAAGTCAACATGTCTAAGACAAAATACATTATCCTCTCACCCAAACCCACTCTCCATTCTGTGTTCCCATCTTGATTGATGGTATCATCACACCTCCAATCATCCTAAATGGAAGACTAAATACTTCAATAGTCTCCCATCTGGTTATCTGCTGGGATAGTTCCTTTCCTGAACTCACTTAGTTCATTAACCCCAGTTTCTCACTGTTGCCAGAGTTGTTCTCCCATAAACACATGTCCTATTGTGTTAAATGCTTCTGTAAAACCCTTCCATAGCCCCTTATTGACAAAACTTCTTACCCTGGCATTCAAGGTCTACTTCTGCTGGCAGCATTTTTTCTTTCTCTCTTTCTATGTTCTATGTCAGCCATCAGACTGCTCACAAATCAACATCAAATGTGATATTTACAGTTTCCCTGTTACCCGCATAAGTATGTGATAAGATCATTTAATACATGTGAATGTGTTTGTTCTATTTGTTTATGTATCACCTTGTTCAGTAACAAATGTGAGGTGGGAAAACAGTTTATTAACTATAAAATACTTTTGAGATGTTATTTTTAAGCCATAGAAATAATTAAATTTACAACACAGCGGACCCTAGAGATGGTGCGGCCCAGCACCTTCACTTTTCAGAGCAGCTTATTAGCTGGCTTGAATAAGTTGATGGCAGAGTTGGCAACAAAACTTACATTTTCGCTTCATTGCATCTCATCACTTCAGGAAAAATGAAAATAGATTTTTTTCCCTCTTGAGAAAGAATGGGAGCCTTCTACATGTATTTAATACACTCATAATATACATCTGTTCATCTTACTATCCGTAGTCTCTCTGAATAAAGTAGAAATCATTTGGATCCTACCCCAGTTTCTTCCCTGCTGCCCCCTGCCACCTTCCACCCAGACCCCCAACTGTGAAATTATTGGCTTGAAACAGTCCCCTATGTTCTGTACCTGACTCATTTTAATTGAAATGTGGTGCCAATTATCTAGCCTTTTCCCATTTGGTTACCCCTTTGTGTTTTTTTTTCGCAGTTAATAATTCTGTTAAATTTGTAATTCTTAGCTACTTTTATTCTAAGACAGCCTTCTCTGAAACATATTCTTTGGTTTTATTATTGCTGATAAAAGTCAGTTAAAAGTCCTGGTTACATGGATAATGGATATGCTATAATACAGATAGCAACTATTTAGTAAGTACCTACCATGTACCAAGTATTATTTTAAGCATTTTATTTGCTTAAACTCTAACAATCCTGATAACAGCCTAACAAAAGAAGGGTTCACATCTTTTGGTGCATATGAGGAAACAAGTTCAGAGAGATTAAGGAATTTACCCAAAGTCATAGAGCTGGTAAGGGAAGGGACCAAGATTTGAATCCTGGCTTTCCCAGGTCTAAATCCAACATTCTTCCATGACACTGCTTTCAGAGCAGGCAGATGACATGAGCTGTAACGGAAAACTTTGGCAGCCATGAGCATTTGCTCTGCCTTCTGAGCAGCATCTCCAAGGGGGTCCATCCAGCCTCAGATTCTTGCAACCAGGCTGGTCATAAGCACATGCTTCCTGCACATTCTCTTCCTGTACATTCTCTCTACCTGTAAGCACTCCTGGGGCACAAGAGTGATGTTAAAATAATATTTCTCAATTTTAAGCTGAGGAATGACTCCTCATTATGGTCAAATATACTAATGGCTTATCATGCCCTGGAACACCAGATCCTTGAGAGGCTATGTCATGGTTAAGAATGAAGATGCTTAAACCGCACTGCCTGGGTTTCATTCCTGACTTTGCCATATGTTAGCAATGTACCCTTGGACAAGTTACTTAATCTGTGCCTCAGTTACCACCTCTGTAAAATGGGGATTGTTGTGTGTTCTTACTTCACACAGTTATTATGAGGGCTAAGGGAATTTCTGTATATGAAATGCTTACAACAGTGCCTGGCACATATTAAGTGTTATATACATGTCAGCTACCATCATCACCATCATCACCATCATCATCATCATCATCATCATCTTTTTCTTCATCACTTCTTTCTCACATTTGTTCCTCCAGTATCTGCCCTTCAGTAACAACTGTTTCCTATTCTTCAGATGTGCAGGCCCTCTCTCACCTACAGCCCTCCATGTGTGCCTCTCTCTCTGCCTGGAATACTCTTGCCACTAGTCTCCTCACCCTACTCTCCCCATCTGTGAGAACCTCCACCCATCCTCACCTTGCTAACATTCACGACCTCATCTCAATGTCACTGTCTCCAGGAAACCTTATTCCTCCTCATCCCTTGGTAGGAATGCCTCTTCTGTACCATAGAATTCTGACCTTTTCTTGTGCTAGCCCTTACCGCCCAGTATTTAATCATGTGTTTAGCTGTCACTGCCCTCCACTGAACAGCACATTGCTTAACAATGGCTATGTGTCACTCTAGTTCAGTCTTCCTTTAAATTGGAAAGTGAAATAACTAAGTGGATACTTTTTTAAAAACAAATTTATTTCAATACTGTGTTTATCTCTAGGCACTATAGAAGGCACACATTAAAAGATAGTACAGTGAGTCATAGGGTGAGCATCCATATTGTCATATTTGATCTCACATTCACTTACCTGAGTCTCTAATGAGATATATTACACGATATCAAGATGCTGGAAATAACACCCATAAGAGATAACAAAAAACGGAATTTAGAAACCAGGGAACGAGAGTTCCCTGACACTGGAGGTATGCAAGCAGAAGCAAATGGTCACTTGGTGAGAACAATATGAAGAGATGGGGAAGGTAGTGGGATCACTTCCTGGAAAAGTGAAAAATGCATTCACATATTAGGATCATATAGAAGAAGAAATATTGTTTTCTGAGCCGTCAGAGGGCAGAACTGAAACCAAAAGGTGGAAAGAAAGATTCAACACAAAGAACTGTTTTGTTTTTTGTTTGTTTGTTTTAATCACTGTAGCTCACCCAAACAGAATGGATTTTCCTGAAAGACAGTGAGTTCTTCATTAGTGTTGATCCATGGAGGTTAGATGATCATTTGCCTGGGATAATGCGAGAATATATTATTCACTCACCCATTTGCTTATTCACTTACTCTCCTCTTTTGTTCTTGTGCACCTATTACTTGCCTGACCCTATGCCAGGAACACAAGTTCCAGTAAGCAGAGATCTGACTTTTAAGGAGCTTATAAATAGATACATTACACAACTCAGTTTTTTAAGTCTTTAAGAACTAGAATTGAGTCTTTAAGAACTAGAAGTTTTCCAGATGAGGAAAGAGTGAGAAGCAATGTTCTAGATATGGAAAATAGCATGTGCATAGATGCAGAAATGGCTGAATCAGAGAAATTTTAAAAGGTCAACATAGTGAGGGACAAGAGTATAAGAAAGTGTTTGAATCAGCCTGACGATGTACACTGGGGTTGAAGAAGATCACAAGACTTCCTCTATTTTTGAAATCCTCTGATACTGATATCGTTCATTCTATAGTACTAAGAAACAGACAAATATTTCCAGAGAATCGTCATTTATTCAGGGAACCCCTGGAGCCCCAGGCCAAGGCGCCTAGTGGCAGAAGTAGCAAATATAATGATATATTTTAAAAACAAAAAGAAAAAAGATTGACCTTGGGGATGGTAAACCACTCATATTCACATTAGGATCTGAAAAACAACAGCAGCAACACAACTAGAAGTCAACTAAAAGTTCCCAAATTTCTATTCATTACCAACATTATTGGGCAAAGGATGCCAAAACATATGGAAGATCAATTTTTTTTTTTTTTTTTTTTTTTTTTTGAGAAGGAGTCTCACTCTATCGCCAAGGCTGGACTGGAAGCTCCACCTCCCGGGTTCATGCCATTCTCCTGCCTCAGCCTCCCAAGTAGCTGGTACTACAGGCGACCGCCACCGTGCCTGGCTAATTTTTTTTTTGTATTTTTAGTAAAAACGAGGTTTCACCGTGTTAGCCAGGATGGTCTCAATCTCCTGAGACCTTGATCCACCCGCCTTGGCCTCCCAAAGTGCTGGGATTACATGTGTAAGCACCATGCCCGGCCGGAATATAAATATTTTAATGGTCCAATGCAAGTCATATACATAAAGAGGTAGCAATAAATGAAATTGTTCTAGCTTGACAATGCCTTTTACCTTAGCCCTACGTGATCTAATCATTATAAGTTGGGCCATAATTTCTAGATCAGGTTGCTTTTGGACCACTGCAGAGTAGAGTGGCAAAACACACAATCATTTGCTGCCAGTTTCAGGGAGCTTGACTTATGCCCTTGAAAGACAGGTTTCAGAACTGGAATCTTGTAGGCGTAGACCCTCAGAATTAGACAGGATACTAAATTACAGTGTAAATTGGTAGTTAAGAACTCAGGAGTATTACATTATTTTAAATCCTTAGCCTCTTTCCACCATATAAATTTGAGTAAGTCAGTGAGTCTCTGAGTCTAGTTTTCTTATCAGTAAAATGTGAAAAATAATCCCACCCTCCTGAGGATTAAATGAGATAACATATAAATATCTCTTATGTACATGCCTGATGCTCAATTGATGTTAATTATTATTATTAATCTCAACAATAATTAGTGGCATCCAATCTTTGAGAATGTATGCTTCAAGAAAAGAATTTTTCTCGGAGAGAAGAGGACTCTAAACAGAACTTGAGAATCCATGTATCCAGATGAAAAAGTTCAAACTGAAGCAAAATAATAATAACAATAATAATAAATATATGAGGCTGTGTCACACTTGGTATTTTAAAATGTCATATCAATGATGTAAACTGTGAATACTTTTGAAAATGTTATTTGTGCAAGGTTTACTGATTAAAAACTCAAACCTCAGGGAAAGAAATAAGAATCAAAGTGATCTTGAAAAATCTGAATGACTGGAGAAGAACATGTTTGCTAAAACCAGGGAAGAAATCAATAGGAACAAGGGCACAATGATATTGTTCGGGATAACAGCAGCAACACACCTCTTCAAAAATGCAGAGGCCCATGTAAATTTGGGCCTAAAAGGAACAAGATTGTATTATTGGTCCAGTGTAAAAGAAACAAACTCACAGAGCATATCTGCTAAACTAGAAGGAACTCTGGGCTTGGCAAGAGGTGCTCTTGGCTGGTCCTATCTCTATGCTAACTTCAGTATGACTTTGGGCCAGTCCCTTCTTTTATGGGGTTCATCTCTAATGTATAAGTGCTAGATAAACAAGTTTCTAAGGCTTTTCTAGTCCTAAAATGTTGTGTTCCTCTTTTTTAAAAAAGCATGAAGTAACTCATATATCGCACTCTGTGTTGGTTAATTTCCATTAGATTTAATTCATCACTTATAATCACAGCTCTTTGAAGAAATGCTAAAACAATAATAATAGATACTGTTTACTGAATGCCTGTTTGTACCTGCAACAGCCCTGATAGGTAGGTAGGTAGGTATACTCATTTTATTGAGAAGAAAGCTAAGGTTCAAAGAAGTTAAGTGACTTCCCCAAGTTATCTAGGTAACCTAGGTAGACTTGAGATTTAACCCGTTTTGTCTAACTGCAAATCTTTTGGTCCTTCCCATTTGTCCATGTACTTTCCTTAATGCGCTGAAAAAAAATTCAGAGGATGACTAGAATGATGAAACATGTAGAAATCTTATGCTGTAAAGGAAACGTCCAAGAAATTTTGGCTGTTCACTTGGTTCTCAGATCAAACATCAAAGTATATTCCAATTGATTAAGGATTAAATGGCTAAAGATTAAACTATAGTTTGCTAGAGGAAAACATGGGTAATTTGTTAAATATATTGATGAAGAGAAGTTATAATCTAAAACTCAAGAGCCAAAAAAGAAAAGGAAATTAAATAAGACTTCACTAAATATTTAAAAACTCACTCTATGATAGGAAGTAATGTACAAAAGAAAAGTCAAAATACAACAGTACAAATAACAAACTAAGAATATTTGCAATCATTACCTAAGAAGGAGCAATAACATTCTTCATTTGCAGATAATGTTTTGAAAGAGCAAACTGCCTAAACGACAAAAACAAAATAAATAAAAAGGGATTTTATGTTAAAAAAAGTTCAAATATCCAATAAACGTATAAGAAGATGCTTAACCTTATAATTGAAGAAACGCAAAATTTAAAAATAAAATTATTTACCTATCAGAATGGAAAGTCAAATGTTGAAGTATATGTAACTATTACAAGAGTGTGAGGAAGTTGAAAATCATATATTATTTGTGGGCATGTAAATTAATACTACACTTTTACAGGCAGTCTGGCAATACCTATCAAAATTTCACATTCATACTCTTTACTCAACAACTTACTGTTAGATGATATTTATTACCTCGTTGTTTATAATAGCAAAATAGTGAAGCTACCTAGCTATCAGCCATGCTACTGGTAAAACAAATTGTTTTTCATTGAATAATAGAACACTCATAGCTATTAAAAAGAATGAGATTAATGGGAAGAAATATGTAAATTAGAAAGCTCACTAAGATATATTAGTAAGTGGAAAAAATCAAGGTGTAGAACATGATCTTATTTGTATAAAATTTTAAATTATCTATTTTATAAACTGGCTTATATTCATAACAAAAATAATTAGTAGTATATACAAGAAGCCATTAACATGGTTACCTTTGTAGAGATAATAGGAGGTAGGGGAGCCTTTTATTTGTATGTCTTTTCATTGTGCCTTACTTATGATATATGGACATGATGTGTGTATATTAATTTTATTTTTCATATCAATACATTATCTGGGCAATTGGATTATGGCCTGTTTTTGTTTTCTTATTTATTAGTTTCTATATGTTTAATGAATAAATAATTATTTTGAAAATGTACAATAGCAAATTTTAAAAAACAAGTAATGTATATACCCTTTCACCAAGAAGTCTTTCCAGGAAATTTATCCTTCAGAAACACTTTTATAAGTGTTTATAGTAGCAGAAAAACTGGAAACAACTTTAACCACATCAAGAGGGATCTCACTGAAAAGTGCTGGCACATCCGTAACATAGAATACTAGGCTTTCATTAAAAAGGTAGAGTGATATGAGGTGATATGATAATGAAAGATGTCCAAGATACATTGCTCAATGAAAAGCAAAACAAAAGCTGTCAAATTATATATGATATGACCTATTCAGTTAAGTAAAAAGGCAATAATATATTAAAATATGTATGTAAGGAGAGCAAGAGAAATGGAGATAAAGTCATGTGCTTGCATGTGCATATAGTGAATCTTTAAAAAGTACACACAAGCTGGAGGAGGAGGAGGAGGAAGGAGGCGGGAAGAGGAGTTGCTGGAGGAAAGGCCAGCGCAGCCGTCGCACCGGTCCTGGGCGAGGAAGTGGAGCCCGGCCGCCTTCGGAGACGGGCTCTTCCTGTGTTGCCCAAGCGGGTCTTGAGCTCCTGGGCTCAAGTGATCTGCCCACCTCGACCTCCCAAAGTGCTAGGATTACAGGCGTGAGCCACCGCGCCTGGCCGACCATCTCATTCCATCATGACAGAAGTGAATCCCCTCCATTTTGATCCCTTGGATTAGGTAACTAGTCGTAATGAAGAAAATAGTCTTAAAACCTTCTGGAAATCTTTTAACTTGAATAAAAGTGAAAAATAAACTGATTTCATGGTAGTACAACCACCATCGCTAGCCAGTGACTTTGGAAAGATAATTCCTTATTTGGTAGCTGCTATGGTAAAGATACAGCCAGCTGCGATATCAATAGGGAAGATGAAAAAGGCGGGAAAAAAAAAACAGATCAAAAAGCAAAAGCTTGATGGGTACGTTAAAAAGGCGGCTTTCTGCCAAACAGAAGCCAAAAGGCAAGGTGGGCACACCCTCTGGGAGCTCTGCCAATGAGGACACCTTCTCCTCCTCCTCAGCACCGATAATCTTTAAAGACATGGGAGCTCAAAGGCCGATAAGGCCACCTGCCTCTGCAGCCATCACTGCGGTCCCATGCCGTGGCCTCTTCAGCCCACAAACTCTGAGGAGACGTGCATCAAGATGGAGGTGAGAGTCAAGACCACTCTTCACTCTTCCAGCCCGAGTCCACCCCTGAATGGCGTCCGGAAGGATTTCCATGACCTTCAGTCTGAGACCGCGTACCAGGAACAAGCCAATTCACTGAAAAGCTCAGCTTCTCAGAACGGAGACCTGTATCTTTGCCTGGATGAACATGTGCCTGTCGTTATTGGACTTCTGCAGTCAGACCGCGTGCCAGGAACAAGCCAATTCACTGAAAAGCTCGGCTTCTCAGAATAGAGACCTGTATCTTCGCCTGGATGAACATGTGCCTGTCGTTATTGGACTTCTGCCTCAGGACTACATTCAGTATACTGTGCCTTTAGATGAGGGGATGTGTCCTTTGGAAGGATCACGTAGCTATTGTCTGGACAGTTCTTCTGCCATGGAAGTCTCTGTGGTTCCTCAAGTGGAAGGGCGCTCTTTCCCTGAAGATGAGAGTCAGGTAGTCCAGGACCTAGTTGTTGCCCCAGAGATCTTTGTGGATCAGTCCATAAATGGGTTGTTGGCTGGCACTACGGGAGTCATGTTGCAGAGCCCGAGAGTGGGTCACGATGATGTCCCTCCACTCTCACCATTGCTACCTCCAATGCAGAATAATCAAATCCAAAGGAACTTCAGTGGACTTACTGGCACAGAAGCCCACGTAGCTGAAAGTATGCTCTGTCATCTCAATTTTGATCTTAACTCTGCTCGTGGTGTTGCAAGAGTTTATGTCTCAGTGCAAAGCAGTGGTCCCATGGTAGTGACAAGTCTTACAGAGGAGCTGAAAAAACTTGCAAAACAAGGATGGTACTGGGGACCAATCACATGTTGGGAGGCAGAAGGGAAGCTAGCAAGTGTGCCAGATGGTTGTTTCCTTGATCAGGACAGTTCTGAAGAGTGTTATCTTTTAAGCTTGAGCTTTCGCTCCCATGGTGAAACACTTCACACTAGAATTGAGCACTCAAATGGTAGGTTTAGCTTTTATGAACAGCCAGGTGTGGAAGGGCATACATCCATAGTTGATCTAACTGAGCATTCCATCAAGGACTCTGAAAATGGAGCTTTTTGTTATTCAAGGTCTCAGGTGCCTGGATCTGCAACTTACCTTGTCAGACTGGCCAAGTCAGTGTCTTGGTTCATGCAGGTGCACTTGTTGCAATACCTGTGTCGTTTTGTTATATGTCAGTATACCAGAATAGACTTAAGTCGGAAACTGCCTTTGCCAAACAAAATGAAGGATTATTTACAGGAGAAGCACTACTGAAAGATTGAGAACCCTGCGTCTTGCACTTTGGGAATAAGAAAAAGAGATCGAAGTACAGTTTACAAACTTTCATTGCCATCAAAATCTTTTGCTGCCACAACTATTTCAGTTTTATGTGTAAAAGAGTCATCAGCGGTGGTTCACACTGTAATCCCAGTACTTTGGGAGGCTGAGGCAGGCAAATCATGAGGTCAAAAGATTGAGACCATCCTGGCCAACATGGTGAAACCCTGTCTCTACTAAAAATACAAAAATGGGCGTGGTGGTGAGTGCCTGTAGTCCCAGCTACTCAGGAGGCTGAGGCAGGAGAATTGCTTGAACCCGGGAGGCGGAGGCTGCAGTGAGCTGAGATTATGCCACTGCACTCCAACCTGGGCAACAGAGCAAGCCTTTGTCTCAAGAAAAGAAAATCATCAGTTTGTTTAGGGGTGAGAAGTGTCAGCA
>NW_012105498.1:1619665-1622385 GCF_000951045.1 Mandrillus leucophaeus | reverse complement strand
CTATGAAAATATGAATTCAAATAAATAGCAACCAGCATCAGCTTTATTTCATTTATATTCTTATCTGGTACACACTTTCAGTCACCAATGGATGCTGTAAAAACAGTTAAGACTTAAGAAGCAAAGGGGAGAGATTTCATCTACTGAAATAGACCAGTAGACCATATTCTCTCCTCATGGCATTAACTTAATTCTCATTAACACTAACATGGCTTTTGGAGGTTCTTGATTGGGATTTTCTTTACCTTTACTCCTACAATATCCCTTGTTTGAAATAAATCACTGTAAACCGTGAGACTCGGTGAGATCATATAAATTGGATTAGCCAACTTAAACTTGATGAGATATCCTAAATTGGATTATCCATGCCCTGCTCTTTGGTTTATTTAAACATCTGTTTCTGTGTTTAAAATGAGGCTTAATGAGACAACTGGTATGTTACTTATTGTATGGTTGATTTCTTAAAACATGCATATATAGGTTGCTCCTTTGGAAATGAAATGTACTTAATGTAAGCACACAATTATGGGTCAGATCTTGTTATTAAAAAAAAAAAGAGGAATATGGCTACTGTCTTCAAGAAATGAAGTGCATTGCTTTTGGTCCACATGGCTAGCAAAGAGGAGTGTTAAACAGCTGAACATGAGACTACAAGATGTCATCAAGGAAGAGCCTCTGTGCGTATGAGTATTAGGAGCTCCTTTTCAAGTGATGATTTGTTAGTATCAATGGGTCTATTGTTGTTTGGAAGCCTGAGGTTTGTGTCTTGCCTGTGACAGCTTAGATCTTATTAATGGTTGCCAATCACATGCTCTGCCCGTGAATAAGGAAAATATTTTCTTCCATGCATGTTTTGACATGTTACTTTCAGTTGTGCCTGGCTTGAGAATTAGAATTTGCAATTAATCTATTCCAAAGTTTTAATAAATGTTTTCTTCTATGTGGCCTAGGCCAGATATGGCCAGAGACTGGGGAAGAGGGGATTTGCGATGGTGACAGATGGATGATGACAACACCAAGGAAACATTTTCTTCTCAGATAGTTTTGAAAAGTCTTTCTATTTGTTAAATATTAGTAGACTTGTATTTTAGTAGGGATAAATGCTTTAAAAAGTATCCATTATAGCCCAGGCACGGTGGCTCACGCCTGTAATCCCAGCACTTTGGGATGTCAAGGCGGGCAGATCACAAGGTCAGGAGATCAGGACCATCCTGGCTAACATGGTGAAACCCCGTCTCTACTAAAAATACAAAAAATTAGCCGAGCATGGTGGCGAGCACCTGTAGTCCCAGCTACTTGGGAGGCTGAGGCAGGAGAATGGCATGAACCTAGGAGGCGGAGTTTGCAGTGAGCCAAGACTGTGCCACTGCACTCCAGCCTGGGCCACAGAGCAAGACTCCGTCTCCAAAAAATAAATATATATATATATATACACACACACACACACACACACACACACACATCCATTATAAAACTGAAAATTAAAAGATATATGCTAGCACCATTTGATTAACAAATTCTACTTCATATAGAGTAAGAACTTTTTCATCAGAATGTTCCATTTTCTTAATAGCTGGTTTTTTTCAGTCTCAAACTGTATACCCTTCACCATTACCTGACATGCAGCATAAACGTCCCTGTTTTCCTGTTTCTGAAAAATCTCATCTCAAACAATTCTGCAGACAATAAGATGGTTAGAACCATGGATACAGCAATTAG
Source organism: Mandrillus leucophaeus (assembly GCF_000951045.1). Classification (NCBI taxonomy): domain Eukaryota; kingdom Metazoa; phylum Chordata; class Mammalia; order Primates; family Cercopithecidae; genus Mandrillus; species Mandrillus leucophaeus. Next base: position 1,620,666 of record NW_012105498.1, on the reverse strand, counting down.
AAGCTCTTGATAATGATTTTAAGCTTTAAAGTTTACAGAAAAGGACAAACATGTCCCTGTTCTATCAATATAAACCTTCATCTTTCTACTGGAGCCTCCTTACATCTTGGTTTCCTTTAAGCAATAGGTTTAATTTGGATATTATTCTGTAGTTTATCAAGATGCTTGTTCAAAGCACGTCCTATAAATTATATAAATTGATTTTTAAAGTGTTTTTAAAGAAACCTGCAAATAACAACAAGCTTTTTGCAAAATGTCAAAGTACAGATTGGATTCACAGAATGACTTCTCTGTTTTAATAGCCTAACTGTATACTAGTTTGTCGCAGCTTTAAATTAGCTGGAAATGTGGTAATGGCAACATCAAGCAATCAGATTTTTTTCCTCTCCTATCCAAACTTTATGTGTAACTGAGCCTTAATTTAACTGCAGTTTTCAATGAAAAACTAATTGAATTGCTGTTTAGAGACATTTAAATTGTACAACAGTTTTAGGAAGTATTAAACAATTTACCTTTAAAATAACATATGAAATGAAGAGTGCATCATGAGATTCCGTTAGGAAATTCTCAGCAGGTCTCCTTTATCTGCACCCATTTTGTGAGTCATTCAACCCTTAAGACAGTGCTGAGAAAAGATTTTATTGACATTTCTTTTAGTATAGTCAAGAATTAGGCTTTCAGTAAATACACTGTTCAGTCATAATCAAATGCTTTATCAAAAATTTCCTAAATGTATTTCTCAGTATTGTCAGATGCTCAGAAAAATCTGCCCCTAACCCCAAGTAATAAGCATAGTCTTTATCTTCAAGGATTTTTTAAATCTTATTGGGGTGAAAGAGATTTTTATACATTTAATAGAGTATAGTTCCTGGTAACATATGATCAAATTGAATGATCTTAATGGCAGCGTTTCTAAGAATTATGGAATGTCAGAGAAAGGATAAGCCTGAAGGGGTCAGGACAGTGCAAGAGTGCACCATGGAAATGTGGAAATGGAGCCA
>NW_012105498.1:1614978-1619615 GCF_000951045.1 Mandrillus leucophaeus | reverse complement strand
GTGGTGAGTGCCTGTAGTCCCAGCTACTCAGGAGGCTGAGGCAGGAGAATTGCTTGAACCCGGGAGGCGGAGGCTGCAGTGAGCTGAGATTATGCTACTGCACTCCAACCTGGGCAACAGAGCAAGCCTTTGTCTCAAGAAAAGAAAATCATCAGTTTGTTTAGGGGTGAGAAGTGTCAGCAAGGTGTCTTGGATTTATTTTGGTTCTCTAAAAAGGGAAGTCTTGAGGGTTTAGAAGTGTGAATTATCTTTCATCAATGTGCAGAGTAATCACAATGTGAATTATCAAATTCTCCTCAATGTCCCTCCGCCCCGCCCAGTCCTTTGCTGCTATCTGCTGTGATTTTGTGCATTAAATAGAATGGAAATTGCTATGTCTTTTTTTTTTTTTAATTATACTTTCTAGGGTACATGTACATAACGTGCAGGTTTGTTACATATATATACTTGATGCTATGTCTTTTTAACAACACTTTTTTCTAAATTATTTCTTAGGTTGTGCTAATTTTGTTGGTTGTGAAAAGTTGAGCTTTTCTGTTGCCTTCATTTTCATCTTATAGTTTGCCTATTTTAATAAATGGTGTTACATTAAAAAATTGTAAAGAAATGTTTACCACCAATTTAGAAATTGTTGCCTTTTCTGTCATTAAACTCGGGTACAAATTGCCATAACATGAAAACCTATGGAACTAGAATTATGATTAAAGAAATATTAGATGAATCATAAAAGAAAAAAGTATACACTAAAGTGGTTACCTCTAGAAATGGAGATGGTGAGGGGACTTTTACCTCTTCCTTTTAAACATTTCTGAAACAGAATGCATTTGCCATGATCACGTATTATTCTTTTATAAAAAGTTAACCTTAACTGTTTGACAGAATAAATTATTTGGCATGTGAAGTTTGTGGAATTCAGCCTCCTATAGGTAGTAGCCTGGATCAAATTGCCTTTCCTGTCTCTTCTGGCCGGCAGAGTCATACTTCTGACTCATCAGTAGCCTAGACCGTCTCTGAAATGACTGTATCTACCAAGGAATAGATCTGGAATTTTACAGTTTAAGGGGACTTTAGACTCATATAGCCTAACAGTCCCTTCCCTCCTAGAGAGGAGAAAAATTGAGGCTCAGAGAAGTAGTGTGGCAGTCAGTCAGAAGAGAGTGGCACAACCAGATCAGGCCTAGCTCAGTGGACTCCCCAATGTTACCATGTAATCAATGCTTTCTGTAAGGAGTTCACCACACTAGAAAGCCAGGGATGAGGCAAGGAAAATTACCAAAGAGAATAAGGAGATGTTAACAAAGTTATTATGTGAGGATGAGGATGTGGAATTTAAGCATATAGATGTCCCAGACCTGATGGGGAAACAAAGTAGTAACCCCCATCTACCACCCAATGTCATTGTCAAATAGGATTGATGAAAAGCAAAATACAATTATATATTTTGAATGTATATAAGCTAATCAGTTCTTTTATTCTTCTTTCATAGCCCATGTCAACCTGCCCCATGAACAAAAGGAAGCAGAATTCTGCTATCCTGCAAAAAGCTGGTTTTTTGTAGGTTAGAAAACCATACCTACTGTGTGTTCATCAGAAAAACTTATTGGGGGTTTATCTTGTCTCCCTTTGTGCTCCAGTCATTGTCCCTCTTCTGGGGCAGACAGAGAACTCTGTCATTGGAGAGCACTTATTAATTACATTGTATTGACTTAGACTGAATTGATTCAAAAAAAATTTTAGCATTTGCTTCTTATTAAATTTGACTTAAGAATGATTTTCACCCTGGCAGAATTTGGAACTTTTAAGATGTTCTGTTTCTCTTTCGGTATAGGACCTAAAATGGGAGTTAGCAATATCTAATTAAACTCCGAGCACTCTTTATTTCATTTTTGTCAGAATTCATTCTGGAATTGTATATGAGAAATAGGACAGTCAAGTATATTTTAAAACAAGGCTTAGGACTGTCTTACCAGGCTCAGGATGACAAGGCTAGGCAACTGACCAAAGAGAGGGATTTTGCAACCAGCTGGCCCCATTTTATACCATGTCCCCAGAATCTCTTCTGAATGTTTTAATCTTTCAGCATATATTTGTCTATTACATTACATGTGTCTCTATCCTGTTTTCCCTCTAATTTTGAAGGCTCATATTTATCCCTATTTACCCTAGAAATCTAGGAAGCTCACAGAGGCATATTAAATGCATACACTAGAACATGGATAGATAAAAATGTTTCCAACCTGGTGAGACCATGGCACAAACACCATAAGATGAAATTTAATGTCTCTCCTAACTAAAAGTGATTAAGACCATGAAAGTCCATAAACACCTGAGTAGGATACAAGGAGTTTCTGAGGCATGTGATACAATGTTAGACAGCCTGGTTTGGGGGAAAATTTTTTCTTCTATCAGAATAATATGCCTTATGAAATACCAAAATTCTCTGGCTTCCTTTCTTTCAGGTGAATGGCATTGACCTCCGTGGTGCATCCCACGAACAGGCAGCTGCTGCACTAAAGGGGGCTGGACAGACAGTGACGATTATAGCACAATATCAACCTGAAGGTCAGTCAGAACTCAAACTAATAATGTTCTGATATGTCTCTGTGTGGATCTGTACCCTCATTACTAATCATTTATATTAACTAGAGTCACCATCATTGGTGTTTTGTAAACCTACCTATAGAGAAAAATTGATGGTTCATGTCCAAAGAACATGAACCATGGCTTTGTTACCTCTAATCTTCCAGGAAAATATCAGGCAGTTAGAAAGGCCTATGAAAATGTGAATTCAAATAAATAGCAACCAGCATCAGCTTTATTTCATTTATATTCTTATCTGGTACACACTTTCAGTCACCAATGGATGCTGTAAAAACAGTTAAGACTTAAGAAGCAAAGGGGAGAGATTTCATCTACAGAAATAGACCAGTAGACCATATTCTCTCCTCATGGCATTAACTTAATTCTCATTAACACTAACATGGCTTTTGGAGGTTCTTGATTGGGATTTTCTTTACCTTTACTCCTACAATATCCCTTGTTTGAAATAAATCACTGTAAACCGTGAGACTCGGTGAGATCATATAAATTGGATTAGCCAACTTAAACTTGATGAGATATCCTAAATTGGATTATCCATGCCCTGCTCTTTGGTTTATTTAAACATCTGTTTCTGTGTTTAAAATGAGGCTTAATGAGACAACTGGTATGTTACTTATTGTATGGTTGATTTCTTAAAACATGCATATATAGGTTGCTCCTTTGGAAATGAAATGTACTTAATGTAAGCACACAATTATGGGTCAGATCTTGTTATTAAAAAAAAAAAGAGGAATATGGCTACTGTCTTCAAGAAATGAAGTGCATTGCTTTTGGTCCACATGGCTAGCAAAGAGGAGTGTTAAACAGCTGAACATGAGACTACAAGATGTCATCAAGGAAGAGCCTCTGTGCGTATGAGTATTAGGAGCTCCTTTTCAAGTGATGATTTGTTAGTATCAATGGGTCTATTGTTGTTTGGAAGCCTGAGGTTTGTGTCTTGCCTGTGACAGCTTAGATCTTATTAATGGTTGCCAATCACATGCTCTGCCCGTGAATAAGGAAAATATTTTCTTCCATGCATGTTTTGACATGTTACTTTCAGTTGTGCCTGGCTTGAGAATTAGAATTTGCAATTAATCTATTCCAAAGTTTTAATAAATGTTTTCTTCTATGTGGCCTAGGCCAGATATGGCCAGAGACTGGGGAAGAGGGGATTTGCGATGGTGACAGATGGATGATGACAACACCAAGGAAACATTTTCTTCTCAGATAGTTTTGAAAAGTCTTTCTATTTGTTAAATATTAGTAGACTTGTATTTTAGTAGGGATAAATGCTTTAAAAAGTATCCATTATAGCCCAGGCACGGTGGCTCACGCCTGTAATCCCAGCACTTTGGGATGTCAAGGCGGGCAGATCACAAGGTCAGGAGATCAGGACCATCCTGGCTAACATGGTGAAACCCCGTCTCTACTAAAAATACAAAAAATTAGCCGAGCATGGTGGCGAGCACCTGTAGTCCCAGCTACTTGGGAGGCTGAGGCAGGAGAATGGCATGAACCTAGGAGGCGGAGTTTGCAGTGAGCCAAGACTGTGCCACTGCACTCCAGCCTGGGCCACAGAGCAAGACTCCGTCTCCAAAAAATAAATATATATATATATATACACACACACACACACACACACACACACACATCCATTATAAAACTGAAAATTAAAAGATATATGCTAGCACCATTTGATTAACAAATTCTACTTCATATAGAGTAAGAACTTTTTCATCAGAATGTTCCATTTTCTTAATAGCTGGTTTTTTTCAGTCTCAAACTGTATACCCTTCACCATTACCTGACATGCAGCATAAACGTCCCTGTTTTCCTGTTTCTGAAAAATCTCATCTCAAACAATTCTGCAGACAATAAGATGGTTAGAACCATGGATACAGCAATTAGAAGCTCTTGATAATGATTTTAAGCTTTAAAGTTTACAGAAAAGGACAAACATGTCCCTGTTCTATCAATATAAACCTTCATCTTTCTACTGGAGCCTCCTTACATCTTGGTTTCCTTTAAGCAATAGGTTTAATTTGGATATTATT
>NW_012105498.1:1602473-1613768 GCF_000951045.1 Mandrillus leucophaeus | reverse complement strand
TTTCTTAAAGAGTTGCTGAACTAATGGATACAAGCCTACCATTCCTCAGTACTTGAGTTATCACTTAAAGGTAATTAAAGGTTGAAGGGATTCTTCATTTTCACTACTTGCGCTTTTCATTTTTGCTTCAAAGATGTAAAGGAATTGCTAAAGAAATGTGTATTGCAAAGTATAAAACTATTTCCAACTGTGCTCCTCGTACTGCTTAGCATATTTTTGTGATAATTATAAATAATTTATAAAATTTATAATTACCATAATGTAGCAATAAATGTCATATTTGGCAAGTTTCACTTCACAAAGCAAGATCACAATTATACTCACTTCTGCTTAAAATGAGCTTGTCTCCAGTTGTCCATATTACTCTATCCATCCTCAATCTTATTCAGTGTCTGGTTTATGGTAGTAGAATTAACACCAGTTTGAAGAGTCATATATAATGTTTTTCTCTGGTGGTGTGATTGTGATTCATTTTTGCTATCTTTTAAAATTCAATTTTATCATGCACTTACTTTGAAATTAACATGTATTACATTCATAAGAAGAGGAAAATAATGAAATTGTTGTTTTTCTTTCTTTCAAGAGGATTACATATGTTATACTTCAATAATAATTCCATTTAAGCACTATGCAAAGTTAATTATTGTAAACCTTTAATTACCTATACCCAGTTAGTGAAGTTACTGTAATGCCACTTCACACAAGGAAATATAATGCCTTATACACATGTGCACCCATAGGTACCCCTTCCCTTTCCTTACCCTTCCCAGACACCTTCCCCTTTGATTTCAGAATTATCTTTCTAAGAGATATGACACCAAGATGCCTGTGCACAAACTCCTTGCCCTTCACAATATATTCCCAGCCAACTTCCGTGCTCCATTCCACACTCACCCCTCCACCACCCACAGTATCAGCCTTTTTCATTGTCCCCCTGCTACACAGGACTGCTCTCTGCTCTTACACTTGCTCCTGAACTGTGCCTTTGCTCTGTGGATTCCTCTACCCAGAACTGCCTTTCTCCCTTTCCACCTGCAGGATTCCTACTCATCTTGAGAGCCCTCAGATGTCAATTCCACTGCAAAGCCATCTTTTATCTGTTTAGTCAGCATTGATTGATTCTTTATCTGAGTTCCCCAAAACTGTATGTAAACACCTGGTGTACCCATTATCACAGTTTGCACACCTCTTCACTCAGGTGAGCTCCTAGACAGCAGGGACCCTTCTGTCACTCATTTTCTATCTTGTGTTAATCCATGCAATATGAATTTGACTATAGTTTATTAATGAGTTACTGAATGGGTCTGCTCTTATTTAAATGCAATATAATGTTTTCAGTGTGTTGACATATATTAATAGTAGGTGCTTAAGAAATGTTTGCTGAGTAAATATTGAAGGAATGACATGGGGTTTTTACATTAGATGCAGAGATGGTAACTGAATCCCTGGTTTGGACATTTGATGTTGACACAGTTTTTAGATGGTCCCTTTTTGTTTTCAGTTACAAAACCTTTAGCAACCCTAGTAGATAAACTCCCTTTCCCCTGCATTGCAGAAAATCTACAGCTGTTGTTTTTGTAATATAGCACAAAGACAAGATAATTAAAGCACTAATATTTTTTTTTCAAGTTCTGAAACTCAACTTTGACACCATTGATGAATAAAAAGGGCATTGATTACAACCTAATTATACATTTTTCAAAAAAGATAACACAACATTTCCCCAAGTTAGATCAGGGCAAATCTGATCTGTATTTGCTGCCTTCTTTCTAATAATATCTACATTTATTGTGAGATAACTGATTAGGTTTGAAATAATAAGCCACCAGATATTCACTTGGAGAAGTAGGTAGGCATTAGCTAGTATTGGATAAAGCTCACAGTGGAGTTGATTAAGAGCCAAGTGGTCCCTATGAGAACCACAAATTCCTTTACCTTTAATATGACCTCTCAGGACATTGTTGGAGAGACTGCAAGGGTTTCAGAATGATCTGCAGGTAGAAAAGAAGTCGTGGACGGTACAGTCCTTACTAGTGATCAGGAACTTTGGTAGATAGTGAAGGGACCTGATTTCATCCACCCTTTATTCTTTAATAAGGTACTTGAGTTAAAAGAAAATCCCAAAGAGCAGAGTTCATAATTGCCTGGAGACTCATAAGTGTAGTCTGGTTTACGGAATTGTGGCAGAATGACTATGTGGTTCATTTATTCATTTATACATTCATTCAATCAATAAGTATTTTTTTCTGGATACTTATTATGCCTCAGTCCATGTTATAAGGAAATAACAAAACAGTGAACCAAAAAAAGGCCCTCTCAAATAAATGTAAAATGTGTCAGATGGTGATGAGCAGTATAAAGAAAGAAGAAGCAGGGGAAAGATGATAGTGACAGAGAAATATGTAGTGGGCAAGGAAAGCCATGCTAATGAAGTGATATTTGAACAAAGATCTAAAAGAAATGAGGGAGTAATCTGTGCAGGCATCTGAAGGAAGAAATGAATTATTCTAGAGTTTTGTTCTACCAAATGTTATCTACAGACCAAAAGCACAGATATTAAATGAGAGCCTTCTTAGAATTTTAAGATCTCAGGTCTTAACCCAACTCGACTGAATCAGAAGCTGCATTTTATCAAGATTCCCCAGATAACTTGTATGCACATTGGAGTTTGTGAGGCATTGCCCTAACACACTTGGAGACCTGTAAAAATTGTCACTTGTCACTGTTAGGTTGGACTCCCTCTACCTGGAGAACTGGGTAAAGTCACATGAGGCTGCACCACTAGATTTGATTTCTGGCGTGTGTCACCCAATGATTGGTCATGGCTCAGTGGTTTTAGTAGGGATAGGTCAAACAGCAGGAGATCTAAGAATTTCATGTGCCATTCAACTCTACTCTGTCTAACCGGGCCATCTAAATACTAATGTCAAGCAAATTCGTAAGTCTTGCTAGAACTCCTCAGCTAGTGAAACAATGAACCTATTCAGGCTTCATTGCCTTTAGTTATGACCTCTTCAGCAAGTGAGCCTATAAGCAGTGAGCTGGGATGAAGTAACATTGATTCCTATCCTCACAGAGGCCTCTGTGAAGCAAGGGAAAGTCATTAAGCCTTCACTATTAAATCTGAATAGCTTAAGCCGGGTGCGGTGGCTCAAGCCTGTAATCCCAGCACTTTGGGAGGCCGAGGCGGGTGGATCACGAGGTCAGGAGATCGAGACCATCCTGGCTAACATGGTGAAACCCCGTCTCTATTAAAAATACAAAAAAACTAGCCGGGCGTGGTGGCGGGCGCCTGTAGTCCCAGCTACTCGGAGGCTGAGGCAGGAGAATGGCGTAAACCCGGGAGGCGGAGCTTGCAGTGAGCCGAGATCGCACCACTGCACTCCAGCCTGGGTGACACAGCGAGACTCTGTCTCAAAAAAAAAAAAAAAAAAAAAAAAAAAAAAAAAAAAAAAAAAAAAAAAATTGAATAGCTTACTTCACTTTAATGCAAAAACTCATGTAAATAATCTGTTTAACTCCTTTTAAATTGTGAGGCTAATTCAGAAGGAAAACTATTTCTTCTTTTCAGCAATAAGTGAAACTCTGATGTTATTTGCAGTAACCGCTGTCACAGAGCTTAAACCACAGTTGGACACCATGGTGCATTTCTCTATGGGGTCAAAAATACAATGAAAGCTTGACACGAATATACAGTTTATCCCCTGAAAAATATAGACATCTTCTGTACCTGAAGGTTCTCAGAAGTGAAAGTACATACACCATCCAAGAAGCATACTTACAATGCAAGACATATTTCTTTCTTTAAATCAGCATCTATGTAGGCTTATGCATATGAATGAGCAGCTGTGGCATGTTGAAACACTTTCCCAACTCACGTAACTGCATCGCAAATACCCAGGAAAGATTTTTAAAGTCCAGCTGTGGATCTTGATCAGAAATTGTCTCAGAATCATCAGAGAACATTTAAGATAAGCTTTCAGAACAGAGAGTACCATACACGACTTGGAGTAGACAAGACCAGTTTTCTAGTGCAAATTCCAGCTCAGGTGAGATAGAAGCATAAATTTCATTACTTGAAAGTTTTGTCACTAATATTATGTCTTTTCTTTGCATTTTTTAATACATAAGGAGAAATGAATGCACAACCTATTAAACTTGATAGATTCTATGTAGTTTAACTAGAATCACTATAAATAGAAATTAAAAGTTTTAGGAATCCTTAAATATCATCTTGTCAAGTTTACTCATTTCACAGATGGAGGAACTAAAGTTCGGCATCTAGATAGGAAAGCCATTTAATATTTTAAAATTGGTACAGCTGTTAAAGCTGAGACTAGCTGAGCAGTTAGTAATTTCCTTGATTTTTAAAATTTACTATAGTAGTTCATGATGGGGAGTGGCTTTAATAGCCCAAGGAATGGAATCCAATGAGATTATTATAATCAAATGGACATAAAGGGGTCAAAAAATTTCTGAGGGAGCCTCACCACTTTGTCATGCATACTGCATCACTTTCATTTCTAGCATGTTACTGTTGTTAATTGTTATTGTTCCTGTATCACAACTGAATGATGTATACATGACAGCATTAGTATAAGTGTAGGCAACTATTGTTAATTTTTAAAATAGCCACAGATCTGGAAATAGTTATTTTTCAACAAATAGTTCAAATATATTACACTTTTTCTCTTTTCAATCCTAACTTATTTGTGCATACCCTTTATCCAGCCAGCCAGCAGCTGCTTATCCATTCATTTATCTGTTATCAATTAGCTTATCTTTATAGCTTTAGTGATATTCCTTATTGCCAAATATTAAATTTCACCTCATATGTTACATTAATTCTGTTCTAATTAATCTAGTTATATTCTAATTTTTACTGAAATATTAGGAAAGAAACTTAAAAAAACTTTACATGACTCTAGATTTTTATTGCTTAGACATTTCTTTCTCCACAACTCTCTCCCACACACATACACATTCTACTAACAGCAAAATGCATCTGCCCGCAACTAGACATTTCCCAGGAAGTCTCTTCACTCATTGCATCCTTTTAATAGCCTTCTCCTAGTTGCCTTTGTTTCCTCCCCAACCTCCATCTAACACATAGCATCGTAGAATATGACCAAAAAGATGATTCCTGAACAGTCTGCAGATTCATTCAGGAAAGGTCCTTTCCAGATTCCTTAATCATTAATCATGCTGCACTCCTCTCCCCATGCCCAAAAGTCAGTTTTTGACCTGGAGTAATATAATGAGGACAAAAGCAGGCATCACTTCCTAACTCCTAACTCAGAAAACTCTCTTCATCTTATTATCTATCCTGGGAATGCTACATCTTTAACTCATATCAAAGGGGTTAAAAATATTTACAAAGCTGATTATAGATTAATAATAGATATAGCCTCCTCTCATTGTATGATTACAGTTCCCATCCCCATAACAACTTTCATTCCATAATAAAGTGTATTTGTCTTTGACAGTTTCATCTTGTGATTTTATATTATTTGAGGGGTGTCTTGACATTTAGTGACATAAATCAGTCACTCATTAATGCTGGAAAAAGCCAAAGAAATCCTTGTGCTAGAGACATTTTGACAAGGAGACCTCTTAGATTCACACCAATCATTAGCAACACCAGATCAAATGCATGGAAATAAAGAGTTTTAATACTACTCTTGACTCTACAAGTTTATAAAATGAACACAGATCTTCACTAGACAATCCTTCAATTTGATAAGGAATTTCAGGGTGTTAGAGAACTGTAAAAGAATGTTCCACAGAGATATGCAAAGAGGACTATAAAGCAAGACGGCTTTAAAACTTTCTGACTTCACTTTGTATTCTGGGTGCCCAGTGTAGTTTACCCTCACATCTCTTTGAATAGCTATTTGTCATTCCTCAAATTTAATAATGAGTAATGACGCACTTTTCTCGTCCTGTCCCTCACTCTGCAACTTTATTGAGCATGCCTAAGTCATATCACTTTTCTGAACATGGATTCCATTGCTCATTAATTAAAGTGGTTTGAGAGATTAGTTTTAAGACCCTTTCCAGCTGATGTTCTATGAAGTTTAGTTTATTGTGTCTTCTAATTAAAACATGCCATCGAATAACAATTATTACAAGCAGGTAATTTCTAGATGTTTCCTTTTTCCCCATACATTTTAAACACACAGAAATTATCTTTCACCCACTCGGAAGAAGGGGAAAGATCTGTATCTGTGTATTTGCTGTCTCTGTGTACCATGGGATTTGAAACATTCAATAATGATTTTAAGTTTAATTCAAGTAGAAGCATTTATTGTTTGTTGGGGGTTTGAAGATTAACAAGTTACTGTTCGTAATCTTTTTGTTTATAGAACCATTGTGGCCTAAATCTTATCAGTTTAATACATTAAATTGTAATTGCTAAGCTTGCAAATAGATTTTTTGAGGTTGAAGAAAATTAATATAAAAAAATCAATTTCAGGACATTAAAGATACAGAAAGCTGAAATAGTGGAGATGTCTTGAACTGTCAGAAACACAAGTAGTGGCAGGTTTAGGGTAGAAAGTCAAGCCCAAGACATAGAAAGTATACATCTTTAATGTGCTTTTTAGATTTCTAATTCACATAGAATTCCTGATAGACTCATTACCTAAGTCTTTAAAAGACAAACATTCCAAATTGCACTTTGTTTCAAGATAATCTCTTATTCTCTTCTCAGCTTCTTCACATTTATCACGTTCCCATTGCTAAAAGTAATTTATGTTATTAATAAAGAATTGCTGGCACATTGGTAAAATTAAGCAGTGGCAGGACAACATTCATTCATTCAATCTTTATTTGGCTAATATTTATTAAATTATTCCAGTGAGTGACATGCTACCTTGCACTCTGGAGATACAATGGTGAGCAAAATAGACATGGCCCCTTCCTTCCCTAATGGACCTACAGTCAGCCAAGTAAAATCACACTAATGAATTATACAAAGTGAATGCTCAAGATAAAGAAGAGAACTTGGATCCAAAATCTTAAAGTCTAGGTACTCAAATGTACTCAGAGAATACTAACCCAGAGCAAACGAAGACAAACAAAAGCTCTGACCTAGAGTAGAGGGTGAAGAAGGCATTCCACGGGAATAATACTTTCTTTAATCTGAAGGGTGAGTAGGCATTGTCAAAGCATAGCAGAAAAAGGAGTTGTGAGGAAGACTATTTCAGGAGGGAAAGATGTGTGAAGGATATCTGAAGGAGAGAAGATGGTACAATGGAGGGACTGAAAAGCAAACCAGGGAATGTGGGAGAAACTCTAGAGGAGGCAGAAGAGAGAAGCAGAGACAGATCACATAGGATTGTGTAAAGTACTCAGTTATTTCTTCTGAAAACAATGAAAGGACCTTTGAAAGGTTTTAGTCCTGAGGCTGGCAAGATCAGATTTGCTGTTCACAAAGATGGCTCTGGCTGCTGAATAGAGAGTAGGCCAGAAAGCGCTGAAGAAGCTGGGGTAGGACCAGTTGAAAGGCATGGTGCTGGTTGGGTAAGTGTGGTGGCAGAGCAGCAGTTCAAGGATGCAGTGAGTTATGATCACATGACAGCAGTCCAGCTTGTGGGACAGAGCAAGACCCTGTCTCCAAAAAAGGTAAAATAAAAAATAAAGAGTGGTGGCAGAATAGTAGAGAGAAGTAGATAGATTCAGGTAGCGATGTAGGTGATAAAGCCAATAGACATAAATATTGGCCTATAAATACATAAATTCATCCATTTCATGAAAACATGGAAAGCAGGATTTACTAATTAAAAAACTAACAAACCCTTCACAGACAAGCATGTTTTATTCATCTTTATATTCCTTCTTATTCCTTAATACACTGTCTGGCCAATAGTGGGCATTTAAATGTAGACAAAATTGAAAAAAAAAAAAAAAAGAATAACGACAATGAACTTATTTTATAGAAACTCTGTTTTTAAAAAAAGTGTAGCTAAAGCAGAGTAAAATATAGATGAGAGAAAAAGAAAGATGGAGAGAGAATGGGACATGTTTATAAGAAAGAGAATAATTAAAACTCGCATGTATGAAGCACTCACTACATGCCTGACACCTTTCTAAAATCTCTGCAAGTGTTAACTCATTTAAACTTTGCAAAATCTTATGATATAGGTTATATTCCCTTACTCATTTTACAGATGAGGAAACTGAGACACAGAAAGCATAAGTGGTTTTCCCAAGGTTAAACAACTATACAGTAGAGTAAAAAACAAAGTTTCAGTCTCAGGCAGAAAGGCTCCAGAACAACCCATGCACCATCCTGTTTCTCATAGAAGGAAGAAAATATAAACAGATTCATGCTGTGATAAAAGGGTTGAAGAGGAAACAGATAAAATGGTTTGGAATGGGTGTGGAGAAACCAAAAGAAAAAGATGCCAGGAGAGGGACATGGAGGGACAAAATTTATCAGACAAAGAAATAGAGTTAGGAGGGTTCATGCTGGTGGAGTTAGAGAGTTTAGCATCCAGTTATAAATGAGAACAGAGTCCAACAGTAGCAGCTTGGAGTAGGGCCTGGATTAGGAGCAGATGCAGGCTAGGAGAGTATGTTGTCTTTCTCTTTTTAAAATTGTTGTTCTTTTGGGGGATGTGGGAGTCTTGGGCTTGGCTCTAGGAATCGTTTGGCTTTAGGAATAGTTTGGTCCCAAGCTGTCATAAAGGCAAGCAGAGGGCTCACCACTTACTAGCTGTGAGACCTCAAGTGAGTGACAACCTCTGTGTGCCAGAGAGTCTTCATCAAGAAAGTAGGAGTAATAATCATATTGAACTTCCAGAGTTGCTGGAAGAATTAGTGAAAATGGATGTAGAATGTTCAGAATGGAGTAGGCCATCGGTAAATGAGAGCTAGTATAATAAACTTCAACACATATTTGAGTGAGCATTGCGCTCCCCTTTGCTCTCATCAGCCCTTTGCACCATACTTAGAATTATCCCTGAGAGGGTCAAAGAGCTTCACAGAGTTTGGGAAGCAGCAGTAGTTAAGAATTCCTTACTTCCTGCTGATGGGCCTGAAATATAGAAAGAAAAAAAAAGAATTCCTACTATGAAATTGGATAGATAAGTTCAAATTCCAGCTCCTCCATTAACAGCTCTGTAGCCTTGGGAAATTACTTTACTTCTGGGAATCTCATCCTTTATCTGTAAAATGATGATTCACACCTATCTCACAGGATGACTCTGGCTATTAAATGAAGTACATATAAAATGCCTGGCACTGTCCTGATAGATAGTATGTCCTCCATAAGTGATAACTGCCGTTATTGTCATAATTATCAGAAACACCAGAAACTCTATAATGTGGCTATTATGTGAAGAGAGAGATAATGAGACCCAGAGGGGGAAAGGAACTTGAGAAAACCCTTGGGAGACTGGGGATGCAGGCATTTACAGGACGTCTTCAGTATCAAAACTGATGTGGAGATAACACCCTGTGTGGAAGTTTCAAATAAACTGTCCTCTGAAGAGTCCTGAGCTCTAGCAGAGGGATGGCAGGAGCAGGGATGGGGAGTGTAGGAGGAGACAACCTGACCTCTGGGCCCAATCCCAGAGCAACCTTTATTTGTTTTTCATGTTTGGTCTTGGATACATGAAGCAGGGATCCTACCACCAAAAAACACTATTTTTTTTTTTTTTTTTGAGACAGAGTCTCACTCTGTTGCCCCAGCTGAAGAGCAATGGCATGATCTTGGCTCACTGCAAGCTCTGCCTCCCGGGTTCACGCCATTCTCCTGCCTCAGCCTCCTGAGTACCTGGGACTACAGGCACCCACCACCATGCCCGGCTAATTTTTTGTATTTTTTTAGTAGAGACGGGGTTTCACCGTGTTAGCCGGGATGATCTCAATCTCCTGACCTAGTGATCCACCTGCCTCAGCCTCCCAAAGTGCTGGGATTACAGGCGCGAGCCACCACGCCAGGCCCAAAAAACAGTTTAAAAGCTGTTTATCAGAAGGCAAGAAATGCTCTTCAGATTAAGGTATTTGTGTTCTTAGAACGAAAAAAGCTGTAAGCTCAGTTATTTTTCCACTAGAATGTAAACTCCATGAGAGCATCACGTTTTGTCTGTCTTGCTCATGGCCGTGTCCGAAGTGCCTAGAGGAGCACCCAGCACAGAGTGGGCACTCAATACATATTTGTGGAATGAACAAATGCACCAAATAAATGACCATACCTTGCAGTTTCTCTTTGAACTGTGGGTAGCAAAGTAAATTTATCCCCATTGAAATGCCTGTTGGGAGTTGTGTTAGTTAACTGGAGCTCCCAAATATTGATCTTCAATGCTGAAAAAATAGCCATTCTATGAGAGCAGATTTTCTTTGCTTCCAAGAATGATTCTGACACTTCTGCTGACAAGATTAACTAAAGACAAATACACACTCAGTTTTACTTTGGTTGTTTGGTGCAAGAAAGCAAAAGATTAAGCAAATAAATAAACATATTTCCTAATGAACTTAATAGTGGCTTTGAGAATTTGAAAATAGAGTCTTGGAAACATTAAATGAAATATAAAATATTAACTAGCACAAGTATAAGACTTTGCAGTTTACAAAGGGCTCTCACGTGTGTTTCTCATTGAATCTACAGAACAACTGCAAGAGGTAAATAGACTGGTAGTATTATCATCTTTCTAATTTCATAGATAAGAGAAGTAAAGCTCAGTGAAGTTAAGTGACTTGCTCAAGGTCACACAACTAGTAAATACTATGAGCCGAACTTGCACCCAGATGCTCTGAGTCCATTTCTTGTGCTCTTTCTTCAGCATCATACTCTAATTAATTTTATTATTCAAATAACAACTAGCTGGAGCATAGAATTATCAGGCTTTCCATAAATTTGCTAAACATATTTTGAGAAAACATATTTGCCTGTTTGATGAGTGAATGCTTGGTGGTATATTAACTTTATTTTTCATACTAACATAATACATGTGTTCAAAAATCAAAATAATATTAAAATGTGTACACTGAGAAGTCATATATACTCTTCATCTCCATTGACCCCAATTTCCTCTTGCCCCTATTAGTAGCCAGTTAAATTAATGAGAAACTTATATAAATAAAATCTTAAACTAAGACCATAGTGGAATACAGGTAAATCTTATTGGTATTATTTTAAAGAAGAAAAAAATGCTTGACAGGAGAATGTGTAATGGCCTGGGGAGTTAAGGAATGAAACATTGTGATTTCTTAGTTGGCTTACCACTGACACCTGCTCTTCACACCTAAAGGTATTTTCCCAAATCAGAAATAATTTTATAGCATTAG
>NW_012105498.1:1596096-1596753 GCF_000951045.1 Mandrillus leucophaeus | reverse complement strand
GAGGGTCAAAGAGCTTCACAGAGTTTGGGAAGCAGCAGTAGTTAAGAATTCCTTACTTCCTGCTGATGGGCCTGAAATATAGAAAGAAAAAAAAAGAATTCCTACTATGAAATTGGATAGATAAGTTCAAATTCCAGCTCCTCCATTAACAGCTCTGTAGCCTTGGGAAATTACTTTACTTCTGGGAATCTCATCCTTTATCTGTAAAATGATGATTCACACCTATCTCACAGGATAACTCTGGCGATTAAATGAAGTACATATAAAATGCCTGGCACTGTCCTGATAGATAGTATGTCCTCCATAAGTGATAACTGCCGTTATTGTCATAATTATCAGAAACACCAGAAACTCTATAATGTGGCTATTATGTGAAGAGAGAGATAATGAGACCCAGAGGGGGAAAGGAACTTGAGAAAACCCTTGGGAGACTGGGGATGCAGGCATTTACAGGATGTCTTCAGTATCAAAACTGATGTGGAGATAACACCCTGTGTGGAAGTTTCAAATAAACTGTCCTCCGAAGAGTCCTGAGCTCTAGCAGAGGGATGGCAGGAGCAGGGATGGGGAGTGTAGGAGGAGACAACCTGACCTCTGGACCCAATCCCAGAGCAACCTTTATTTGTTTTTCATGTTTGGTCTTGGATACATGAAGCA
>NW_012105498.1:1591454-1594054 GCF_000951045.1 Mandrillus leucophaeus | reverse complement strand
CTGGAATGCAGTGGTGTAATCTTGGCTCACTGCAACTTCTACCTCCCAGGCTCAAGGGATCCTCCCACCTCAGCCTCCCAGGTAGCTAGGACCACAGGTGCACACCACCACACCCGGCCATTTTTTTCTATTTTTGGTAGCAACAGGGTTTCACTGTGTTGCCGAGGCTGGTCTCAAACTCCTGAGCTCAAGCGATCTGCCCCATCAGCCTCCCAAAGTGCTAGGATTACAGGCAGGAGCCACCACACCTGGCCTAGATTTTTCTTTCAATGTGACTATCATAATAACCAATGTGCAGTAGAGTGCCAAGGGATCACAAATTACAAAAGAAATCTCCATGCAATTGTACTTCATTAACTGGTGTGATTTTCTAGAAAAAAATTGGAACACAATAATCTTTAAAGAGGTTACTGGCATCTAAAGGGATATGAAATCAAGGTTGAAACCACCCCATTCCCTTGGAAATATGTGCAAAAATTAACCAGTCTCATATCATAGACATCTTCATGTGAAGATATTTATAATCCTTCTTTATTATGCAATCAATAGTCAATGCATAAATACCTCTGTTGAAGGTCACTCAGAAGAACTGATTTTATAAATGATTGATTTCTTAGTAATAGAAATAATCTTATCCCATTTTATCCACATTTTTAATATACTCATGTACCACATAATGATGTTTGAGTTAACAATGGATCACATATACAACAGTGGTCTTATAAGATTATAATACCACATGTTTATAGTACCTTTTACATGTTTAGATACACAAATACTTACTGTTGTGTTACAGTTGCCTAGAGTATTCAGTACAGTAATATGCTGTAGATATTTGTAGCCCAGGAGCAAGAGGCCATACCACACAGCCTAGGTGTCTATTAGGCTATACTATCTAGGTTCATGGAAGTGCACTCTGAGATGTTCCCATGACACGCAATCACCAAAAGACATAATTACCATTGTTAAACAACACATTGCTGTATTTTTATTTTCTTTTAAATATTTGAATTCCCTTTTAAAAATTTGAATTTGAAAAAGAAAAAGAAATGTTTGAATTTCTTAAAAATAGGCATTATTCATTGTGGGAGATTTTCCCAGTAGGAAAAGAAGGAGTAGTAGAGTTTTAGAGACAATTCCCCACTGTTGTATGCTTAGTAATGAGCAGCAGAAACACAAAGAGCATTCTAAAAGAAACACAATTATCTATAAAATTGCAGACAAATAGTTGCTTTAGGTAACTATTAGTGAGAAATAATGAAAGTAGTGTGTCTACACAATCATTATCAAAACAAAGCTGAAACAAACTCCAAAAAAGTAAAGATGTGACGATTATTGGGAGGGGTGTGGGAGGCAGAAGGACGGGCTGAGAAAATTGCCGAGGAAAATCAAATGTTTTCAACTTGGAGAGTTCTATTTATCATTAGGAACGTATTTTTCCCTCCTTCTAATAGATTCAAGAGAAAACATTTTTAATAGTCTGCTGACATATGGATGTTTAATTTTCTTAGTGAAAGCAAAAAAAGTGGATTTTCTTATTAATCTCTTATTGGTTCATTTTGTGATTGTTGATGTTGAAATATTAAGGATATATTATTGTAATTTTTTCTCTAAGCCGTTAAAATTTTCTCACAATTTGTATTTTCCATCTTTGACTTTCTTAACTATAAACCAAAAATAAAAAATAAAATTTTACAGAAAGCCTGAGAGTACAGAACAAGCTACAAAGAAAATCAAATATAATATCTGGCTTTAAAGCATAATGTATATTATTTTATAAAATAAGAGCTGGTCTTTAGAAGAACAAAAAAAAAAAACTAAATGCACTTATCGAGCATTTACTATATGTCAGGCAGTTGTCTTAGGCACTTTTCATCTAAATTTATACATCCAAATGTATGTCTTCTCTTATCCTCTCCCCAGCTATACTGCTCCTTGAATGTTTACTCAAATGACACCAAATTGCTCGTCATTCACCCGACAAGCCTTAATGTTTCATTCTCTGGGGCTTAGTAATTATATTCTGCTCCAAATTCCCTTTTTCCTTTGCCTACTCAACACATCTTCACTTTTTTTTTTTTATTAAAAAACTTTTTAATTGGTTTACAAAGGAGGCTACAGACTACATTGAAACTAATCTTTCTACAAAAGGCAAAAAAAAAACAACAACAACAACAAAAAAACCGAACACCAAGAGACAAAAGGTAGGAGGAAAGACAAGAAAGAAAGATGCAAAAGGAGCCAGAAGAAACTTACTTAGGGACAAGATTAGCATCATACATACCTAAGAGCTGGGGGGGTGAGGGGAAAGAGCAAGATGAGAGAGCATTTAAAAGCATTTACCCACACAGCCCTGGTGATAATTGGACTGGAATCAACAACAAACACAGCATGAGATTATCAAGAGGTTTTAAAAGGCAACAGTGGTGTGGATGGGTTATTGCCAGTGTTAAGAGAGAAATAAACTTGGGTTTTGGGGCACCAGAGATGGGAGCACGACCCCTCCCTTCCAGAGGATGACAGACTTAGGAAGAGGAAGCAGGCCTTGGGGCAGCTGCCACTGGAACACACCTTTACTTTCAAAGAACAAGCTAGGCTGG
>NW_012105498.1:1585819-1591029 GCF_000951045.1 Mandrillus leucophaeus | reverse complement strand
GTGTTGTTGCCTTTCTCCCTCAGGCTTGTCTTCATGTAAACAAGCATCTGACCTCACCAGAGACTATGAGCTTCATGGGGGAAAGGAGTGACTCTAGTAGGAAGTCAATAAGTGTTTGATGAATGATTAAATCAACTGATCAATAAAAATTTGAGTGCCAGTAATATTTTTAAGCCTAAGCATCGTGAAAATGGGTTGGTTCATGTGGAGAAGCTGATGCGAGTCCTTAAAATAATAAAAATAAATGGTAAACAGTTCAACAAAGCCAAAGGAGAGCTTTTGCTCTACACTGTCATGAAGATCCACTTATGAAAGAATGAACTGGGTTCAAGGATTCAGAAAAAAATCACAAGTGAGTGTAGAAAGAACAGGTAGTAACTAATTATAATATTTGTTATCTTTATGGGGTGCCCAGTATGTCTTATGTATGTTGTGCCATTTAATTCTCACAAAGCACTGTAAACATTGTTATTCCCATTTTGTGAATGATGGAATAAAATCCCAGGGAAGTTACACAACAATTAAGTAGCAGAGGCAAAATTCTGACAATGGTCTGCCTGACTCTGGTGTCCATTTGAAATACCACATCTCCAAGAGGGGCCCACAGCCAGATCTTAACTGCCAATCTCTGGGACTTCACCTACTCCTCACTTCTTTAGAAGGAGAAAAAGGCCATGTTCATTTAACTATAGGCTAAGTTCATGGATTTTAAAGCACTTTGCCTTCACAGCCTCATTAAACTTATATGCATGGCCTCAGGATCTGCTGAGCCACGTTGTGCTGCTAAGCCCTGGGGCTTTAGAATGACTTGCTCTAAGAGAGCACTTTTCTTAAATCCGGCAAGTCGGCAAGTCATTGCTTAATAAAATATACACCAACTATCTGAGCAATTGAGGGAAGAGGGTAGTGATTATGGTTTAAAACTGAATATAAAAGGAAGCAGATTACCACTGAAGTGAGAATTTCTGAATGTCATTTGGTCTAAATGGAACTGTGATTAGGAAAAGAAAAGAGACATCTGAAAAGGTCATGAAAAGAAAAATAATAGCAATTTTGAATTTCAACTTAGTAGGTGAAATCTGGGGGATCACAAATGGAAATACTTTCTAAAGCACCCTACTCTAAAGCATCTAATGTAGAAGGTACAGTTGCAACAGGAAAGTGCACGCAACCTTTAAGGAGCAAGATATTTGGCTCATAATTAATAAATTAAATTTGAATAAAGTTAGATCAAATGTATATGAAAGATGTTGCTGAGGTTATAATCAGTCTGACTTTAGGCAGCAGCAAAAATTTTCTTTTGTAAAAGAAAAAAATCAGAAAAGAAAAAGGCTAAGAAGGGTGAGTTTTATTGTCAGTAAATGTGTATTATCTCTCTAGTCATAAATGTGAGATTATAGATATAATGGGCTTAATTAATGAGCCACTGGAAAGTAAATATTCAGAAAAAAATAAAACTTACTTCTTATGAAGAGAGACAAAGATGTTTGAGAACGGAGCAGAAGTCAAATGCAGTGCTTCTGCTATTTGGCTAGCTGCATGACCTTGTGACAGCTATTTAGCCTCTCCAATCTTCAGATTTCTCATCTGTGAAAAGGGACTAACACCTACTTCATAGCATAATTTTGATGGACAAGTTATAATCATAATTTCCCCCGATAGAAAGTATCCAGTATTAATTACTAAAATAATGAAAGTTAATGTTGCAAAGTGCCTACTGTGTACCAGACCGCGTTCTATGTATCCCACGTATTAATTAGTGTAATCCCTAAAACAAGCCTATCAGATAGGGGCTATGATTATTTCCTTTTCAGAGATGAAGAAACCAAGGCACAGTAAGGCTCCATAACTTGCCCAAGATCACACGGCAAAGTGTTAGTGCTGAGATTCAAATTCTGGTCTGGCTGTAGCCTTCCTGCTCTTGACCATCAGAGCCTGCTACGTTTTTGTTTTAAAATGATAGCCTGTTTTAGGTTCTTCACAGCATATGTCACCACATATAATTATCTTATTTATTTGCCGTGGTCTTCCTTCTCCCAGTTGAAAATAAGCTCCATGAGAACAAGAACCTAACTGAATTATGATTGTAATCCCAGGTGATGGGATAATTCTCTGATCAAAGAATTATTACTACCATGATACACGTTTACCTATGTAACAAATCTGCACAGTTTGCACATGTACCCCAGAACTTTTTGAGGGGAAAACAGATAATAAAATTTTATCCTAAAAAAAGAACACTACAGAATAATTAATCCCAAAATGTCCATATCCCAATGCCTAAAACCTGTGATTATGTCACCTTACATGGCATATAGGACTTTTCAGATGTGACGAAATTAAGGATCTTGAGATGAGAAGTCAATCCTGGATCTGTCTCTTATACACATCTAGATGTGTATAAGAGACAGCTTTGGGAGGCTGAGGTGGGCGGATCATAAGGTCAGGAGATCGAGACCATCCTGGCTAACATGGTGAAACTCCGTCTCTACTAAAAATACAAAAAATTAGCCAGGTGTGGTGGCACATGCCTATAGTCCCAGCTACTTGGGAAGCTGAGGCAGGAGAATCGCTTGAACTCAGGAGGCGGAGGTTGCAGTGATTTGAGATCATGTCACTGCACTCCAGCCTGGGTGACAGAGCGAGACTCCATCTCAAAAAAAAAAAAAAAAAAAGCATTCAGTGGAATCTCCCAGATTAGTCTTAATATCCATATTGCTTCTAAGAAGAAAATATGATAATAGCATTTGTCAACATCCAAGTAACCAAGCAAAACACAATGTCAAGGAAATAAAATGGACATTGTATGCTGTCCAGTGTGCTCTCAAAATTTCATGTGGATCTACTTTTTATTTATTATCTACATCTACATTCCAACAAACATACACTATCACTATTGAGTATATTCGGGTAGCAATTCTAATACCTTTACTTTCCATTGGTACACAAAGGCAACAGTTTTTTATCTCTCTTCAGTTGGAGAAACTCAATTGTACATATATTGTACCTTCTATGTTCCCAGCCCTTTGCTAGACACTAGGAACAAAGACACGGCTCTCAGTCTCAAAGGCTGAAAAAGCAAGGTCTACTTGGCTACCATGTTTGTCTGTCTGAGACATCTGTCTACATCTTGGATTCTAATGCTGCATTAAACATCTAACCTCTGTTAAAACTGAAGGTATGTTGTTAGTATCATAGGCCCAAATCCAGCCTGTGGTGTAAAAATGGACACTTTTGTGATTTCTGTTAAACACCAACCCCAAATCAAAAGCCATTTTCTTTCTGGATATTAAAGAACAATGCAAGAGCCAGAATTGTGATTTAGAATATATTTATAGTATGTTATTCTAAAAGGTAAATATTTCTCCTTTTCAAGACAGAAACTAAGATATCAGGATTATTTTCAGGACAAATCTGCTGCCTCTCAGTATTTTGATTAATTCCTCTAGCAGTAATTTCTTAAAGTATTTGTTTTTAATTGTGTATCCCATCAAGATGTTAACGTTCCACTAAGAGTTTTAGAGAAAATGTGGGCTTAAAAAATTGTTTTAACACACTGATAAAATAATTCATTTGACATATAGCTATGAGCAGTTCCCCAGGACTTTCTTTAGGCTGTATTTTACAATGCCAGGACAAAAAAAAGAACAAAGAAAGTCAAACATTACTTTTTTCTAACCTGGGAGTTGAGTGTACAAGGGAGATGTCATTTTAATACTATAACAGAACATGTAATTTTGAGTAAAGTTTTTAATTGTATTTCTAAAACCCTGGCTCATATCTAAGTCAAATCTAGAGAGTGTGCTGGCCATCTCTGCCTGCCCACACCTACAGAGCAGGCTTATCAGCCTAACATTCTGCAACCTGAGAGCCAAGTTTGTCTTTCCTCAAGTCTGGGACAGACCACAGACATCTGGCTTCAAAGGCCATAGTATTGTAATGACTAAAATAGGGAACACCTCCTGAGTGAAGAAAGAGGCACTGAAATGAAGTGATCAAAGAACAGACTCTGGAACCAGACTCCTGTGTTCAAACCCTAAATCTGTCACTTACTAGCTGTGAGACCCTGGGAAAGGTACTTAACCTCTTGGTGCATCAGTCTCTTTATTAGTAAAATTGAGATAATAATAGTAGCTATGTTATAAGATAATTTTGAAATTAAATAGGTTAATATTTATAAAGCTCTTACAACAGTGACTCAAAGATAATAAATCCCAAGTGTTGACAGGCAGAGAGATAGAGTGACTCCCATCCAACCTCACCACCACAGCAAGGTCAGTGACATTTGCCTTCTCCCTTCCCTGCACACCCCTCTGGGGCAACTGGCCTTTGTGATTTCCATTTCTTTTCAGCACCACTCATTCAAATTGCTTTAATCTGATTTTGCTTGGCTAAATATATTCATTCATTAAGCAACCATATATTGAATATCTATGATACACCAGTACTTTCTAGTTCCAAAAGCTGGCAGTGGTAGGGTAGGAATCTTCCCCCTCCTGCTGCCCCACAATCATTACTCCCTCCACAATCACTTCCACTGTAATTTTCTCAGCTCTGCACCTGTCTCAGGGGATCTGGTAGTCAATGCTTATGTGCTTCCAGCCATGTGATAGGACTGCTGTGATTTTACATAAACTGGTATGAGGTATACTCCCATTCATTAAGAAATGGCTTCTCTTTCCTAAATAACCCATCTATAGTTAGAATCCACCAAACAGTTTTCAGAGGCTCTTGTTCAAACAAATGGCCAACATGGGCTTACCTGAAAGATAAGTTCTGAAAGATCTCGAACTGGTCTGAATTAGGTGCAATGTCTGTTCTGTAAATAGAACCACTTTACAAGAATATGAGATCTGGCATAAAATAGACAATCAATATTTTTTAATGAGTTAATAATATGAGAGGACCAGTGAGAGAAGAAAGACAGACAACATTGTAGGAACCACTGAGCCTGACTAGAGAGAAATTTCAAAATAAAGAGTGGGATATGGGTCCTGGGGTAATTAACTTTGAATCTAAAATGCAGCTAATGTGGGATATAACATTATATGTTATATTCCATTTTAAAAACCTGCCTATGTTAACTATAAGGTGCGATCAACTGTAAGATGAAGCCTTATTTCAGGTATATAAAAATGTGGAAAAAGTTGCCTTTTACAACTGATGAAATATGGTGATCATTCACATTTTCCTTGCAACTCACATGGTGA
>NW_012105498.1:1552324-1585024 GCF_000951045.1 Mandrillus leucophaeus | reverse complement strand
AGTATTTTGATTAATTCCTCTAGCAGTAATTTCTTAAAGTATTTGTTTTTAATTGTGTATCCCATCAAGATGTTAACGTTCCACTAAGAGTTTTAGAGAAAATGTGGGCTTAAAAAATTGTTTTAACACACTGATAAAATAATTCATTTGACATATAGCTATGAGCAGTTCCCCAGGACTTTCTTTAGGCTGTATTTTACAATGCCAGGACAAAAAAAAGAACAAAGAAAGTCAAACATTACTTTTTTCTAACCTGGGAGTTGAGTGTACAAGGGAGATGTCATTTTAATACTATAACAGAACATGTAATTTTGAGTAAAGTTTTTAATTGTATTTCTAAAACCCTGGCTCATATCTAAGTCAAATCTAGAGAGTGTGCTGGCCATCTCTGCCTGCCCACACCTACAGAGCAGGCTTATCAGCCTAACATTCTGCAACCTGAGAGCCAAGTTTGTCTTTCCTCAAGTCTGGGACAGACCACAGACATCTGGCTTCAAAGGCCATAGTATTGTAATGACTAAAATAGGGAACACCTCCTGAGTGAAGAAAGAGGCACTGAAATGAAGTGATCAAAGAACAGACTCTGGAACCAGACTCCTGTGTTCAAACCCTAAATCTGTCACTTACTAGCTGTGAGACCCTGGGAAAGGTACTTAACCTCTTGGTGCATCAGTCTCTTTATTAGTAAAATTGAGATAATAATAGTAGCTATGTTATAAGATAATTTTGAAATTAAATAGGTTAATATTTATAAAGCTCTTACAACAGTGACTCAAAGATAATAAATCCCAAGTGTTGACAGGCAGAGAGATAGAGTGACTCCCATCCAACCTCACCACCACAGCAAGGTCAGTGACATTTGCCTTCTCCCTTCCCTGCACACCCCTCTGGGGCAACTGGCCTTTGTGATTTCCATTTCTTTTCAGCACCACTCATTCAAATTGCTTTAATCTGATTTTGCTTGGCTAAATATATTCATTCATTAAGCAACCATATATTGAATATCTATGATACACCAGTACTTTCTAGTTCCAAAAGCTGGCAGTGGTAGGGTAGGAATCTTCCCCCTCCTGCTGCCCCACAATCATTACTCCCTCCACAATCACTTCCACTGTAATTTTCTCAGCTCTGCACCTGTCTCAGGGGATCTGGTAGTCAATGCTTATGTGCTTCCAGCCATGTGATAGGACTGCTGTGATTTTACATAAACTGGTATGAGGTATACTCCCATTCATTAAGAAATGGCTTCTCTTTCCTAAATAACCCATCTATAGTTAGAATCCACCAAACAGTTTTCAGAGGCTCTTGTTCAAACAAATGGCCAACATGGGCTTACCTGAAAGATAAGTTCTGAAAGATCTCGAACTGGTCTGAATTAGGTGCAATGTCTGTTCTGTAAATAGAACCACTTTACAAGAATATGAGATCTGGCATAAAATAGACAATCAATATTTTTTAATGAGTTAATAATATGAGAGGACCAGTGAGAGAAGAAAGACAGACAACATTGTAGGAACCACTGAGCCTGACTAGAGAGAAATTTCAAAATAAAGAGTGGGATATGGGTCCTGGGGTAATTAACTTTGAATCTAAAATGCAGCTAATGTGGGATATAACATTATATGTTATATTCCATTTTAAAAACCTGCCTATGTTAACTATAAGGTGCGATCAACTGTAAGATGAAGCCTTATTTCAGGTATATAAAAATGTGGAAAAAGTTGCCTTTTACAACTGATGAAATATGGTGATCATTCACATTTTCCTTGCAACTCACATGGTGAGCAGTCACATGTGGCATAAGTGAAATTGGCTGTGGGTTTCTCTATGCATTTATTATAAGTTCACTCCTTTCATTCCTAATGAAGAGAGCAATTTGCAATGCAAGCAAAAGTAAGAATGAAGCTATAATAGAAACAATATTGATTCACATTAATTTATTAAAAATCAGTTCTATGAGAATGCATGGACACAAAGAAAAGAATGACAGACACTGGGGCCTCCTTGATGTTGGAGGGTGGGAGGAGGGAGAGGATTTAAAAATATATCTATTGAGTATTGTCCTTATTACCTGGGTGACTAAATAATCTGGACACCAAACCCCCACAACACACAGTTTACCTATGTAGCAATCCTGCACATATATGCCTAAACCTAAAATAAAAGTTGAAAAAACTTCTTAATTTCAGTTCTTTGTACATAATTACTAAAACATGACGTAACAGTGTGTAATGGACCATAGGGGAGAACTGATGTCCCAAGCTAGCAAAAGGGTAGTATGGCAGCCCTTTATAGGGAACTTTGCCTTCAAGGGTGGACAGGGAGGTTGCAGCTCAAAAAGCCAACCTGGCAGATGGGAACAGAAAATAACAAAACCAAACAAACAACTACTTGCTTTAAACTATATCACAGACTCTGACTCAGATGTTCAAAGCTTCTAAGAAGCTGTCATATAAGAATTTGATACTTGGCCGGGCGCGGTGGCTCACACCTGTAATCCCAGCACTTTGGGAGGCCGAGGCAGGCAGATCACGAGGTCAGGAGATAGAGACCATCCTGGCTAACATGGTGAAACCCAGTCTCTACTGAAAACACAAAAAAATTAGCTGGGTGTGACGACGTGCGCCTGTAGTCCCAGCTGCTGCGGAGGCTGAGGCCATGAACCCAGGCCATGAACCCAGGAGGCGGAGCTTGCAGTGAGCCGAGATGGCACCACAGCCTGGGTGACAGAGCAAGACTCCGTCTCAAAAAAAAAAAAAAAAGAATTGATACTTAATCTCAACACTTAGGTTTGCTATCGTCCTTATCATGAAAAGTACTACAATTCCCAAACTCATGGCACAAACATATGTTGACAAAATCTCTATACAAAATGTGAGGTATAATCAACAAAATCTTTGGAACAAAATGTGAGGTGATGCTAGAATGTGGTGTCAATTGTGCCCTAACTTAATTGGAAAGCCATTGAAACTTGAATAGAATGGTCCACCTGCAGTATGGTCTTCCATGCTCTGTCATGTAGCATCGGAAAGGATCAGATGCTTGTTAAGAACATCTTTAAACTGTGTTGTTTATGCTTTTGTTTTTGAGTCAGCAATCGCTGACAGATTTTAGAAACTGGCAGGAATAAAGAATCAGACATTTAATTTGGCAGGGCAGTCTTGTACTTAAGATAAAGGGATCTGGATTTGTGATGACTTCTTCAAAATATTAATTTCTCTTTTGAAACCAAATTATATTTAGTTTCAATATCTTATTTAAAATGCATTTTTACTTACATATCATCTTCTTTGAGCCCTTAAATAGCCTGGGAGTTAGATCATGGACTTTGAGCTTCTCAAGGATTAGAGCAGTGTTCTTCTCACAGTTTCTTGGTACTTGCCCAGCATCTGGTAATTATAATAACTCCCTGCGAGATTCCAGGGAAAATTTCAAGCCAAGTAAGAACTGGAAGGGAAAGACTTCCATATCCAAATAAAATACATTTTAATTAAGTAAGATTTGTTGAGTAGCTATGCTGTTCTGGGATCTGTGCTAGGTAGTGAGTTTATGAGGATAAATGATACAGCTCCTGGCCTCCAATTTTCCCATCTACTAGGGAACACACAACAGCACATTTGTCAAGGGTAATCCAATAGGGGGAAGCACAGGGGGATTAGAGATGTCTATGCAGCCATTTGCATTCAATCGGAAGGAGTCTAGGAGCAGTTAGTTAGTCAAGGACCTGAGATATAATGTTGGGGGCAATGGGAACTAGGAGTCCAATTCAGACAGAAATACATGCATACAAATGCAATTCAGACAGAAATAAACAACAGGTACAAAGCTTCAGAGAAGAATGAACAGGTGCATTTGTTTCAGAGACTATCATTATTCAATATAATTGTAAGTTGCAAATTGTAATTGTAAATTAAGGCATAAACTTGGGATTGGCCAAATATCAGACCGGCAAGGAACCACTAATAGACTCAAAGTGAATAATTTGTGGATAATTTAACATAGGAGTTATTTACCAAAAAGTGGGCCAGATGTCCTGGAGAGGTACTCCAGGACTATTAAGTATGGGATTGTTACCCCTCCTAGACGGGGTCTCCTTGTAGAAATTATCCGACTGCAGAGATTCTCCTGAGGAGACTGCAGTGAGGAATCCAGCAAATAAATGCCCATTCTCACTGTCATTCTGCCTCCCATCTACTGCTAGTGTTCTCCCTTTGCCAAACCCAACCAGAAGCCATATGTGGTCCATGCTTATCGGTTTCCCAGGCGCAGATCAGAGTGAAGAAGGATGGAGAGCTAAGAAGCCAACAATGAAAATCTATACAGCATAAATCTGAAGATAAAAATTTGGCTAAACCTTGAAAGGTCTTGTATCTTCTGCTCATTGTCTTGTACCTTAAGACAATGAAGTACATTCAAAGGGTGTTAAATAAGGGAATATTTTTGTAGAGACAACCCACAATGTACTTGATGTAGGCAGAAAGGTAGGGCAAGACTAGAGAAACAAAGAGGATTTAGTAAGCTGCTACAGTTATCTAGGCAAGAGATTGTGGTGTTGAACTGGGAAGATGTCAGTGGAAATGGAAAGAAGGGACTGGATTTGTGACTGATCTATTTGGAGACAGGTTTTTTTTTTTGTTATTGTTTTTGTTGTTGTTTTTCTGTTGTTGTTTTTAGAATAGATGGAGATGGTGGGCCAGGCGCGGTGGCTCATGCCTGTAATCCCAGCACTTTAGGAGGCCGAGTCAGGTGGATCACCTGAGGTCAGGAGTTTGAGACCATCCTGGCCAACATGGTGAAACCCCGTCTCTACTAAAAATAAAAATTAGCTGGGCGTGGTGGCGGGCACCTGTAATACAAACAAACAAACAAACAAACAAAGTAGATGGAGATAGATTAGAGAAGAAAGTGAGCAGGCATTGAATTGGAAGTCTAGAAATGAGAAAGAATATGTGTTTAGGACTTGGTCTCAGCTTTTGCACTATGCAACTAAGTGACCCAGTTCTTTCAGCCTCTTTTGAGCCTGAATTTTTTTATCTGCCAATAATGGGAATATAAGCTGGACTTCTTAAATTTTTAAATTTAGTGTTCTGTTCTTTTATATTCATAATGAACCTGAAGACAATTTCTGCCCACCAGGTAAAGGGCTTTTAATGAACTGAGCATGTCAAGGGAACTTCAGGAATTCACAAGAAGAGTCTGAGGATACTGCTCAGCTGAAGGTCTTTTGGATGTTGAGTTTGTTCATTAAGCAATTCAACTGTCAGTGCCTTAGATTTAAATGTAAGTGAATAGAAGGCCATCCATGAAGGGAAAGTTAGTATGTTCTCTCTGCCTTCCAAATATCACAACCCATATTTAATATTATTCATTTTGAAATGATTTAATAAAACATCTTCGGGAGCTTCAAGACTCCTTTTTGAATGTCCTACTTGTGAGTTTTGAAATCTGGGGCAGAGCTGAGCTAAGCTGAGCTGGTAATTATTATCAGTGTTGTAATTATTAATTTGAGTTCTGGACGTCCTTTATAGAACCTGTAGGACTTTTCCTAGTGAAGAACAGGAATTTGGCAGTCTATCTTAGCTACTAGTATAAATTTTTTTGCAGAAATCTTTCTCCATTTAAAACCACTATGAGTACAAAGCCCTCCTAGGTCTCATCTAACATTCTGTGATTTTGTGTCAACAGGAACCTCTCTCACAGAGGGAAATCACTTCTCAAAGAAACAGGTAGGGTGGTATGACAGCAGCATAGTGTAATTTGTTGAACAATGAATCCAGGGAGGAACTACTCTAAATTAAAGCCCTACAATGAAAAAAAATCACTAAAAACAGCTGGAAAGCAAAGACATTTGCTAAAGCCTTCAAGGTCACAGTTGTGCTAATTAAAAGAAAGCCCAAGGGGGTCAAGCAAATTTTGAAAAGAGCTTTTAGATGCTCCCATCTGAACTGCTATTCCCTTGCTGTTCACCGCAGGTACTTTTTCTCTCCAACCACAATTCTATGTTCATGCATGTACCTTGGTTGGGAATGTGCCCTCTGCCATTCGGCTATCCGTGTCTTACCTCTTATTTTCCAATCAACTCATACAACCTGCCCTTCCAGGACAGCTCAAGTCTTCTTCCTCTGTAAAGCTTCCAGTTGTTATCTTTCTATCTTCTGAACCATTATTGTACTTTATAGACACTTATGACTTTTTACCCATTATTGTACTTTATCTATATAGACACTTATGACTTTTTACCCATTATTGTACTTTATCTATATAGACACTTAGGACTTTTTATGTTGTGTCATAGTAACTCATGTACTTCTTATTCTCTCCTTTAAATCAGAATCTTTCTGACTCATTCCGGTGTCTGAAATATATTAGATACTCAATGTATATCTCTTGATTGATTGAATGAATGAAGCCATCAATTAACCACTCAATCAGTGAAAATAAATAACATGTCCTTTGAAGTATATATTCTCTGTGGCCTTGGAAAGCATCTCTTTTATAGTTTCTTCATCAAAAGTTCAATCGTCATAGCCATAAAAAATATTATATTACGAAATGGTAAATATCCTGAGAAATTACATAAATGATACAATTGCAAGTCATATTATGAGTAAAGAGGAGGGTAATATAATCCAAACAAGAATGATCAACCTAGAAAATAAGATTGAAACTGTGGTATTTAATTATTTTTAAGTTACTTTTATTACCTTCTTACTATATATCAAGCACTGGACTAAGCAGATTGCATGCATTTTTTCATTTAATCTCAAAGCATGCCTGTGAGATAGTTACTTGTATTCTCTTTATGGTATACATTAGGAAACTGAGACTTGGCAAAACTAAGTAATCTATTCTAGATTACCCAGTCATTAAGTAGCAGTGCTGGGTTTCATGTACAACTCATATATAACTTCATTTATGCTATACTATGTATGCAATGAAGTCTCTTAGATTTGGATAAATGTGACTAGAGAATAGAAGCTGCCTATTCTCCTATAGGCTGCAAAGATATGGAAAGGGAACATGGCTGGTAAGCTAAAGGATCAAGGGATCCAGTCCCCTGATGGACTGGGTTATGGGGAGTGGGTGGAGAAGGGTGCATAGTTCTGTGGGGTAATCAGATGTGATGTGGAAAGATGTGTGGAGCTTGAAAAGGGACAGCATTAAATGACAGACCAAGAAGGCTGAACTAGATCCTGATGGAAATGAATAGGAGACTAACCAATAGAAGTGGCAGGTTTGGAAGATTAGTCCAGCAGAGGCACACAGAGTTGTTGGGTAATAGAGTGACTTGTTAGGTTACAGAATTTTTTATTACAACCTTCAGAGTCTTTCTCCCAAGAAAAGAAGAGACATTTACAGTCAACAAAAATTTTATTTGAACTTAGGTCTCTGTATGATTACTTCCATATAACCATTTTCTAGCCTAAATTCTATAATAATTATGTCCTTAACTTATAGTTGGTGGATACAGATGTTAGCTTTCTCCTTTGTATTAACCAAGTCAATAAGGGCAACAGACATGGTGATCAGTACTCAGTGCAGTTGTTCTGATACCAGCATTTCTACAGGTGGCTATAGGAAGTGAGTGGGAAAGAAAATAGGCAAATAAAAAAGTAGAAAAAGAAGAGAAGGGGGTTATATTAAAGGAACTTTAGGCATCAAAGTCTGATGAGGAAAGGGAATGTGCATGTTTGAGTGTATATATTTGTGTGTGAAGTCAGAGAAGCTTTCTAAGAAGCCCTAAACCTGTCTTCATGAAGCCATCTCCTTTAAACAACCCTGAGATCAACAGAAGGCATCAGGACCCCTGTTTCTGGTCAACACAAATTATCTAAGATTTCCTTACCTTTGCCCCCAGTCTCTGAAAGGCGTCATCTATTCATCACGGCCTCTATTTAAAGACAGTTTGCTTTACAACACAGTGGGTTGTCCCTACCATTATGCATTGAGTGGTGGTCTTGGATCCCACCTCTGGGTCCCAGCTCACCTCTTTAACACTTTCAGTGCCGCTTTAAGCCACAAAGTAGTTCTTTATTAAGTGATGACTTTCTAGCTTTGAAAAGTTTCAGAATGTAAACAATGCAGTCTCCATTCAGTAGAACCCAATTCAAATTGTTTGAAATATATAAATTCACTGATATTCAGTCAGTAAGAACCAAAGCAATATCAAAAAGCAGAAGAGCCCTAGCTCTGGAGTCAGACTGATGTCTGAATTCCAACTCTGTCACTTTGCTGACCTTGGGAAGGTTGTTTAGCCTTTCTGAGCCTCATTTTTCTTCATAGTGAAAATGGGGATCATATAAATTCCTCAAAAGTAAGAGACGTAAACAAAATAATGCAGACAGAAACTCCTAGTAGAGAACCATATACAAACTAAGCACTCCGTGAATAGGACAGATAATAACTATTATCCTCATAGGCACATTTGCCACATACGCATATTGTATATGTTTGTTTAATATAGAATATATGACGTATATTTCTATATTAGTACTTTATGTATCTGTAATACCTAAGACATAGTGTGATACATAGTATATGATCAATAAATATTTGCTGAACAAAGTTGAAAGGCTAACTATAATGGGTTTTTCTCATACAAATGTTGAATTTTATGTTAATAACGAACTCCAAGACTCCCTAAGACTGCTAACTCTATGTAACAATCTCCAGTAACAGATTACAAAGATGGAAATTTTTGTATTTGTTTATATGGTTTTTTAAAACTGGGTTGGATTACTTTCATCAAATGCTTTCTCTGGTATAAGATACTGTTCTGTTTTACATGTATTACCACATTCAATTCTCACAGCAATCCTATGAGGTTATTAGCTCCTTCTTTCAGATGAGGAATCTGAGAAATAAAGATGTAAAGTGGTCTGTAGAGGCTCACAGCTTGTAGAAGGAAGACCCAAGACTCCAGCCAGGAAGTCTGGCCGTAGAGCCAGGACTTGAAACTACTACCCTGTCTCTTCACATGTTCTTACTGTTGTTAAGCTATGAAAATTAGCAATATATCTCAGTCTTTTAAAGCACAGTAAAAATGAATGCATTTGGCAATCTTATATCTTTACCAATTATATAATTACACTAAGTTAATAGCTATTTGCCATCTTTAGCACACAAAACATTACATAAGTTCACACTTGAGAATGAAACCTGTGGTCCAGGTGGTTCTAAAAGCAGGTAATGCATTCTGGATTTCACTCCTGTGAAATAATTATAAATTATTTCATAAATTAATTCAATTAAATAATTACATAATTCAAAAATATTCTAATTCTGAGGGTGTGGTGCCTTTCCATAATAATGCTTGAGACTATTCTTTTGGTTCTAGAGCTTATAAAGTAAAGGATTAGTTAAGAAGAATTAAATATAGTGAGGAATAAACAACCCAATTTAATCTTTTGCTGAAGCAAAAAGTATATACAGTAGGACATTTTCAAAATTAATTTGCAACTATTTGAGTGTAACTCATAAGGCCCATAGGTTGTAGTGATTTTTAATTTTGTTAAAGGCACGTATGGGAATAAACCCTTAACTAGTAAGAGAGTCTGCCAACCACCTAAAGCCAAATTTCAAGATATCTGTATTCTCTTCTCAACCTTAATTGGATAGTAACCCCCATAGTCACTTCCTGTTCCTCACTGTCTCCCTTGTTCCTCTTTCTCCTAGAGGCTGTATTTCAAATGGTCTAAAAATTGACCCCTGAGGTTTGTATGGTTAACCACTTCATGTCCACTTGCATATTTATTATAATAGCTTAGATTCTTGGCCGGTAAATAAACACTATAGATCATAATGTGTGTCCATTACTCTATCTAATCAATGACTATGGAATTTTTAGGGCTGTGGAAATCAAAACAATGTTTTTTGAGTCTGGGAAAGTAATAAAATATTCCTATATTTACCCTTTGTTAATGAACTTAAATATACTGTCTAGATGCTTGCAGTGTATTATATTAAAAATACTATATGTGTATGTACATTCATATGAGACTATTACATTGAAATGAAAACACAGTCATATTTAATTTTTGCTGCTTGCTTGTGGACATCAGCCACAGATTTACTTGAGTTCTGATAAACATATCACAAATTCCTGATATCAGAGTAGACCTAATTTTGAATAGCTTAAAGCCATTTATAGTCATTCAAGTGTATAATCTGTGCTGGAAATGTAATTTAAAAAATATTAACTTGTATTCTTTTTCATTATAGTTACATTTATTTTTATTTCTTCATTTTTAAAACCTACATTTAAAAAATATTATTTTATTTACACAATCTTCTTTGAAATAAGGTAAAAGTAGGTAAGATCTTGTAACACATCAATTTACCTTTTGAATGTTAATGATAGGCAACATTCATTTGAATTTTCTCACAACAAATAAATCTGACATTTAAACCATGCTGGTATTTAGAAGCTAGAAACATATTCTAGGACTTACCTAAAATAATATTATATTTTCCTGGAGGCAAGTTAGTTTTTTTTTTTTCCTTGCTTAAATGAAAGCTATTATAGCAATTAGAATAAATAATTATAAATTAACTTATCACTGATAATTACATCTTTTTCATCCTGAGCCGTATCTTTGCCAATATTGTTTCTCTAACTAACTCACATCACTCTCTTTTGCTTTCTAAGGACTTCTTTTTCACATGGCAAATTGTTTCCTCCTGTATCTTGTGTTTCAGTGAAATCTTTGTATCTCTTACATGACAAGCTTCAGCAATCATAAGTAAGGCTCTTAACCTTTGGTTCTCCTGAATCTCTAATCATCAAGTCACAGGCCAGAAAGGCAGGCACCAAAGTGAGGAATGTAAAGTGATCATGTGGAATAGACCCCTGTTTTATTTACCATCAGTAAGGATAGGAGACCTCTACCTTCTTAATGCAAATGATAAATGTTACTTTTGCAATTTACTCACTTTAATTAGCATGATGCACTGCTTCTCATAATGGGAGTCCTAAATATAGGAGATTTCAACATAATAAATTAAATACAATTAGGCAAGACAGAAGTCAAATTCATTATTTGCAATTCTAATCCTTTTATTGAATATACTTGACATTTAATGCAAAATAAGAACTCCACTGCCTTCCAAGGATTTATACAATAGTAGATACTCATTAAAAAGTTAGTGTTAGAAACTCTGCCCCCACCCCCAAGAAATACAGGTCACAATTGATTTTAACAGGTTTTTTTTTTTTTGGCAGGGGTAGAGTATTTTTCTAAGATATTCTACTGGTAGGGAACTAAGATCGTTATTTGGATAATTCAGGATAAATTTCCCCCAATTGTAAACCCAGTATTTTTAACTAAATAAGCTCCATGTTTAGGGCAAAAGCATTTTTATGTGCACTGGGGAATTGGGGATGGGGCAGAGGCAGGATTTTGTTGAATTGTTGTATTACTGCCTTTTTTCTGTATTTCACTTGGCATGTAATTCCATAATTTAAAGCTATGAAATAGACACTATATATATAAAAATTAAATTTATATATATAAATAGATATACAATTTATATATATATATATATAAATTGATGACTGGTGCAGGACTTAAACTTTATTTTTAATGTTACTTGAGTATGAATTTTGCATTTCTCCTGAAAACTCCCTAAATAAACATCTACTATGCTATGCAGTATAGAGGAAAACAATCTGGTCAAAGAGCTATGAGTTGATAGATCTGAGTTTTTGGTTTTGGTGTTTTGTTTTGTTTTGTTTTGTTTCTGAGAGAGAGAGCCTTGCTGTGTCACCCAGGCTGGAGTGCAGTGACACCACCTTGGCTCACTGCAACCTCTGCCTCCCAGGCTCAAGAGATTCTCTTGTCTCAGCCTCCAGAGTAGCTGGGATTAACAGCGTTGGTGGTATAGTGGTAAGCATAGCTGCCTTCCAGAGTAGCTGGGATTACAGGTGCCTGCCACCATGCCCAGCTAATTTTGGTATTTTTAGTAGAGATGGAGTTTCTCCACGTTGGCCAGGCTGGTCTCAAACTCCTAACCTCAAGTGATCCACCCGCCTCAGCCTCCCAAAGTGCTGGGATCACAGGCATGAGCCACCATGCCCGGCCATGAGATCTGAGTTTTATTCCTTATTCTATTGCTAAATCACCTTGATCAAAATATTTACCCTTTCTGAGTCTCAGTTAATACTACCTAAAAATCGTACTACATTTCCTTTGTAAATTCACTCTTCCTTCAAGGACTACTTTTTCTTTCTCCTCTTACCTTAAATTTTCAGCAACCCTCTCCTCATTCTCACTGTCAGCTGCTGAGCTTCCTGTCTACTTCTCTGAAACAGCTTTATTTAATCAAGAGAGAATCATCTGCCCATCTATCTGCATCTGTAATTTCTTTCCTGGAACTGTAGATGAATTTCCCATGTTTCTGGCCAATGCCTACTTCGTTCTCATATTCCAGGTGACATTAATTCAGCAATTCTTCCTTTTTCTATTTGGCATTGTCAACATTTTTCTCTCTATTGAATCAATCCCTTAGGAGAAAACTCACACTGCTATTTCTCCCATCTTAAAACAATTAAACAATCTTGCTTTATAACAAAGCTCATTGGAAAAATGTGCGTTATGTCTCCAATTGCTCTTCTTCCATTTTCGTTTGAACCCACTCTATCAGTCGCTCATCCCCACCACTCACCAAAATTTTTATTCTCAGTGTTGCAAATGATCTCCATTGTCACTTCTCAGTTTTCAATTTTCGTCTTATTTCTCTGTCAGCAGCATTTGTCATAAGTGACCACTCCTTTCTCCTAGAAGTACTTGATTCACTTGGTTTATGTGATTCATACTTGGATGATTTTCCTCCTGGTTTCTCCATGTCAATTCTGTGTGTTTTGGAATGGGGAGGGGAGGAGGTTCACCTTCATATTTTCAGACCTCTAATTTGGAGTGTCCCTTGGCTTATTCCTCTTTTGTTTTATTTTGTTTTGTTTTTTTGAGACAGAGTCTCGCTCTGTCGCCCAGGCTGGAGTGCAGTGGCGCAATCTCAGCTCACTGCAACTCCGCCTGCTGGGTTCACTACATTCTCCTGCCTCAGCCTCCTGAGTAGCTGGGACTACAGGCACCCACCACCATGCCAAGCTAATTTTTTCTATTTTTAGTAGAGACAGGGCTTCACTGTGTTAGCCAGGATGGTCTTGATCTGCAGACCTTGTGATCCGCCTGCCTTGGCTGCGATTACAGGCGTGAGCCACCACGCCCGGGCAAGTCCTCTCTTTTTTATCTCTACCTACTCCCTTGCTGATCTCATGCAGTGTCATAATTTTAAATCCCAGCTCCATGCTAATAATTCCCATTGCTATCTGAAATCTGGACACTGGAACAACTCTCCGAAGAACTCCATGTTGGTGTTCTACTTCCCATTTGACTTCTCTACTTAAATGTCTAGTAAGTATCTTAAACATAGCATGTCCAAGATTGGCGTTTTGATCTTCTACTTCCTACAACCAAAATCTTCTACAATCTTTCCTACCTCAGTGACAATCCCATTTTTCCAGTTGCTCAGGCCAAAAAACTTGATGTCATCCTTAACTTCTCTCTTTCTCTCATCTTCACATCTGATCCATAAGCAAATTTGATCAGCTACACCATAGATTTATATCCAGGGCTTGACTATTTCTTAGCATCCTCATTTTTCTATCTTAGTCCACATGACTATCATTCATTACCTGGGCTAATGCGACTGACTCCTAATGGTTGTCTTGATTGTGTTCTTTCTCCCTTCAATCTGTTGTCAACACAAATGTAAGTTAGATTATCTTATTCTTCTACTCTAAACTTCTCCTATCCCACCCAGAGTAAAAGCCGAAGTCCTTAATATTGACCTCTAAGCTCCTATATATTTCTCCCCCATTTCCCATTTACTCTCTGAGTTTGTTTCTAGCTACTCTTCCTCTGCTGTTTCTGCTCTGTTCCTGCTGGCTTCCTTGTGTTCCTCTAACACACTGTACACACTTCCAGCTCAGGTCCTTGATGTTCTCTAGCCAAGAATGTTATTTCTGAAAGTATCTGCATAACCACCTTTCTTCAAACTTTATTAAGAACTTAGCTTCCCCATGAGAACTTTTCTGCCTCCACAGTGTACATATATTTTATATCCTACTTCTCTGCTTTGTATTCTGACTTTTTACATTGAACAATATCAATATATATTTCACTTATCTAACATATCTGTCTGTCTCTCTCATTAGAAGAGAAGTTCAGTGAGGACAGAGTTTATCTTGTTTTGCTCACTGTTGAACCTCTAGTGCCTAGTAAAATACCTGGCACGTGGGGAGTGGTCAATAAATGTTTGTTAAATGCAAAAAGAAATAAATGAACTCTGTCTATTCCATATCTGACTGTAAGATAGGAAATCTATAACTCTGGGATATAATAAGTCCTAAAGGTACCTTTTGAATTATTATTGAAAAAATAAATCATATTTAGTGTGTTCTTTATTTTTTATTCTATATGCTTTTATCAGTGCTGGAAATTTAACTTTTATGGAACTCTCAGTTTTCTCTTGAGAAGACTGAAGTACGTCAGCAGTTTTCATAGACACACATATATATTTCATTTATCTATAATGTCATGGAACCATTTGTTCAAATGATACATTATTTGAAATGTCTATATGTAGAGCAGATGAAAGTAGAGATGAATGTAGAGTACAGCAAGGAATAGAGCCTCTCTCTATTGCTTCTATGGCACCTCAGAGTAGAGTTTAAAGGTAACTGAACTGCATAATTATCTACTCGAAAAGACCTATTATTCTACATTTGGTAATTCTTATCTCAATATTTGATTAACCAGAAGACTCTGCTCTTTAACTATATTGGATTTCAGTGAAATTCAGGTATTCAGAATATTAAGAAAACACTGCTCATACTTGTCAATAGTATTATATATGGTCATTAGCCTCAGTCACAGAATAACGACTAAACTCCCAGAGGGATTTCCCATGAAGAACACTAGAAAAAGCCATATTCTTTATTCCTACATGACTTTTGGCCTTAAATCCTAGGGCCAGTGAGCTGCTTCATATGGGAATCTTGGGGGTTCCTCCTGATACTTTAACTTAAGAACTAGAGTAAAGACAAGCTTGAGCATTTTTTCTTGTGGCCTCTTTTGGTCCTTGTTCATGATTTTACCTGAGCACTAATCAGAATTCCCCCTCCCTAAGAGTGAAAGGTAACGTGTCGAATTAGTTCATAACAACCTGATGCTGAAGAATTATGTTTATTCAATGGTACAGGTGGCTGTAATTAGGGCAGTCTTTTTAATTAGTAACAGCATAATTCTTAGTAGGAAGCAAAGAATATGCTTCACTTATTTTATCTTATGAGGTCAGGCTTTATGGCTATTCTCTCTTTGAAACAAAACTTCAGTGCTTACAAACATACCCATAGGAGACAATTTGAAGGTATCTGCCAATTTTCCCCAGTGTAGGTCCCTACATACGTATTTCTAAGAAATGATCTTACTTTGCTGTGCATAGCTAGATGTGAACCAAAAGGAACTCATCAGACTCCCTTAGGATTTGAAATTGCATCTTAGAGATGCATTTCTCTCTGTTAGTGCTTAAAATCAAAGATGGCATACAGCTGGGGTGAGGGCTGGAAATAGAGCTGCTGGGTGGGGGCTCTGTGTGCAGAGAAAGTGGGTTGGCAGAGAGAAGGAAGAGGGAAACTGACACAGGAAGAAACAAGAGGAGACCGTATAACCGAGAGAGAGACAAATGCCACAGATCATGACTGAAAAACTCCGTTTATTCGTAGACTTTGTGGTTGCTGTTTCTAGACTGTTTCAAAGCCAGAATTTGCATCTTTTTCTTGGGTTCCTAGAAATGACCCTTGTATCCTGACAAGGAAATTCTCATTTTAGCTTGAGCAGTTTGAATGGACATCTCTTTTATGCAATAAAATTATTTCTGAAGGAGAAGCTATCAGGGCGAACACCTTCAAAAAGAAAGACAAAAAGTTGCCTCTCTGGCAACTGTGACCTGATTCTATGGCTCTCCATGCTAATCATCACTGCCATCTCTCGTCTGTGTTGTGCTGCTAGAATTCCAATGTGGTACCTGCACACATCTAGAAGGACCTATCGCCTATGATGGTCAACCCACAGAAGCCATATGGGGAGCCATGACCACTAATGAACGTCATACTGCAGCTGACTCAGAGTCAGTCAAAACTGATATAATTGACCAAAATCTACATAAATTTTTTCCCATAAAATGTTAGAGTATGAAAAAATGTTTTAGAGATAAATTGATCTTTTAAAAGAATACAGAAATATTATCTTTCATTTATTTCATTTCAAATGGCAAAAATAAAGCTTGTAAAATTGCTACTTCTGCTTTTCTGGGAAATGGAGGGGAACAAAGTAGTAGACATTTCATTTTGGAGCTAAAATGAAAAATTATCATACATTTCTATTTTCTACCATCAATATAAATAGTGCACATAAAATATACCCTTAAACTATATGCTAATGGAGAAAGATGAGAGTTCCTTTTCTAAATGCAAGCAGGCATTACTGTGAATCAGTTTAAACATTGTCTTCTTAATGAAGCCTTCCCTGACCCTTCTACCTCAGGCAGAGTCATGTTTCCTTCTGAGCTAAATGGCATTTTGGACGTGTTCCTGTGATTGTCATGTACTCACTGTAATGACTGTTTATCTCTCTTCTTCACTCAACAGTGAGCATTTTGAGTAGGAAGTGGAGCCATTAAGCAGGAGGGCTAATAAAGTAGAAAAAGCGGGTTTATTAGAGTAAGAGTGGAGTCAGGGAAAGGGAAAGCTTGGCTTTTATTTCAACCTAGGTTGAACCTGAGGTGTCTCTGAAAGTTGCAGATTGGAGTGTCCAGTTGATTATGTACATCCTGAGAACAGAATACAGGTCTAATCCGCAGTTAGAGATCTAGAACGAATCAAGGTGTGGTTGATAGTTAGAACTGTAGTAATCAATGATATTGTCCTCGGAGAACATGTCAGGTGAAAAGGGAAGAAAGCTAAGAACAGAGCCCTCATGAATATGTATCAAAAGTAGATCATATTTCCTAACGTGGTATTTTTCAAACCTTGACAGAGTAAATACCGAATCTATCTAAAAGAAAGCAGCATTTTATATGTTAAAGATGGGGATTCTCAAGCCAGATTGCCTGTTGAATCCCAACAGTACCACTTACTTGTTGTGTGATCATGGGTTATTAATTTCTGTAAGTGCCTCAGTCTTCTCCATAGCACAGTGGAGCTAATAACAATACCTATGTCGTATGATTATTACAAGGAGTTAATACTTAATATCTGCTATATAGAAAGCTCTCTATGAGTGTTTGTAAACTAAAATTCAAATAAGAAAGGAAAAGAATCCTTGAGTAAAGTCAGGTTGGCTTAAAATTTTTGTTTATATTACTTAAAAAAATATATATATATATAAACACAAACTTCATATGAAACATCTATACTTGCAGCACTAATACAACCATAAAAACTAAATATGCTTATAAAATAAATATAAAGAAAATTCAAAACCAAGTGTGGTGGCTCACGCCTGTAATCCCAGCACTTTGGAAGGTCAAGATGGGTGAATCGTTTGAGCCCAGGATTGATCGCTTGAGGGTGGATAGCTTGAGCCCAGCAACATGGCAAAACCCCATCTCTACAAAAAAATACAAGTAATTAGCAAGGCGTGGTGGCATCCACCTGTAGTCCCAGCTACTGGAAAGGCTGAGGTGGGAGGATGACTTGAACCTGGGAGACGGTTGCAGTGAGCCAAGATTGTGCCACTGCACTTCAGCCTGAGTGACAGAGCCAGACCCTGTCGAGAGAGAGAGAGAGAGAGAGAGGAAGGAAGGAAGGAAGGAAGGAAGGAAGGAAGGAAGGAAGGAAGGAAGGAGGGAGGGAAGGAAGGAAGATTTTAAAGCAAATTAAAATCAAACTTACAATATTAACTTAATGTAATTGCTTACGTTATTTTACCAAAACTACATAACGGTTCTCCACATGAAGTATGATACTGGCTGCAGGTAATTTTGAGTTTGATATACTTCTACTTTCATGTGCCATGTTATGACTCACTCCATTCTCCCACTACTTCTCCTCATTTGTATAATATTCCAAGATACTGTTTAAGGTTATTATATGTCCATCCATTTTCTTTTCTTCTTGGCTCCAGAAAATTAAATCAGTACGCTTTGGTATTGATGCATTCATATATACAAAGGTAAGAGATAAGAAATCTCATGGTACTGCTTGGTTTTAGGGCAGGCATCCAGATTATCTAAAATGTGTTTATATTGTTGTTCAAGATAATCATGAAAATGCAAACAGATACTTAATCTTCTTGTGAAAAACTTATGGGCCTTAGTAATATATCACCTAATTCCAATCTAAGAAATAAAGTTATAAGGAGCTGCTTTGAAAGAAAAACTGAAGGG
This sequence comes from Mandrillus leucophaeus, assembly GCF_000951045.1. Taxonomy (NCBI): domain Eukaryota; kingdom Metazoa; phylum Chordata; class Mammalia; order Primates; family Cercopithecidae; genus Mandrillus; species Mandrillus leucophaeus. The sequence continues at coordinate 1,566,577 of NW_012105498.1, read as the reverse complement.
AATATGATATTACAACTTTTTTTTTTTTTTTTTTTAGGCAGAGTCTTGCTCTGACGCCCAGGCTGGAATGCAGTGGCATGATCATGGCTCACTGCAACCTCTGGGTTCAAGCAGTTCGCCTGTCTTAGCCTCCTGAGTAGCTGGGACTACAGGTGCATGCCACCATGCCAGGCTAATTTTTATATTTTTAGTAGAGACAGGATTTCACCATATTGGCCAGGCTGGTCTAGAACTCCTGACCTTGTAATCCATCTGCCTCAGCCTCTCAAAGTGCTGGGATTACAGGCATGAGCCACCACGCTCAGCTACAAGCTTTTAAGAAAGCAAAGACTTGAGTATATTTAATTGTTGAGGGGAAGGAGCTAGGACAGAGGAAGGAGTTGGAGATAAAATGAAAGAGTAAAGGAATAATTGAGAGTACAATCTTGAAAGAGACAGGGAGGTTTTGAAATCAAAAACAGAGGTGGAAGGATTAGAGTAGAACAGGAGAAAGCTAAATCCAATGCAATTTTATAAATTTAGTTCAGGGATAGTGTTGCATAGTTTTCTAATTTTTTTCAAACTTTGACCACTTCTTGCTGTATAAAGAACACAACCAACAAAATTTGTTTTCACAGCATTTGGCCAGGTTTTTATTCTACAGAATGCATCACAAATACTGAGAATATATGAGGGGTTCAAATCCTGTAAAAAGAACTTCAGGACGAGTAGATGAGTTGATCATGATGCATGGGAACCAATCACGAGTGTCAGTATCCAGAGTTTGAGAACTGAGATTCGTATTTTTGGTTGCTTTCACTAATTGCTGATAACAGGTATGAGTATTGCAGCATCCTAAGAAGAAAGCTGGCATGGAGCCACCGTGGATTAAACTGCTAAGTATGGAACGTGAATTATTTTTCTCCTCAATATAAAAGGTTCTGGAAATTAATCATTTTACTTCATAACAAAATCTGATGACTACAGGGCAGGTCTGGGCAGCTAACTTAACATAGTTTTAGCTTCTGTGTAGGTAGAATAAAAAATTTCCTGAAACTCTTGTTTATACTAAAGCCTTGTGCCAAACAGGTGTCCCAGACTCCCAGAGGTGGTGAATCATAAACATTCATGAGGCATTTTCTGTGTCAGTATTTTCAGCTATGAAATTGAAGTGGTAACAGATCCAAAGTTTAAAAGTCTGCTCAGCATTTCCAGAATTCTAAAAGCAGATGATCTCTGGGTCAGGATTAAATCATCTGTTTTCTAGAACATACTGTAAATCACTCTCTGGTATGTGGTTAGGGAAATTGTATATATGTAATTGTAGGTCCTTTTTTAATAACAAAGGGTGATGATGTTGACTTTCATATTTAGTATAGGAAATGAGTTCACAGATTTGCCAAAAAGCAATGCCTTATAATTTATATTCCTATGGTACAGTACTGGTTTGTATCTCTGCCCTGTACTTATGTGTAGGACCACAAGTCACCATATGATTTAATCAGATGCATATGAGAAATAGAAACTATCCTATGAGTTTAAGAAGAAAGAAATTTAATTCAGGGAATTAAGTGTTTGTAGTATTACTGAAGAATTGAAGGAGTGGGAATTAGGAGGGAGCTGCTGGATCAAAGTCAAGAACACACTGCAATACTTGAAATCTAGAGAGAAGGGGAAAAGGATTAGAAAGCAAGCAGTTATATTCTCCACTACCACAGAAATGCCTCTCAACATTCAATTCTGGATAAGCTTGGTTGACAGCAGAAAGATAACAGGAAGATGGCCTCTCTCTTACTTCAGCTTTCATGTCCAGTTAGGGCATCTAACTGGGAAACCCAATTTGCATTGTGAAACCTAGCTGCAAAGGAGTCTGGGAAATGTAGTTTTTCATTTTCCAGCATCTGTAGTCAGGAAATCCCATAGAAAGAAGTAGGAATAGATGCGGAAGACCCATTGACATACCCAGTACATAATAAATATAGCCAACCTTTATTGAACATTCACTGTTTTCTAGGCACTTTACCTGTTTTCCTTCATGTAATCCCCATAGCAACCCTCTGAGGTACATGCTATTTTTTCTCTACAATTTATAGATAAGAAAACTGAAGCACTGAGAAGATAAAATAGCCTGCCCATGGCTGGGAGCAGTCACTTATGCCTGTAATCCCAGCACATTGGGAGGCTGAGGCAGGCAGATTGCTCGAGCTCAGGAGTTCAAGACCAGCCTGGGCAACATAGTGAAACCCCATGTCTACAGAAAATGCAAAAATTAGCTGAGTGTGTTGGCATGCACCTGTAGTCTCAGCTACTTGGGGGACTGAGGTGGGAGGATCCCTTGAACCCGGGAAGTCAAAATTGTAGCGAACTGTGTTTGTGTCACTATACTCCAACCTGGGTGACAAAGTGAGACCCTGTCATTAAAAAAAAACAAAAAACAAAAAAAGCCTGCCCACTGTTATGTACATTGTAAGCGGAAGAGAGAGAGACAAAGAGACAGAGATATAAAGTAGGGTGCTTAGGGCATGGAAAAGGAAGACAATGGATTGAAGAGATATTTCTGCAGTAAAACTGACAGGATTTCAGGACCTCTTAGATGCAAGGGCTAGGAAAAGGGAAGAGACAAGGGTGCTAGAAGTTACCGGTTTAGAAGACTGTGGAGGGTGGTCCTATTAGCAGAGATGAATAAAACCACCTCTTCCACTCAGTCAAGCTTGCTTTTAAAACATGAATTTTATAGCCAAATGTAGGACCTACCTATGATCTGGCCTAAGAAGATTACCCTAGTCTTGGTTGGATAGATCCATTTCTTTTTAGTCATTATTAATGCAGCCAAAGATAGAATTATTGACTAACATTAAGTTGATGGTTACAGAAACCCACAAAGTCATATTTTACTTTATTTGTGTTCATGTCTTGTCTTTCTCTCTAGACTATATGGTACTTTAAGGCAGTGATAGAGCTGTCTTCCTTTACTTCTAACTTCTGGGTGTCTAATGCCATAAATATATGTTAAATTTAATTGAATTTTATGGTCCAATGGTAGATTAGGGCCAGACAATGATGAAACTTTAATCCCAAGATAGAAAAATTCTAATTCTAATTCTATTGTAAAAATGACAATATGGACCAGGATGAAAGGTATTTTGGGAAAGTTCCAAATGTAGTATGTGCCCAGTAAATACTACTGCTTCATTAGCATCAGGGGTATCATACAGAAAGTAAGTACACACTGTTAAAACTAGAAGGAATCCAGAGTTGAGGATTCCCCTTCAAAAGAGGAAATAAAGAGCCAGAGAAAGAGAGTGACCGTGAAAGATCACACAGCCAGAAGGTGCAGAGTTGGGTGCAAAGTCAAGGCCTCCTGACTCTTGGCAGTATTCTTTCTGCTAACACAAATGTTAGAAGTCTGTGACTATGGAAAATTAACTTCCCCTGCTAATAAGTCATTTTTCCATAGGTTTTTTCCTTAGAGTACTATTTATTTTTCTCTTTGAAAGTTTTAAAATAACTGTATATATTTAAGGTACACAACATTATGTTTTGATATGCATGATTATCATGAAATTATTACTGCAGTCAATCAAATTAACATAGCCATCATCTAACATAGTTATGTCTCTCTCTCTGTGTGTGTGTGTGTGTGTGTGTGTGTCTGTGTGTTAAAAGTTTGGTAAAATTTACTCTCTTAGCAAATTTCCATTATACAGTACAATATTTTCCTAAAATTTAAAACCCATTTGTTTATTCGGAAAATGTTTGTGAAGTTTCTAGTGTTCTAGCTGGTCTGAGGCACTGAGATACAGAGATAAAAATGCACATACTCCTTGTGCCCAAGAAATCACCAGCCTTCTGGGAGACAGCATTCTCAGTCTTTTGGTTGAGCATCCAAAGTGCAGTGTGAGTTTGGAGGGAAGAGTGGCAGTGTGTCTCTCTAGAATGTCAGGAAAAGGTTCTCAGCCTCCCAAGTACCTGGCTGGGACTACAGGCTCCCGCCACCATGCCCAGCTAATTTTTTGCATTTTTTTTTTTTTTTTTTAGTAGAGACAGCATTTCACTGTGTTAACCAGGGTGGTCTCGATCTCCTGACGTCGTGATCCACCCGCCTCAGCCTCCCAAAGTGCTGGGATTACAGGCGTGTAATCTCTGGGCCCAGTCAGTATGGCTATTTTTATAATATTGATTCTTCCAATCCATGAGCGTGAAATATTTTTTCATTTATTTGTGTTGCCTTTGATTTCTTTCAGAGGTGTTAAATAGTTTTCCTTCTAGAGATATTTCACCTCCCTGATTAGCTGTATTGTTAGGTATTCCATTTTCTTTGCGGCTATTGTATGTGGGATTGTGTTTGTGATATTACTTTTAGCCATGATGTTGTTGATGTATAGAAATGCTACAGATTTTTTTATATTAATTTTGTGTCCTGAAACTTTACTAAAGTCATTTAACAGTACTAGGAGCCTTTTGGTAGAGTCTCTAGGATTTTCTCAGTATAGAATCATATTATCAGCAAAGAGAGATAGTTTTATTTCTTCTTTTCCTATTTGGGTGCCTTTTATTTCTTTCTCTTCCCTGATTGCCCTGGCTAGAACTTCCAGTACTATGTTGAATAGGAGTGATGAGAGTGGGCATCCTCGTCTTGTTCTGGTTCTCAAGTGGAATGGTCCAAGATTTTGCACATTCAGTAAGATATTGGCTGTGGGTTTGTCATAAATGACTCTTATTATGTTGAGGTTGTGTTCCTTCAATGCCTAGTCTGTTGAGGGTCTTTATCAATGAAGGGAAGTTGAATTTTATCAAAAGCTTTTTCTGCATCTATTAAGATGATCATATATTTTTTGCTTTTGATTCTGTTTATGTGGTGAATCACATTGATTTGTGTGTGTTGAACCAACCTTGCATCCCAGGAAAAAGCATACTTGATCATGGTGAATTAACTTTTTGATGTTCTGTTAGATTCAATTTGCTAGTTATTTTGTTGAGGATTTTTGTGCAGGACAAAAATTCTGTCCCCTTGTGTTTTAGTGTGCAGAGAGGTAAAACACAAGTCATTTGGGGCACAGCAAAAGCATACAGCAGTGAAAATTTTTCCAAACTCTTTTCTTCACAGTGCTCCCTCCATGGTACAAGTGCTTTCAAAAAGCAGTTACTTTTTCACTCATTGCTAATATATCATCTTCACTTTGTACCAGGAGGGACAGAGAAAATATATTCATTTTTACTGCTTTCATAAAATTTGTATTGATAGCATACAGACAGGAAAGTGCACAAATCAGAAGTATACAGATTATGCTAATACACAGTGAAGATACCTGTGTGATCACCACTCAGATGAGGAGAGAAAACAATACTTCTCCCAAGGATTACTGTATGCCTCCTTCTGAAGAGTAACTGCTATCCTAACTCCTAATATCTTTTATTAGTTTTTAAACAATTGGCACTTTAAATAAATATAGTCATATGGTATATAATCTTTTGTTTCTGGTTTCTTACACTCAGCTTGATGCTTGTGAAGATCATCCATGACATTGGGTATACATGTAGTTCATTCATTTTTAGTGCTGTATAGTATTCCAGTGTATAAAATATCACAATTCACATATCCATTCTACTGATAATTGACATTTAGGCTGTTTCTGTACTTAACTATTATTAATAATGCTACACTGAGTATTTTTGTGCGTGTCCTTTGGAACAAAGGTGTATATATGGGAGCATAATTGCTGGAATGTAGGGTATGTGTTAGTTTAGCTTTAGGAGCAACTGTTTAATAGTTTTCCAATGTGAAGGTGAATTTACTTCCACATTAGTTTTTCTTTCACAATGTGCTCTGTGCTCTCTTTGGGGCTCTGTACAAAAAAGGGATAGAATTCTGTCATCAGCTATCACTAAACTTGTCACCACCTTCCTCATTCCTCTAAAATTTGCTCTCCTCAGAGGTTCTCCATCCACCCAAATGCTCGGGCATCATATCCTAATTACCAAGTGTGGTCAAGCCTACTTCCTACATACCTCTCATGTTCACCATCTCCTCTCCAGCTGCACTGTGATGACTCCATGAGAATCTAAGGAACTCAACACTGTGGTGGACCCTGAGGTCCCTAGCCAGCCTGCTACCGGAGTCTTCCTATGTTTGTTTTCTAAATAACATGTAAGATTTTTAGCTGTAATTAGAGGGAGGAATGGGGAAAAATAAGCCTACTTTATCTTCTGGGAAATCTCATTTTGGTTTAATTTGCATTTCTCTGATGAATAATGAGGTTGACGCTGAACTCTTTTTTATATCTTTTTCAGCTATTTGAATATCTTCTACTGTGAATTGCCTGGTCACATCTCTTGGTCATTTTTACTATTGAGTTATCTTTCTTTTCCCTTACTGATTAATATCACAAAAGTATTATATTATTTAAGGCTCCAGTGAATATTTTTCTTTATATGTCTTGAGAATGCTTAATGTTCTTTTTAATTATCTGCTAAGTAACATGTTTCTGTTAACAATTTATCCATAGAAATGATTCGCAGAATTTAGAGGCTTATGAAACATAAAAATGCTTAATTTATTATTAATACCTCTTTTTAAGTACTTTGACACCAATGAAGTTCTGCATAGTACAAAAGATTCTTATGGTCACTTTTCAGATTATTACAAAATACTGCAAAGATTCTGTGATTCAAATTATCTTAACCCACCAATGGTGGGTCCAGTTAAGATCACTTGAATCATAGAATTCAAATGGGGGCATAGTGAAGCCCTTCAGCTTTGTGAATGTCTCTCTTTCCTCAAGATGCCTACAATCCTTAAACAAAAGAGAGAAGAACGAATACAAGAAGAAATCAATAATATAAATAATAAAATAATATAAATAGAACCGTTTGAATCGTCATGTACACTCACTGAGCTCTACTTATCCCCTAGCACTTTGGACTTCACTGTCACCAACAGTAGGTAACACTTGAAAGATGTTGAGCAGGATTTGTGTGTTAAAAGTTCACCTTGATGGTAGAAGATGGATAGAAATAAAGCAAGACAGTTACTTTCATGGTCCAGATGGGAGACAACAAGGACCCATTATCATGCAGCTATGATGGGAGAAGAGCTGGTGAACATGAGAGATGTGTAGGAAGTTGGCTTGACAACACTTGGTAATTAGGATATGATGCCTAGGATTTGGGTGGATGGAGAATCTCTGAGGAGAGCAAATTTTAGAGAAATGAGGAAGATTATGACAACTTTAGTGATAGTTGGTTACTTCGAATTCTGTCCCTTATTGTACAGAGCACAGCTTCTTCGTCTGACTGTATCTCCTGCTGTTTTGAGGCAGAGGAAATTGGAACTAAATTCAAATTATTTCAGTGCTTTTCTGCCTAATGTATTTATCAAATCACATCCTGCTCAGCTGAGTGTGCTAGACAGGTACATTTCATTTGGACAATAATGCCAGTGGTTTGCTAGTGACTAGTGTGTCTTTGGGGAGCAGCCCCCAAAGAGAAGCCTGCCCCTCTTTTTCAAGTTTCATAAGAACTAGAAAAAAAATCTTGGCTGTGTATTGTACATCATATTATCTCCAGAAGCCTAAATTGGTAAATTTCAGCATTACTGTGGACAGTGAGGAGTTGCTGATGTGGGTTTGGGTAAACATTGTAATGGTGACTGATTGGACATAAAACGCAGCTGTTTATAATTTGTGATGTTTAACTCCCCCTGGAAAACACAGACCCTCGGAAACTGAACTTGTTCTAAACCTCCTTTTCTCACAGAAGGATCAGGAGGAAGAGAATTGGCATCACTACTAACCCTGTTTCATAAGCTATCCAATGCCATCCTCTCATCTCTCAATTATTCCTCTCTGGGGTTCCTCTCTGAATATGGATCTGAGAGGAGAGGGAGGAGAGAAAGGGGGCACAGGTATTAAAGAGAAGAAGAAGAAAAGAAGATTATGTAAGGCAGCATCACCAAAAGAATAAGCGGAGAAGACAGGAAAATTGCAAGTACAGAAGAAAACCTCAGGAACCAGTTCAACTAACCCTTTTAGAGACCTACTGTGTGTTCAACACTAGGATACAGAAGATATAACTAGAATCAGTAGGAAGAAACTACAGGGAATTAGATTTCAGCCTAAAGTAAAGAAAAATTTTCTCGTCTATAGAATTGTTCAAAACCAAAAAGAACTGTCCTGTACTATAGTAAGATTCTGTGATTGAAAGTATGAAAACAGTGGCTTGTTTCATAGGACACCATTATATCAAATGCAGGTTGATCTCCAGAGGGCCCTTTTAAATAGAAGATTCTCTGAGCATAGTTTTTGTGTAGACTAGACCTGCTGTCAATGATTCTGGCCTTTCATGTTTAAGGAATTGAGAGTAGAGATACTAGCCTAATCTTTTCTCCTGCTCTCTTCTGTCTATACCACCAATACAGAAAAGTGGAACAAATATGCATGAGGTTCAGTATGTTTGAGAGAGAGCAGAAGCTTCCAGGGATGAGTCAGCATGAATCCTCAAAGGAGAACTGTGAGAAGTTAGGAGACAAAAGAGCAAGACCTCTCCAAGTTTCCTTGACCCATTGCTTAATCAGTTCTATTGACAGATTTGAGAATGCCCTTATATAAAGGACCCAGAGCTTAAAGAATGCTGAATTTAGTTTCTAGAAATTTTCTATACACAATATTAGTAGACAATCTTCTTTGTAAATTAAGTGGTTTTCTTCTTTATTCACTTGGCTACAGAAATAATCATAGCAAATAGTTATTGAGAACTCACTGAGTACCAGTCACTGTTTAAAGTATTTTGTATCGATTAATGTACATAATCCTCATAACAACCTTATGAAGTCATGCTGTAAACTGAATTGTGTCCTCTGTAAATTCATATGTTGAAGCCCTAACCATCAGTGTGATGCTATTTGGAGCCTTTAGGAGATTACGTTTAGATGAGGTCATAATGGTAGGGCCCACAGGATGGAATTAGTGCCCTTATAAGAAAAAACGCCAGAAAGCATGTTCTCTTTATCTTTCTGCCATGTGAAGACACAGTGAGAAGGCAGCCATGTGTAAGCCAGGAAGAGAGCCCTTACCAGAACCCAACCATGTTGTTACCCTGATCTTGGACTTCCACCAGCTTCCAAAACTGTGAGGAAAATCAATTACTGTTGTTTAAGCCACCCAGTCTATGGTATTTTTTTATGGCAGCACAAGCCAATTAGTATAGGTCAGTACCATTATTATTCCCTTTTTTGCCTGAAACTGATGGATAGACAGCTTAAGTATCATGGCCAAGACAGTCACACTAGCAACTGGAAAAAGTGGGATTCAAATCCAGGCCGACTGCATCCAGAGCCTTTGGTCTTTACCACAGTGATTTACTGCCAACTTGTAATATATGTATACTTACTGTGTTTCCAGAGTCTTTTCATATACTGGTTTACTCATTCTTTACAACTCTGCAATGTACCCAAAGCAGACATGACAGTCCTACCCTTACAGATGAGAAAATTGATGCTCTGACAGATATGGTGGCATGGCCAAGCAGAAAACTCTGATTCTAGGAACTATTGGGGGAACCAACCCTCAGTATTTCAACATAGGTTCTTTCTATTTTCCCTAAGTGTCAGCCAGACTGAGAAATAAAGAGAAATAGTATGAATAGAGGAATTTTACAGCTGTGCCTCTGGAGGTGACATCACATATCAGTAGGACCGTGATGCCCGTCTGAGCCGCAAAACCAGCAGGTTTTTATTAAGGACTTTAAAAGGGGAGGGAGTGTGCAAACAGGGAATAGGTCACAAAGATCACATGCTTCAAAGGGCAATAAAGATCACAAGGCAAAGGCAAAATTAGAATTACTGATGAGGGTCTATGTCCCGCTGTGTATGTATTGTCTTGATAAATATCTTAACAGAAAACACAGTTTAAGAGCAGAGAACCAGTCTGATGAAAATTTACCGGGCTAGAATTTCCCAATCCTAGTAAGCCTGAGAGTACTGCAGGAGACCAGGGCGTATCTCAGTCCTTATCTCAACCACATAAGACAGACACTCCCAGAGCGGCCATTTATAGACCTCCCCCCGAGGAATGTATTCCTTCCCCAGGGTATTCCTTGCTGGGAAAAGAATTCAGTGATATCTCTCTTACTTGCACGTCCATTTATAGGCTCTCTGCCAGAAGAAAATATGACTCTATTCTGCCCAACCCCGCAGGCAGTCACACCTTATTTATCTTCCCTTGTTCCCTGAAAATCGCTGTTATTCTATTCTTTTTCACGGTGCACTGATTTCATATTGTTCAAACACACATGTTTTACAATCAATTTGTACAGTAGTGGTCCTGAGGTGATATACATTCTCAGCTTACGAAGATAACAGGATTAAGAGATTAAAGTAAAGACAGGCATAAGAAATAATAAGAGTGTTATTAGGGAAGTGATAAATGTCTATGAAATCTTCACAATTTATGTTCAGAGATTACAGTAAAGACAGGCATAAGAAATTATAAAAGTATTAATTTTGGGAACTGATGAATGTCCATGAAATCTTCACAATTTATGTTCTTCTGCCGTGGTTCCAACCAGTCCTTCCGTTTGGGGTCCCTGACTTCCCACAACAAGGGACCAAAAGAAAAAAATACTATATTAAAGACTAGTCATCTTCTAAATTGAGATTGCATAAATGTCATGTGACCAGAAACCATGAGCATTGACTCTTGCCTCTAGACTATAAATTCCATGAGGGTATTTGCCACTAGACTATAAATTCCATTCATTGTGTGTCTTTATTAATTATCGTATCACCTAGAACAATACCTTATTTGAAAAAAGTAGTCAATAAAATTATTGAATGTTAAATGAATGGATCAAAATATGCTTTGAAATGACAAGATCAAAGCAGTACTGATGCTGAGTGGAAGAATCTTTTATTCTTAATCACAAGTTTAACTGTTAATGTGTTTATTGTTTCTTTTCTTTTCTTTTCTTTTCTTTTCTTTTCTTTCTTTTTTTTTTTTTTTTTTTGAGACAGAGTCTTGCTCTGTTGCCCAGGCTGGAGTGCAGTGGTGCAATCTTGGCTCACTGCAAGCTCCACCTCCTGGGTTCATGCCATTGTCCTGCCTTAGCCCCCCAAGTAGCTGGGACTACAGGTGGCTGCCACCACACCTAACTAATTTTTTTATTTTTAGTAGAGATGGGGTTTCACCGTGTTAGCCAGGATGGTCTTGATCTCCTGACCTTATTATCTGCCCTCCTCGGCCTCCCAAAGTGCTGGGATTACAGGCATGAGCCACCACACCCAGTCTATTTATTGTTTCTTAATCATTCATTTAACAATTATCTAGAGTTAGCTATGGACCAAGCATATAGTTCTATTTGCTATCCTTTTCCAATCTGTATTTATAATACCATGGACTTTTATATGCCTTGCCACTGAATATATTTGAGATATGTTTTAAGTAGAAACATGTCTTTTAGATTCAGGAGAAAGGGAGAAAAAAGTATAGCTCCAAGAGAGCATGAAAATTTATGCCATTAATTAAAGCATAATTTTAAAAAATGGAACCAATCAATATGAAAGTTTATTTTTCAACATACTTTCTTATCTTTTTTTGTTTGATTAATTGCTTTTCTCCTGCACTCACTCTTTCTTTTTGAGAATGCTTGTTTTCAGTAGGACATTGTGAGAATGTAGTGAAAAAGTAATTCTAAAAATAATTTGTCTGATAAAAGAGTTGTAAAACTGAAACTTTATTCCAGTTCCACACCTAAAATCTGGGAGGTAAATAATATTTTCCAACATCACTGTAGCATCTGTCTTCTAAACCCTTTTGTTCTAAGTCCCATTCCAAAGAGGCACAGCTTCCATGGTATGATTTATTTGCTTTTATCCAAACAGATGTCGTTTTTTGGACTCTACAGTGTGGCTTATGGCTTAATTACAAAATGAGATTTTGTATATATAGTTTATTTCACCTAATAAAATGATGCTTGTAGATGAAATATTTTGCTTTTCAGATTGTGTAGATATCTTGGAATTGTACCACCCACAGTGTCCCAAATTCTGTCATGCACAGATGCTCAGTAAATTGAACATTACCATCTATAGATAAGTAATTAGCCAGCATCAGGTTTCATTGGAATCACTTTGCTGCACTCTGATTCACCCTTAAATTATTGTCTTCACTGTACATTGTGAGCTAATCAAAGCTGTTCTTCAAGTTTGGATGCTTTTTTTTTCTTCTTCTTCTTTAGGGATATACTCTAGAGAAGAAACAGGCACTTTAGAGAGCAACTACATTTTCAAAAATAGATGAAATTAAAACAGAACAACAAATCATAAACACAGTTGATTTCTGTTGCTAGGATGTTTTGGCCTCTGTTTTATTTATTAACCAGTGCTGTCAGCAGAGAAAAATAGGACCTTTGAGATAACCATTGTAAACAATAAAGCCAAATGTCTGTCAAATAAATAGCCAATCTTGCCAAGAAAAGACATTGCAAAATCTCTGTATCTTTCTCTCTTTTTTTGTACCTAAAAAATGCCTTTCAGAACAGGTGCATAAAGTTGCCCTAACTTGGTCAGGCCATCTGGCTAATTAGTATGTATGTTGAGTTCTAGTAATAATAATATTAAAAGCAAACACTTGTGTAATACCTTTTCTCCTATGAGGACACTGAGAGACAGAGAAGCTAAGTAATCTAATCTGCCCAGGGACACATGATCAATCAGTTTAAGACTTGGGTCTTGAACCTGGGTGGTTTGGCTCAAGTCTTAACAAATATACTATCATGCTCCTCATGTGAAAAGCAAAACTTCAGAGTGGCATAGGCAGGAGTAATTAAAATAAAATGATTTAGGTTGAACTATATGAAAAATGTCAATATTTGACGGTGTTTGACCTAACAGATCTGTAGTTTTATATCGTGCAATCTAATCGCAACTAAAGCAACTAAGCACACATTTATGAGGCCTCTGCTCTGGGTCAGGCCCTGTTTTCTGGATGTTGCTGGAGTTAGTATGATTTGGTGGTGGAGAGTGAATCTGGAGACTGGAATTTTCCAAGTGCCATTGCTAATTTTGATTAGTCAGTTCATTTCCCTGGATCTGTCTTTTCATCTGTTAAATAAACAGATCTCAAACTTTTCAGACTGCAGTTCACTTAGAAAGGGTAAACCATCTTATATCTCATTCATTCCAATCACTCTCAGTTTCCAGTGGCAAGCAAAACCACTGGTTAGAAAGAATGTGACTATAAAAGCAAAATGTAGGTGTGAGAAGAATTATATTTGCATATGCTTTTGCAATAGGAATACAGATGATTTATCTTTCAGTGTCCATACGTCTTAAAGCCTGATTATTACAAAATATTAGGCCAAAATATAGTCAGAGTGCAAATTATGTGTCATTAAGAGTTAACAAACTTATTCATAACAAATAGAAGGGATAATGGTAAACCTAAATTAAATTTATAATTAAAAGTAGAAATAGTAGGATTTAACACCTATGACAAATTAAAGAAAACACTGGGGATACAGTGGCTTTTTAAAAAGCATCTTGCCCCCAAACTGGGAGAATTCTACCTCTCTGCCTGTGCAGTAGAAGCTGTGTGACTTAGCCTTCCTGGTATAATACCAAATCAAATCCCTAATCAATTCTAGTAAAACACTAATTTAAATACCAAATCAATAATCCTTAACAATTCACTCAGTGCTGGTTACATTTTAAAATACATACCTATGAAATTACAAGTGATTTACCTTAAAAAGCCAAAGAAAAACTTGTGTGGCATGATTTTGATGCCCTCATCTTCCATCCTCACCCTCTCTAATTGGCCAAAATTAATATCAAACATTTAAAAAATTATATTTATTTTAAAACACAGAACACACATACACAAAGCCACCACTTATGTCAATGCAGTTTGAGCCCTACACAAAGGTGACAAGACAAACAGGTGAGTAGAGGCTAATACCTAAGGGGTGCCTTATATGTGTGTGGTATATGACAAATATGTATAAAATATTAATGCATATATAATGATACATAGGCATACATAATTAAACAACTGACATAATGTTTTATGAAACAATACTCTTACTGTGTGCATTATCCTCTGAAGTTTCTGGGTTTTTTGTTTTTTTGGTTTTTTTTTTTTTCTGAGACAGAGTCTCCCTCTGTTGCCCAGGCTAGAGTACAGTGTCTTGGCTCACTGGAAACTCCGCCACCCGGGTTCATGTCATTCTCCTGCCTCAGCCTCCCAAGTAACTGGAACTACAGGCACCCACCACCACACC
>NW_012105498.1:1522753-1551721 GCF_000951045.1 Mandrillus leucophaeus | reverse complement strand
GGAGAGAGGGAGGGAGGGAAGGAAGGAGGGAGGGAGGGAAATTAGTGATCATAAATTGATTTGATTTCACATTTCACTTATACTTTTGAAGAATGTTACTCAGATATGCCAGGTATGTTCACTTTGACCTCTATGAATAATGTTGGCAACAAATGATTGGGTAAAGAAAATGTGATATATATAGAGAGATGTAGATATCTCTGTCTATAGATAAAGATAAATATAGAATATTATTTAGCCATAAAAAAATGAAATCATGTCTTTTGCAACAATATGGTTGGAACTGGAAGCCATTGTGTTAAGTGAAATAACTTAGAAAGTCAACTACCACATGTTCTCACTGATAAGCAGGAGCTAAATAATGTGTGCATGTGGACATAGAGAGTGGAATAGTAGACACTGGAGACTTGGGAGGGTGGGAGAGGGATGAGGGATGAGAAATTACTTATTGGGTACAATATTCACTATTGGGTGATGGTTACACTAAAAGCCCAGACTTCTCCACTTCACAATATATCCATGTAACAAACTGCACATGTATCCTCCTAAATCCATTTAAAGCAACAACAACAGAGAAACAAATGAGCAAAGGCACAGTTGGAAATTTCTTAGATGAAGGGATTTGAAGTCGTTGGCTAGAACTGGGCATAGTTAGCCTGGGCTAGTTAGAGAGAAGTGATGATTGTAAAGAGGAGGAAGAGGCCAGAAGAGTAAGTCTCAGTCCTCCAATATTTGAGCAGCTACTGAAGTAACAAGACATTAGAGGGATTAAGCATTTCTTCCTATGGCTCCCAGGGATGGATTTTCACTCATGCAGCCACCTGAGCACTATTAAACACCAGCTACTTGCCAGCTTCTGTCTAGAAACTGAAAATTAAATACCAAATACATTAGTTAATCTTTATGCAAAGAAACCCTGCTTTTTCAGTCATATGATAGGTAAACATGCCTGATATGAGATACAATATTGAGAGATTTTGTTAAGTTCTAGTGAGTGGTTTTATTAGTGACTCACAGAGCTCCTTGTTTACCTGAGTTGCCATTTGAGTCAATTTCTTTTTTCTTTCTTTCTTTCTTTCTTTTTTTTTTTTTGAGATGGAGTCTCCCTCCGTTGCCCAGGCTGGAGTGCAGTGGCATGATCTCAGCTCACTGCAACCTCTGCCTCCCAGGTTCAAGCAATTCTCCTGCCTCAGCCTCCTGAGTAGCTGAGATTACAAGCACCCGCCACCATGCCCAGTAATTTTTGTATTTTTAGTAGAGATGGGGTTTCACCATGTTGGCCAGGCTTGTCTCAAACTCCTAACCTCAAGCGATCTGCCCGCCTCAGCCTCCAAAAGTTCTGGGATTACAGGCATGAGCCATCACATCCAGCCATTGAGTCAGTTTCTAAATACTTCTCAGTGTTCACTACTGTGCAGAAAGTGGTTCAGTTATGGAGAAGTAGATGTCCTCAGAAGGCGAGCTACGAGCTTTCTACCTCAGCGAAAGTGTTTCCCAATGCATCCTTCCCCCTTTCCTCTCCCCAGCTGGAGCATGAAACTATGAAAGAGTTTCCATCTGAACTTCAAAGGAGCCATTTTAGAATTCTAGCTTTAGACATTTTTTCTTGAGAAAAATCATTAAGCTTTCCTTTTATTTTAGATTATTTAATTTGCAGGAAAGCACACATGATAATGAATACATAAATCTTCTCGAATACCCACAAAGCCTTCGTAATGAATTCTTGGTTTTATTCCCTTTGGGCTCTCACCAATTTCTTTTAAGTTCCAAAATAAATCCATTAGAGGTTGTGATCCCCATCATTTCACTGCATGGAAAATTCACTGTTAAAGCTTGTTTAGGGTTATCTGTAAGTTTATTATCAATATGTTGAAGTTATACAAAGACATATTTTGGTTCCATATAAAACTAAATTTCTAAGCATAATAGCTGCCTTGGTAGGTATTAAGCTCCCCAACATGAGAGACATTTACAAATAGTTGAAGGTCGCCTGGCATCTGGCTGGAGTAAGGGGAGAATGTTACCCAAAATTACCCTTTAGCACCCTACCAACTGTGAGATTGTATGTTTCAATTAAATAATTAATTTAATTATTTCCCCAACCCACAACTGAGTTTTTCCCCTAAAAGAGCTTCCTATACATGCTTTCTGGAATCACATCCAAAAACACAAAACAGCTTTCTCCTTAAATGAACATGTTTTTAGCATACTAATTAGATCAAAATTAATCAGTAAGTACATTTCAGTCAGTCTTTTCTGACAATATAGCCATGGCTCAGCAAAATCAAATTATTAGTAATAATGATTATGAATAATACCAAATAATAACAAAGCACTAATAACATTGACAGTTGTTCCTAAGTTGCTAACATTTATTTAAATGACTATTGTGTGGCAAATGCTGTACTAAGTGCTTTAAAGGCACTAATTTAATGATAACCCTTTCTGGTGGTATAGCATTTCTTCTCATTTAACAGATAAGAAAACTGAGGCAGGCAGCCGGAATGGCAATTATCAAAAAGTCAAGAAACAGTAGATGCTGGCAAGGCTGTGGAGAAATAGGAATGCTTTTACACTGTTGGTGGGAATGTCAATTAGTTCAACCATTGTGGAAGACAGTGTGGTGATTTCTCAAGGATCTAGAACCAGAAATATCATTTGACCCAGCAATCCCATTACTGGGTATATACCCAAAGGAATGTAAATTATTCTACTGTAAAGACATAAGCACACATGTGTTTACTGCATCACTATTTCCAATAGCAAAGACATGGGACCAACCCAAATGCCTATCGATGATAGACTGGATAAAGAAAATATAGTACATACACACCATGGAATATTATGCACCCATAAAAAATGAATGAAATCATGTCCTTTGCAGGGACATGGATGAAGCTAGAAGCCACCATCCTCAGCAAACTAACACAGGAACAGAAAATTAAACACCACATGTTCTCACTCATAAGTGGAACCTGAACAACGAGAACACAGGGACACAGGAAGGGGAACAAGACACACCAGGGCCAGTCAGGGGTTGGGGGCAGAGGGGAGGGAGAGCATTAGGACAAATAGCTAATGCATGAGGGGCTTAAAACCTAGATGATGGGTTGCTAGGTACAGCAAAACAACATGGCACATGTATACCTATGTAACACACCTTCACATTCTGCACTTGTATTTCTGAACTTAAAAAAGAAAAAAGAAAGAAAACTGAGGTAGGGAAATTACATAACACAGAGGACCACTTGGAAGTGGCAGAACCAGGATTTAAGGCCGATGCGTATACTAACTCAAAGAATACACTTATAACCACTAGCCTAGATATAAAATGAGCTTTATTTAGATGTTTTTGACCCTTGCTAATTTCTGTTTCATCATCTAAAATTTGGGACCTAATAAGGCCCCCTTATTGAAAATAATCATGCTGAGAAAGGAAGAATGACCCCTATAGGTTCTTAGTTGGAACAGACCCCTGGTTTCATATGCACATGGGAGACGACCAGGGAATGAGTAATTCTCAGAGAAGTGGCTTCGAATTTCAGCTTATGTAACATCTTCAACAAGAAACAGCAAATTTTTAGAGAAATGACAAGATGAAGGAAAAGGACTTTGAGTCTCTTCAGGCACAGTGAGCAATTTGTAGGAAGGCAAATAAATGGCAGATAAAGGGTAGTTAGTAAAGCTTGTTAATGTAGATTCTCCTGGTACCATCACCAGGCTGATGAGGGTCCAAAGTTGCGTTCAGTGGTTAACCTTTGTTCTCCCTGGTAGAAAAGCAGGGATGGGGGGAGGATACCTTTTTCCTTGTAAATCTATGTGCTGCTTTTAGGAAAATGGAGGGCAGAGAGTTTTCCCACATCTGCTTCCTCTTGATTATCTTTAGTTCAGTAATTCTTTCTATTTGGGGGAGGCATATTCTGGTCTCCCACAATCATATACATCATAGCTTAAGTATCTGTTCTTAAAATTTGAAATATTGTATTATAAATTTTCAGCAATGGGAAATGGTTAAGTAATTTACAATGTATGTACTCTGTGAAATTTTAAGGAGTCATTAAAATGCTTCTGACAAAGAGGTATTAACAGGAAAATGCGTGCAATTACAGCAAATGAAACAGTAAAGTGCACATTTTTTTTTGATGTAGTGTGACCTCAACATTGTAAAAAAAAAAAAAAAAAAAAAAAAAAAAAAAAAACATAAAAAAACACCTAGAAGGAAATGACCAACATACAATGATTAACCCTGAGTAGTAATATCTATTTTGTTCTAATATCTTTTCTTTAAAAACCTCTTGTGTTTTTCCTTAGTGAACTCAAATTGTTTCTACAATTAAAAAAAAAAAAGTTTGTTTTGTTTTGTTTTATTTTTGGTTCTATAAAGCGGTTTACTTTTCTGATACAAGTTACTTGGTTTCTGATCTGACATTATTGTGTATAAAGTATCATGCTCGCTCTTCTTAAACGAAGATATATTTTAATGGTAATATGTTCGTTTAGCAATAAATGAATCTGTATAGAAATGAGCAACTCAGATTCACTGTAAAATATTCAATTATTAAGATGCACAAAGACTGCCAATTCAACTTTGCCCAGACTGGAATCTAATATCTAGAATCTCCACTGAATTGACTGCTGCCTTCATCAATTTACCAAATTGACTGCTGCAGAATTTCATCTGCAGCCCTATGTGAACTATGATCCTGTATTTTTCATCTCACAGAGAATGGTGAAGACTGTCCGGCTGGTTTGAAGAACTTAAGGCAAAGTGATGTGATTTATAGTCCATTTTGGCAGGTCCTCCACATGTGTACTATCTCCAGGCTCAGGGTTTAATTGCCCAGCTGAGGAAGAGTAATTCCTGCATTAGTAGGCTTGATTAACCTGAGGAAGCTTGGAGTACTTCGTTTTCAGGAAGGCTCGGACTGTCCCACACACAGATTGTATGGCTTGAAATATGCTTTTGAAAAACTCTAGCTTTGTTTTTCATTCAGTAACTGTCACAAGTACCACAGGAAACTTCTGCCTAATAAGGTCCACTTCCCTTCCTTAGCTTTAGATTTGAATGAAAGATATCCATCCCACCATTAAATGTTGTATTTAGAGTCATTCGCAGAATAACTTATAATATTATCCTTAGTGGCAATGAATGTCCAAACATCAGAATTTAAACTTTCTAACTTTGCGTGTTAAGCAGTTCATAAATAAGAAATATATACTTTACAGACTTACACACATCTTTCCTGGGTGGAACTTTTTCTTACCTAGCATTGTCTAAAGTAATTTGTTAAGATATCTTCACAGTAGCATATCTTGGAGGTTACCTAGTGGAAGTAACAATGCTTATAATCATGCCTGCATTATAGAAGGAAGCAATAATAATAATAATAAACAGGGCAACAATATTCTACCAACCTTAATTTATTCCTCGGCAAGACAACTGTGTACCACTGTTTTGCAAACACTGGCATAAGCGCTGTTAAATCCCTGTTCAGTTGTAAGTTAAAGTGCAGGGACCAAATGGATTCCCAGGAACTGAACCTATTTCAAAGAGGAAGGCCCTGTGATTCAGGTCTAAGACAAGAGTGTTGCCAGCATGACATTACTGAAAGCAGGGGAAAAATGACTCCTTGCCCCAGAACTGCTTAGATGTGTCCAGGGATTTGTGCAAAGTCCTTTCTGAGTTATTCAAACCAGGCCATCAGAAATGCTATGCTGGGTCATACCAGTGAAACCTTCAGCCAAGCAAGGATCCAAAACATTGCAGGTGGTGTGAGAAATGCTGGAATAAGAGGCATATAGGAGATGCTACAGGAATAGTGGGTTGGTCATTATCTCAGTCTGTGAGGTTTGGAAGGATTCCCAGAGGCAGCAGTGTTTGAGTGTGTTTTAGAAGAATGAATAAAGTGAGTGTACAACAAAGAAGAAAGAGCTGTCTGTACAAAGTCACCAAGTTTTCTAGGAAGAAGATGGTGAGAAGAGAGGCTGATAGGGAAGCAAAATTGTGAAGGTGTTATGTGCTTTACTAAAAACATGGGCTTTGCGCTCTAGTTGATGGGGAGTCAGCAATGGATTTGAACAGAGAAGAGAGAAGATCAGGTGAGCATTTTAGAAAAAGTCCTCTGACTGCTGGTGTGGCTAATGCACTAAGGGAACGTGACATAAGAGGGAAGGAACAAGTTTGGAGAGAGCAGCATTCATGACAGTGGCAGTGGCAACAGAGGCACATACAGAGTAGAGAGATATTTTGGAGGTAAAATTAATGGGATTTGGTGCCTAATTAGATGTGGAGTTTTGAGGATGAAGATTCTAGTTCATATCACTAGAATTGTGATACCACTAACCAAAGACTTTATGCCCTGCAAAATCCATGAATTTGACTGAACTTTCCAATCTATAGTATGACTTCAGCTGTGTAATAGTTCTGTGGTCTCTGAAATTTGAACTAAACTTTTAACTTTACAGAGAACTTCCTTTTGTTTGATCTCACTAAACATATAGTTTGACAGATGAAAAAGCCAAGTGAAAATGATTTGACTAAAATCACCGAAGTGGATTTGTCTGAAGTTGGACTAGAACCAACTCTCCATGTTCCCTAGTCATAAACTTTAAATCAAATAACAAATCTGATAGCTTTGCACTCCATCCACTCCACCCATTTTATATTTTACATGAAATATATTAGAATTGGAAAGACTTTTGAATAGAATAGGAAGCAGGGAGCTTTGGAAAAGTCACAAAGAAATCCTGGGAACTTTTGGGAAGGAAGAGGTGGCCAGCAGAAGTCAAAGGGGAGCCAAATGATAGTGACTCTTCCAGGCTTTCCAGATGTCAATATTTGTATTACTCACAGTCCAAGGGCATCCTGTTGCACCTGATTCCACTGAGTTTTCCCTATAAACCTCTCCCCTGTGCACCACATTAGCCTTGGGTGATGGGGAGTGGAAGGTGGAGAGGGACCAGCTGATAATGACTGTGAACAACAATCACTGTAGCCTCCACATAGGACAGATCCTGGAACCCTGGGTCCCTCAAGTCTCCTGTCTGTTTAGGAGGTCCTTTATGACTTACTTATCGGCATCACCCTCAAAATCTGTCCCTAGGCAATCTCAACCAGTGAATGAGTGGATTGTTGATCGTGTTGAATAAAATTATCTATGTAGACTATGTAGAGGCTATGAAAATAAGCTTGTTCAGTTTGAAAAATGATAGGAGCTGCTCTTATACTGTTAAAACAACACAAAATCTCAACTTCAGTGAGCAGAGGAACTGGAGGGTCCTGATCCCTGAAAACCAGAAGTTCTCTACTAGAAGTAGTAGAATCATTTTGCAATGGTGGGAGAATCACTTTCAATTATTTTTTATCCATGATGGTGGTTGGAAAGAGGTAAGACAGCTGTCTTAGATGCAACAGACATTTATGGGCAGGAAGAGAGTGTCCAGCTGAATGGGTCATTACTGTCTTTCTAGGAGCCAAAAGGGGCATGCTATCAGGATGCCTGCAGGGAAACAGAGACTCTTCATGATACTCCTCAATGCACTGTTTTTGTTTGTTTGTTTGTTTGTTTGTAGGCAGATCTGATGTCTCACAGGGTCTGCAATAACTGACTTGCCGTCAAGATTAGCTTCCACTTGTGGCTGACCTGTTTGACAATGGTCAATACCTGTGTTTAACGGAGAGATGGTCTACAGGTCTACAGTTGTGCAGCCCTTATCTTTTTGGGGGATTTGATTGAATACCTACCTTCCTGCCTGGCTCAGTGACTCATCTGATTTCCCATACCCCCTTGTCATTTAGACCTATGATTGGCAGACTCAATAACCAATCATAAAATAAATGAGCAAAATACTGCTTTGAAAGAAAATTCTTTTTAAAAAACTTTTCTCCTAATATTTTTGTGTGGGGAGGGAAGGAAATTCATATAGAAAAATACAATCTCAAGCCTGTAGATGTGGTTTAAACAGACCTTGTTTAGTTTTATGATTTAACCTAAAACCCCAGAGACTTCCACAGCTTTCAATCCCATCGAGGAAGACCTTTGTCAAGATTAGTTAGAAATGTTAGTGTTAACCCCATTTTATCCCTAAAAAACACTTTTAAAATGTTTTTAGTCTCCAGGCAATGAGCAGATCCAACCCTTCAGTATTGTTTTCCTTGTGATCATTTGTTTCTGTTGAATATATTCACAATTGACTTTTTAAAAATAAAACAAAACATTTACACTTAGATGACTCTGCGTCTCAGGTGAGTTTGATTGACTCCTATTTGAGTTTTTTTTTTTTTTTCTCCCACAGGGTTTTTTAGCCTGTGCACTGCTCTTTAAGTGTTATAAAATGAAATAACAGGGAAAAGGGAGTGGGTGGTTACCATGGTGACCACCACAGCTGATTTGGGTAGCAGTAGATAGCGCTGGGAAATAGTGCCTTGTTAAACTGAACTGCAATGATAATCAATATTGAGAAGGAAAGTGAAAATGTCTGAGCTCCACTTAATCAAATGGCCAACCATTAAAACATAAATATCAGTATCTGTGCCTTGGCTTCAAATGCATATATAGTACAAATCAAAACAAAAGTCCTTAAGCGTACCTGGAAAATGGTTTTAGGAAGGAATCTAAATTGTCCTGATTTCCAAGTTTTAGCTATTCATCCTAAAATATTAAGAAAAGCTTTAACTAACAAAGTCTTGATGTTGGCATTAGAGGTTTTCCTGGTTCAAATTAAATGAAGACAAAGATTAACTTTTCAGATTGAGAGGACCTTATTTCTTGACTTGGTTTTGCCACGCAAAAAGGTGAAATTAGTGAAAGTCCGCCTCCATAAACCTTCCCTTTTTGAATTTTCTTCCCACCTAAGGGACGATTTAAGCAGGCATTTCCTGCCTAAGGGGAGCCAGCAGATTCCAGCCTGCAGCTGAAGAATTAACACTACGCTGTGAAAAACTTTGTTTACTCTCTTCTACATTTTAAAAGGAGATATCAGACTAACACTTCAGAGTTGGAATTTCAAACACCAGCAGCTAGCTGGGAGGTAGGATCGAATTTGGAGATAAGAATTCTTCCTGGCGTCCTTCAGCAGCCTCCCCAGGCAGGTTTTCACCTCCTCTACTTTTCCAGGACTAAGCCTTTTTAACTGAGAAGAGAGAGAAAAAGAGGTGAGCGAGATAGCCAACATCTGGAAAGTGATTGGTTACATCGTTTAAAAGGAGAAAATAATCCCATCTTTTAAATTGGGCTTTTTGTGTTGCAAAGCATCTTAAACTAGCTCTGCCACTCACCTGGGAAGGTGGCCCTACCTGCTTCACTCCTAACAGGCTTTGGCCACCACTCAAGAGCGTCAGGAGGTGTGTGCTGGCCGGGCGGAGTTTATACACGAAGCAGCTCAACCAAGAGGAGGGAACAGAGCTGAATTTGGGAAGCAACTGCCTGCTATGCTGAAAACCCCTGGAAACTTGCTAAAGAGCTGTGGTGAGAATCATGCTGCTTTTCTCAGACCCGTTTCTCTTGGCAGACCATGTTGGGGAGGTGTGGCCAGTAAAATGAAAAGAGGGCAGCAGATTCTCCTCCCTTTCATTCCTAGAACAGCCTTTCCCTGCCATTTGTTAGTAACCTCTGCTTGCAGGCATTTTCTACAGTGGCTCTGTTTTCATGTCTGTTGCTATCTGTGTTCTGGGAGAACAACAATCAGTGAATTTTTCTCTTCCGTCACCTAAATGCAACCTCAAAATCACACTCTGAGTTTGATTTACCACCGGCCTCTTCAGTAAGACTATCTCATGTGAACTGCTAGACTCTTGATATTCTCTCTCTCTCTCTCTCTCTCTCACACACACACACACACACACACATACACACACACACGGAGAGAGAGATTGATTAAGGAATGTGAAATATTTGCCTTAGATTTAAATTGGTTCCAGCAATACCTGGATCCACATTGATTTCAGATTAGATATTTAATGTATGGAAGTCCTGTTCAAATAGAAACCAGAGAGCCTGCTTCGGGAGAGCCTAGTTCTAATCCAGGGAGGCAGGCTTACGTGTGTGAAAGAACCAGACAGACTTGAATGTTGAATTCTGCTTTCACTAATCATAAACTGTACAACCTTGGGAAACCATTTTATTTTACACATTCAGTTTTCTTATCTGTGAAATGGGTATTACATTCTGGTGGTTGTTTAAACATTAGTAGTAGTATGTGGAAAGCTAGACTGTAACATCCTCCAGGGGGCATAGTTACCTTATTTTGGGCCACATAGTTAAGTAACTAGAAAGGGTAATTTTTAACAATCATAGTTTCATAGTTAAGAATGTCAGCTCAGATTATTCTGCCTGAATTCAAATCCCAGCTCTCTCGTGGTTAGCTGAATAACATAAGCCTGTAAAATGATAATGGTAGTAGTAACTATTTTATAATTTCTGAGGATCATGCTTCTTATTTTTATTTATGTATTTATTTTTTTGAGATGGGATCTCACTCTTTCACCCAGGCTGGAGTGTAGTGGCGTGGTCTTGGCTCACTGCAACCTCCGCCTCCCAGGTTCAAGTGATTCTCTCACCTCAGCCTCCTGAGTAACTGGGACTACGGGCATGTGCCACCATGCCTGGCTAATTTTTGTATTTTTTGGTAGAGACAGGGTTTCACCATGTATTTTTTGGTAGAGACTTCACAGGAGTCTCAAACTCCTGACCTCAGGTGATCTGCCTGCCTTGGCCTCCCAAAGTGCTGAGATTACAGGTGTGAGCCACCATGTCTGGCCCCCCAAGATAATGCTGCTTCTGTAAAACCCTCAGCATTGCACCCAGCACAAACTAATACTCAATGTCGGCTATTGTTATTATGATGCAGGAATCTGACTGTGGAGCTAGGCAGTTGGCCTCCCTAGACTAAATTCACCTCATTTGTTGTTTTGTTGTTTTTAATTTAATATTTTATTTATTTTTATTTTTATTTTTTTGAGAGAGAGTTTCGCTCTGTTGCCCAGGCTGGAGTGCAGTGGTGCGATGTCAGCTCACTGCAACCTCCACTTCCTGGGTTCAAGCAATTCTTCTGCCTCAGCCTCCTGAGTACCTGGGATTACAGGTGCCCACCCCCATGCCCAGCTAATATTTGTATTTTAGTAGAGATGGGGTTTCACCATGTTGGCCAGGCTGGTCTCGAACTTCTAACCTCAAATGATCTGCCCTCCTTGGCCTCCCAAAGTGCTGGAATTGCAGGTGTGAGTCACCACCCCTGGCCATTTTGTTGTTTTTTAAATGAGAAGTTGGACAAGATGAATCCTAAGGAAACTTCTGCCTCTTAATAGCTTTGTTCCTAATTGCATCTGCATGCATATAATATAGCCACACATCTTCCTTGGTAGGGGCCATAAATAAAATTTTTTAAAATGTTTTATGATGGAAAAATAATGCAATATAATATGTATTCTGGACTTAAAAAATCATTGCCTGCTCATAAATCCAGATGTGTCATTTCATATGCTGCTATAACTGTATTTCCTTAAGAACATATATTGTCGCAGCCCCTGATGCTTCTTTGCATTTCTGTGACTTTAGGGACTAAGAGACTAGAATTCAAACATTTTGTACTGATTTTAAGAAAGTTTATTCACCTAAGTTGGCTGAGGGTGGCACTTGTTAGCATTTCAAGTTTCTGTATTACTTTTGAGAAGGAACTTGAACCTGTGTCTCTGCATTCTGTTGGCAATTAATATGTATCTGGCATAACAGCTGACCAGTTGGCAGCCAGTTTAAAAACCAGCCCAGAGTCACTCCCCACCCTGCCTCTGGAGGTGAGGAGGTAAACTTGCTGGACTGGAGAGATTTGCATTTTCCTCAGACTTGGAACTCACCCTCATCAGTACTTCCTTTGCTACTTTCTCCATATCCCCTACCAAATTTACTTCCCACAACTCCTCTACAGCCTTTATGAGTGCCTTGAGATAGGCTGGCACCCTCATTAAACATAGAACAATCACAGATTTTTAGAATTAATTGTTGCTGTAAGACCACCATGAGGGTAGGGACCATGTCTTATGCTTGGCACTTAAAACAGGAAAATTCTTACTTTGCATGGTAGTGGGAGACCATAAGGATGAAACCATAATGATCTATGAGAAAAACTATGATTGACCCATAAACTTTCCAGTTTTTTGTCAAAATGTCAAAAATTATCTTTTTGTTAGATATATAGGGAAATAAAAAATAGTAAAATAACATTTTCTTAGTATGCTGTTCTTTAAAATATTAGAAACAGTGAAAATTTAATTATTTTATTTCTTTGTAAAAAAAAGAGTAGTTTGAATAGTACTTGCCTTTTTTTCTTGTCAGTCGTATAACTTGTGATACAGAGCAAGTATTTTTTGTATGCCTTGGCAAATTGGCACACTTTTTCTAATCATTCGGCAACCTTTTATCCTTTGCATTTTGTGTTTTGAAATACCTACAAGAGTTCTTTAATGTGAAGTTTTTGGCCAATATCATATTCTCTGGGACATTTTCATCCTTTATACCTTCTTTATTTATGTTCATAAGTTTACCTTCACTAAGTTCCTCTGGCTTCATTTGTGGAATTTCTCAATGAGTGTTGAGGTCGACATTCCCATGGTCAGCTATATCTTCTATAATTCGTTGTCACATCTAAATTTCACTTACAGCATTATAACTTTTTATTTCATTGTTGTGCTTTCCTCATGGCTGACAAAGTCCCTCTTTGAATTATCCATTTTTGTAAAATGTCATATGGATTTATCACTGGAGAAAAGGAGGCAAAACAAGTATGCTTTACTGTGTGTGTGTTGTGAAGTGAATAGCAGGTACTCAGTGACCAGTCACTGACAGACCTTGAGAGAATTGACATGAGTCACTGATGATGATGCGCATGTGTTATTGTGTAGAAATTTGTGAATTGAAGAGCTAGTAACAAGTTTGTACCTTATGCAATCACTCATAGTTAATATATTGTAGTAGCTAAAGTTTGAATTGTGTTGTTGGGGGATTGGAACTACTCCATTAAATCATGATAATGAAAATTCATGCATGTTGGAACCACGCAAATAAAAAATGTCTATAGTTACTCAATAGTAAGGGTCTGTTAAATGAATTACTTAACTTGTACATTCACACTGATCTGGTTTGCAGTCTTATAGTGTCCTTATACGTGTCCTTATAACTTGGCCAACTGCTATCCCCCTTCTCTTCTGGCCTGTATAAGATGTCCAAAATAGCTGGTTAAAGCATGTCCGTTAAAATCTCACTTTGAACAAGTCATTAAATTCTGAGCCTCATATTTCATGTGCTAAAGGCCCAGTTTCTTTCTCATCAAAATTTTCCCTTCCTCACTACCCAGCTCCCCACCTCTGAAAACAATTAATCAGATTAGTTGATTCATCCACAGATACTCAAAAGAGCTCTCAGGCTCCCAGGGTAGGTTGGTATCTTCTCGCGGTGAGAGGAATCAGCATGTGGCAGAGAAGTTCTCTCAAATGCTGCCTTCACAAGGGCTTTTCAGATCTGGTGAGTAGCAGGAGAGAGGGTTCTTCAGTTAGAGAACAGTCTTCCCTGGCCCTACTCTCACTGTTCTAAAATCTGGTAATTAAAAGAATAATAATAATAAAGTTAGGGAGGGCTGAAGAAGGAGTCAAAGATAATCCTAAACTTTACTTACTCTTTCATTTCAATGTGTTTATTTTCAAGACGGACTGTGAATTCTGGAGACATGTAAGTATTTACAGTGTGGTGGTTACCAGCATTAGCTCTGTCAGATATGGGTTCAGGGAGGGATCATCACTTCTTAGCTCTGTGAGCTTTCCCAAGTGACTTTACATAGTCTTTACTGAGCCTATGAAGCTTTTAGAACCTCATTTCTCCATCTGTAGGTTATAATTGTTATTTCCCTGGGCTTTTGAGAATCTTGAAAAAGGTAAAGAACACAATACACTCAGAGTACCTTTTGTAGTGGAAAACCTTGAGAAACAGAAATGATTTTAGCTTCTCAGGCATAACTTACATAACTTAAGTGAACTTTATTTATTTATTTATTTATTTATTTATTTATTTATTTATTTGAGACAGAGTCTCACTCTGTCACCCAGGCTGGAGTGCAGTGGCATGATTTTGGCTCACTGCAACTCCGCCTCCTGAGTTCAAGCGATTCTTGTGTCTCAGCCTCCCAAGTAGCTGGAACTATAGGCACGAGCCACCATGCTCAGCTAATTTTTTGTATTTTTAGCAGAGACAGGGTTTTACCATTTTGACCAGGTTGGTCTTGAGCTCCTGACCTCAGGTGATCCACTCTCCTAAGCCTCCCAAATTGCTGGGATTACAGGCATGAGCGACTGCACCCGGCTGAAACTCATTCTTTTTGCTAAGATTTTCTGGTTCACAGTATACAAGAGTTCTGGATGTGGAGATAGTGTGTAATATACAGATTCACCTTGATGGAAGTTATCCAGTCTGTTTGTCAGGAACCAAGGCTAAGACTGGTGTTTTCCCCCTGTCTCCTTATTGACTGTCATTGATGATTAATAACCTGTATTATATTCTTTATAGAGTCAGTCCCTCAAATTCTTTTGGAACACCTCCTGCTATAGTTTTGATACTTTCCCCTGCCAAACTTCTTGTTGTAATTTGCTCCCACTGTTGGAGGTAGGGCCTAATGTGGGTGTTTGGGTCCCAGAGGCAGATCCCTCATGAATAGGTTAATGCCCTCCCTGGCCGTCACTGAGTAAATTCCTACAGAGCTGGTTGCCAAAAAGGGCCTGGAACCTACTTCCGCCTTACCTCCTTTCTCACTGTTGGACTTCTGCACATTCCTGCTAACCTTCCCCTTTTGCCAGGAGTGGAAGCACCCTGAGGCCTTCACCAGAAGCAGGTGCTGGTGCCATGTTTCTTGTACAGCCTGCAGAATTGTTAGCCAAAATAATCTCTTTATAAAGTACCCAGCCTCAGAATTGTTTTTATTTTTATAACAGCACAGATGGACTAAGACATCTCCTTTGAGTGTGCTCAAAGATATGTTCAAAGCTCTCAAGATCAAAACACTCAAGTCACATAGTGGCAGGGCCCCTCTTCCATTTCTGCTAATAGTGATGTCTCCCCTGGAATAAGCAGCTTGCTTCATGGGCTTCTCAGTCCTCTAACACTGTATCCATTACAATGTGTCCCCACTGCCATATGCATACACCTATAGACTTTTCCAGAAAGACACCAAATAAGAGTCACTGTTAGGCCTGACTACTCTGTGGGCCATGGCTCTCAGTTCTGGATGTGCAGGGTGTTTTTAAACTGTAGCTCCTCTCAGGGATTCTCACTCAGTAGGTCTGAAGTAGAGTTGAGGAACCTGCATTAAAAAAATGTTTCCCAGGTGAGGAATGGACAGGGTTAAGAACTGCTGCTCTAGTGCCTACAGGTGCCAGAATCTGAAATCAAAACTAGTCCCATCTGCACTAGTCTGGACAAGAATGTGACCTTCACTTGCCTGGTGACTGGACTGGGCTAGAAGATGCAAGCTGGCCTTACAGTATTAGAACCCAGTTACTCCTCATTCTTTTTACCGCAGGGCAACGTTTTCTTCAATATTGTCTTCTTAGAGAGTAATCCCACTCATCTTGACTTAACTTTTTATAATAGCTGCCTAATTGGGCTCCCCAACTTCACCTCCCTCTCAGCCTCTCAGTCCATTTTCCACCCTGCCAATATACTTACCTCGCTAAAATAAGAAACCCATTGTCACTTCCTCAATCTTCCAGCCACCAAGAAGTGCTGCTGATTGTTTCTAGAACATGGGATATTTCTTTTTTTTCTTTCTTTTTTTTTTCTTTTTTGAGATGGAGTTTTGCTCTTATTGCCCAGGCTAGAGTGCAGTGGCATGATCTCAGCTCACTGCAACCTCCACTTCCCAGGTTCAAGTAATTCTCCTGCCTCAGCCTCCCAAGTAGCTGGAATTACAGGTACCCACCACCATGCCTGGCTATTTTTCTTTTTCTTTTTTTTTTTTTTTTTAGTAGAGATGGTGTTTCGCTATGTTGGCCAGGCTTGTCTCGAACTCCTGACCTCTGGTGATCCGCCCTTCTTAGCCTCCCAAAGTGCTGGGATTACAGGTGTGAGCCACCATGCCTGGCTAACATGGGATATTTTTAAACACCTGCATACACACTGCTTCCCTGCTGGAACACCCTTCTTTTCAATTCATAATAATTCAGAATATAATAATATTATTCTCATACATAACAAAACAGTTATTTATTTTAAAATGTAATCTTTGCTGGATCCTGTGCTAAGCGCTTTACATATATCTAACAAACTTTTTTTTTTTTTTTTTTTTAAAGACAGAGTCTCTCTTTGTCGCCCAGGCTGGTGTACAGTGGCACAATCTCGGCTCACTGCAAGCTCCACCTCCCAGGTTCAAGCGATTCTCCTGCCTCAGCCTCCTGAGTAGCTGGACCATCATGCTTGGCTAATTTTTGGTATTTTTAGTAGAGACAGGGTTTCACCATGTTGGCCAGGCTGGTCTTGAACTCCTGACCTCAGGTGATCCGCCTGTCTTGGCCTCCCAAAGTGCTGGGATTACAGGCGTGAGCCACTGCACCTGGCCTTAACAAACTCTTAATGACCTTAGAAGCCTAGTTCTAAGACCTGCTCTGAGAAGCTGTCTCTACTCCCAATTGCCCACAGCAGAGAGAGTTCCCCTTCCTCGGTGCCCCTAAAGAATTTAAACTATTGCATTTTAATTTACTGTTTATGATCAATCTGTTCTCCCAAAAGCATGTGCTGCACTCATCTTTGTCCCCCTGAGCATAATGGACGCCCCAGAGGGAGTGTGGAGCAGGTTTGAGGGTAAAGCCATCTTTACTTCCAAAGATAGACCTGAACAGGGATTGTTCCTTTACTATTGGGTCAGTAGCCCTGAGTATCATTGTTTATAAGTCATCTGGACACAGAAAAGATAAATCCCAAAGGCTCTGCCTTTAAACACAATAATGTAACCTAGCACCTGGCTCCTAAGGCATTTCAAACCACAGTCTGCAAGGCCACCTTTCTTTCTGTGTCAGCAGACGGTGCCTCCTAGCACACCGCCACATCATTGGGTTCACTCTGTTTCTTACCAGAGAGGGGCTGGCTAGCATTGCATCATCTATTTGTAGGATGTTTCACCAACAAAAGGCAGCCAAACAGGCCATTAGTTTTTCTGTGCTTTTTTCCTCCTGTGTGTTTACAGACAAACACTATAATCAACTGGCATGACAGCTATAATCAATTAGCCTATGGGCTGTTTTTCTCCATGTAGACTAATTGAACTGTTTGTTTTTATTTTTGTTATCGCCTCTCTACTCATTTCCCAACTGTTACTACTGGACCATGTGACTAAGCCCCTACAAAACCTTCAGCTACTCCTCTTTTCTCTATTTGCCACTTTTAGGATGTGACAGTAATTCATTAATCTCCAGACAGATTTGCATCTGCATTAATATCTAGGAGTCCTTATTTATTTGAAAAATATTGTTAAATGGGTTCCCTACTGTTAAAATGAAAAGCAAACATTTAAGTCATCTAGATTAGATGAATTAAGATTTAAATTTAAAATTGCAGAGGGTTGCTTTTTAATTTGTATTGGTGGTCATCTTTTAGGGAGCTAAGTATGTGCAAATCATGTTCTCTGTAGCTTCGAGGGAAAAATTAAGGACTTTTTCCTAGTTAGTGAGAGGTACACTGTACTTTCTTGAAAAGACAGGAGCTCTAATTTACTGAAGAAGTTTAAGTAGAGTATAACATTAGTACAATCAGGAGTGGGGAGGTGGAAGGTACTACAAAAGATTTAAGTACATTTTAAAGCTGAAGTTTCAGCAAATCACAAGAGAGGAATGCTTTCATGACAGTAAGCCTAAGAGCATGATTGGTAGAGCATTCGTAAGAGCTGGGCAAAGTAACATTTTTTGCATGCCAACACAATTCCCGGTCCTAAGCTAAAAACAGAAAGAAAAATAAAATCTAGTCACTGCCTATAAGGAGCTTAAAGTCTAGTAAAAGAAAGACTTATAAAAAACCAAATACATTAAAGCATTGAAGATTATGTGAGAAAAGTCTGTATGATGGGCCAAAAGGAAAGAAGTAGAATCGAGAAAAAAAAATCTCTTTTCCAAAACATTCTGTTATGTGATCAAAAGGAAATCATCCCTTGACCTCTCGATCTTTGTGTTTCTTTCTGCAAAATGGGTATAATCTGTGATAGTGACCTAATACTTTTTTGGGATACATTTTGAAGAGCATTTGGAGAGGACTTAAAACAGTTTGTATATCCC
This sequence comes from Mandrillus leucophaeus, assembly GCF_000951045.1. Taxonomy (NCBI): domain Eukaryota; kingdom Metazoa; phylum Chordata; class Mammalia; order Primates; family Cercopithecidae; genus Mandrillus; species Mandrillus leucophaeus. The sequence goes on along the minus strand of NW_012105498.1, from coordinate 1,533,423 downwards.
CAAGCATAGATAAATCCCCATGTTAAAACACAGTGCATCTAAAGCAACACCATTGAGCTATAAATTTTTATCACTAGTTCTATAAAACTTACTAAGGGACCCTGAAGTTCTTGTAGAAATGAAAAACGAGCAACTGATGTTAATTCCACCAAACAAACAAAAAACACTGTGCTTCCCTGACCTTTGGAGATAGGACTCTCATGGAGTTTTAAATGTACTGAGCAGATCTTTATTGTGCACCTGCTATGTTATGTGCCAGGCATGGTGCTAGACATTGGAGGACAAATCAAACATGATCTCCATCCTCACAAAGCTTAGAATCTAGTTTGGGGGCAATCAAAATGCAATATAATCAATGTAATCAATACTATGGGGGTCTTATAGGCTCCTAGGTGAGGAATCCTTAACTCGGCCTAATGACATGAACAGAAAAGGCTTCCTGGAAGAAGAAATGTCAAAGCTGAGGTGTGAAATATTGAGAAGTCAGCCCTGAAGAGTGGAAAGGAGAAGGAACAGTAAGTAGAAAGGTAGGACAGCGAGAGGGAGCTCTCAGCTTGTCCTAGAAAGTGAAAGCAGTTCAATAGGCAGGAGCTTAGATGAGTATCTGGTCGGGCCTGGATTGTTAGGGAGGGCCCCCGATCGGAGAAGGATCACGGAACAATCCTTATGCCCAGTTGGTGTTTGATGTTTAGTCTGATGGTAGTAAAACCAGTTAAGTGATTTTAAGCAGGAAAGGGATAAGATCAATTTTACCATTAGAAAAAAATCACATCTCTCTGCCGTAAACAAAGGACAGTCATTAAGAAGCCAAGGGTGGGGATCATTTGCCTCAGACCTGGAGATGTCAGGTATAGGCCTCAGCTGGCTGCTCTCTTGCCTCTTCAGTGTGGAAAACTCTACGATTATACTCATAGTCGTTCCCAGGTTTTGAATGCAAGGAATCCCTTTTTAACTGAGAATAGTGGTACTTTCAGATTCTGTTGATAAAGATAATGGTGGACGATAGAATGATACATCAAATTAAACAAATTAATTATTCACAGTGCATTCTATGTATATTTAATATCTAGTAGGACATATATGGAGAAGATATTCTTGATTCAGCATATGGAATGTTTGGTGCCTGGTGGATTTGAGGATTCTTTCCCATAACACCAATGATTCCTGTGAGTTTTTGATTCTCAGACTTGGGACCAGAGGGAAGGAGTTAAAATTATAGTTATCAGTTTCATGTCCTTGCAAAGGATCCTTTTTTTATGGCTGCATAGTATTCCATGGTATATATGTGCCACATTTTATTTATCCAGTCTATCACTGATGGGCATTTGGGTTGGTCCCAAGACTTTGCTATTGTGAATAGTGCTGCAATAAACATATGTGTGCATGTGTCTTTATAGTAGAACGATTTATAATCCTTTGGATATATACCCAGTAATGGGATTGCTGGGTCAAATGGAATTTCTTGTTCTAGATCCTTGAAAAATCGCCACACTGTCTTCCACAATGGTTGAACTAATTTACACTCCCAACATGACACATGTATACCTATGTAACAAACCTGCACATTGTGCATATGTGCCCCAGAATTTAAAGTATAATAATAATAAAACAAATTATATTATCCTCTCAAAGGGCTCCTGTAATGATAACTATTACTATGGAGCTTACTGTATCCAGCAGCTTTGGAAATGCTACTCATTTTTCAAATGAGGAAGCACATGTTAATGTTAGAGAGGTTAAGTAGCCTGGTATGGCTTCTCTGACTGAAATTCCCTTCAGTATATCCTGAGATTCAAATGAATTGAATGTTTGAATTCCAGCTCTACTATTTATCTATGTGATCTTAGACAGATTACTTAATCTCTAATAGTATCACTTTTCTTATCTATGAAATGGGTACACTATCTACCACATGGAGTCAGATCATTATTAAAGTAGATAATGCACATTAAAAAGCTTGATAACCCTCAATTAAGTGTCTCCCCACCATGCCTTCTTTTCCTCTTTTTCTTTATCTTTTTTCCCCGTTTCCTCTGCATTTGCCTATATTTTACTCTCTTCTCTTCTTCCTCAATTGTTTCCCCTTTAGAACTACTCCTTTTCTCTCTTTCTTAATCTTCACATAATATTAAACTGACATTTTAAAGTGTATTTTAGTTACATTTGTAGTTTCTATTCTTAACTTAAACAGCAACCAACTGTTTCTGTTTTGCTAAGAACAAAACAGTTGCTTTGGAATCAAGTTGTTTTATGTATGTGACCCTTGGTGGAAAAATGTGTCCCACTTGCACAACATTGACCCAATAGTGTATTTTCAGACCCACTCTGGCAACTTTACTTACTTCACACTTTCGATACTCTAGAGATGAATCATCCACCTAATTCTCTGCTGAAAAGACATCTGTGTTCCTAGCCAATGCTCTCTTCATCCTTGCACATTCTCAAGTACTCTGGCAAATACTGTATGCCTCAGTCAGAAAACAGTGAAGTCAGGTCTCCTGAAATACAGCCAGCAGTTGACGAAGCAGGTGCAGAATTGCAGATGGCGCAATTGCCACAGTGCAGTAGTGTGAAGAGAGTTTTCTAAAGTACTTTTTGGAATTTATTCATCTCTCATTTTAAAAGCATATTTTCCATTGCATATTAAAATCTACAATAAAAGCTTAATGAACCAAACTGGAATAATTTATCTTCTGAAAATATGTTCCTTATGTCACTCTTTCCCTGAGTTTCCAAGTAGCCCAGCTCTGCCCTATAGCTTTCAAGGCCTTCCGTGATCTGGATCTGGTTTTCATCATCATTTCATTCTTCTCTCCTGCTGCTCACTTAGGAACATGAACCCTACATTTAAATATTTTCTTCAGCATTCTCCTGAAAAATACTTTTTCTTGCTATTCTCCAAGTATTTGTGTTTTTGATGTTCTTCTACTCTGGAAATCCCTCTTTTATGCAAACCTCACCCATTCTTCAAATCTCAGTTCAAGTTTTTCCTTTTTTGACTACTCCAAGTTAAAGCAACCTTCTAAATTCCTTTAACAAGATAGTGTAACTTATATGGAAAATTTTGGAATCTAGAGCTGGAATGCCTAGGTTCAAATGCATTCAGTGATGAGATCTTTTTACCTTCTTCAGACAATTTATTTATCAGTAAGAAGACAGATAAGATTTTAAGGGTTTTAAAAAGGTTAAAGGAGAAAAACATGTGAAAGCATTGTGTAACTAGTATGATAATCTGCCTAGTGTATACATTTATCTTTTCCTTTTTATATATTAACTCAGTTTGCGATTAAACAAATATTTAGTAAAAAATAAATTTCTTTTTCTTTTCTTCCTTTTTTCTTCAACTTTTAAGTTCAGGGATACATGTGCAGGATGTGCAGGTTTATTGCATAGGTAAACTTGTGCCATGGTGATTTGCTGCACAGATTATCCCATCACCTAGGTATTAAGCCCAGCATCCATTAGCTGTTCGTCCTGATGCTCTCCCTCCCCCTATCCCCACTGACAGCCCTCAGTGTGTGTTGGTTCCCACTGTGTGTCCGTGTATTCTCATCATTCAGCTCCCACTTATAAGTGAGGACATTCAGTGTTCAGTTTTCTGTTCCTGTGTTAGTTTGCTAAGGATAATGGCATCCAACTACATCCATGTCCCTGCAAAGGACATAATCTTGATCCTTTTCTTTTCTTTCTTTTTTATTTTTATTTTTATTTTTGAGATGGAGTTGTGGAGTTGTGCTCTTTTGCCCAGGCCGGAATGAAGTAGCACGATCTTAGCTCACTGCAACTTCTGCCCCCTAGGTTCAAGTAATTCTCCCACCTCAACCTCCCAAATAGCTGGGATTACAGGCATGCGACACCATACCCGGCTAATTTGTTGTATTGTTAGTAGAGAGGGGGTTTCACCATGTTGGTCAGGCTGGTCTCGAACTCCTGACCTCAGGTGATCCACCTGCCTCGGCCTCCCAAAGTGCTAGGATTACAGGTGTGAGCCACAACGCCTGCCAATCTTGATCGTTTTTATGACTGCACGGTATTCCATGGTGTATGTGTACCACATTTTCTTTATCCAGTCTATCATTGATGGGCATTTAGGTTGATTCCATGTCTTTGCTATTGTGAATAGTGCTGCAGTGAACATACACGTGCATGTGTCTTTATAATAGAATGACTTATATTCCTTTGGATGTATACCCAGTAATAGGATTGCTGGACCAAATGTTATTTCTGCCTCTAGGTCTTTGAGGAATCACTACACTGTCTTCCACAATGGCTGGACTTATTTACACTCCCAGCAACAGTGTAAATGCAACTTTTTTCCTGCGACCTCACCAAGATCTGTTTGTTGTTGTTGTTGTTGTTTTTAACTTTTTGACTTTTTAATAACAGCCATTCTGACTGGCATGATAGTATCTCTTTGTGGTTTTGATTTGCATTTCTCTAATAATTTGATGTTGAGCTTGGTAAAAAAAAAAAAAAAAAAAAAAAAAAAATTCTTAAAAAGAATATGTACATGCTTCACCAAGGTCTAAAATGATTATAGCAAGCTCTCAGGTGACCTGGTGCTCCTGCTTTGGCCCATGGAGCATGCTTTGATTAGCAAGGCTCCCTGTAAACTCTAATAAAAAGGCAGGCAATGGCAACACCCACACGCTTAGACTGGAGTCTAGACATGATATTTGCACAGTGGCCTTCATCTTAGCGTTCAATTATGTTTTTCTTCCTATAACTTTTCTTACAACTGTGAAAGCTGGCTAGCTGGGTAGTTATCGTGGTCACACATAGATATTAGTCAGCCTGAGGTGCCAAGCGCATTACTTCAGAATAAATATAAAACTCACCAGGAAACTTGCAGGGTTCCCACAGGGTGAAGTTGATCTGCACTGAGGCACCTGCCATATGACGACAGTCCAATGACTCACTTGACGTCAAGTCACAGATGGACATCATCCCGTTACCCAAGAAGACCTCCTTTTGCAGCAAATGATACCACAGAGGCATCCAAGCAAGGGCAAATGCTGGGAAGCTAGTTATCAGTCTAACTAACCTTCAGTAATATAGTGCCTCTACTGAGCACAGTGGTCATAGCATCTATACACCCTATCCCATGTGATTGTCCCTTTAAACAGCTTATCAGTGACATTTTGGCCTTTGCTGAGTTGTCATCTTCTTTATCTAGTTCTCTATGTGTGCACAAGGCAAGAAGGAATGTGTATCTGATTTTGAATTGCATTCTTTGAATGCACAGTTCAATAAGGGAGTTGGTGACTGTTGAGGCTATGGTTTTATAGTCAGGCTCTGGTTATGTGGAACCTTAGGTATGTCATCTAACCAAGTATCAAGCTTTACACTTGTCAAAGGGGCTGTGAGAACAAATGAGATAGTCCATGTTAAGAGTTTAACACAGTCCTTGTATACAGTTAGTGCTCCATGAAAATTGGTTACATTTATTAGTATTACAAATGATTGTTATTAGCACATTTATATTACTATAACACTTAATAATATTACGTTTTCCTTTTTTATTCTGGAGTATATTTATATGAACCCATTCCACCTGCCCTCAGCTTCTTGTCGCTACTAGAAAAATACATAGGATTTGGAGTCAGAAAATTTATTTCCATTGTGTTTACAAGACTAAACCCTAAATGTCTTTCATGTCCTACCAACTACATGAATGTCCTTGTACCAGTTTCAAGCTTTGGTTATGCCATCCACATCTGCAAATAGAAACATGTTATATGAGCTATATATTGTTGTTAATTAGTCTCTGATTATCCTCTTTCGTCTTTCTAATACCTCTGCTTTGTGTTCCTAAGAATTGTCCATCTTAGCACTCAGTATCACACACTGAAAGTATCTGCTTCTTGTGTCTTCTTCTTGAGTGGATGAAAAGTATCTGGCCGGGCAAGGTGGCTCATGCCTATAATTCCAGCATTTGGGAGGCCGATCGGGGGTGGATCACTTGAAGTCAGAAGTTCGAGACAAACCTGGCCAACATAGTGAAACCCTGTTTCTACCAAAAATACAAAAATTAGCCAGGCATGGTGGCGGGTACCTGTAGTCCAAGCTACTTGGGAGGCTGAGGCAGGAGAATTGCTTGAATCCAGGAGGCAGAGGTTGCAGTGAGCCAAGATGGTGCCACTGCACTCCAGCGTGGGCAACAGAATAACACTCAGTCTCCAAAAAAAAAAAAAAAAAAAAAAAAAAAGTACCTTATGTGCTTGGCTGGGCTTCATTCCATCCACATTTCACATGTGTTAAATGAAATAGTTCAGGACAGTGTTCCCACCTCGTATTTCTCTCTCCTTTGTTTTCATATGCTCCCAGGAACCCTATTTTCATGTTACATTTTCCCCTTTGCTTTTTCTAAAATCTTTCACAAAATGCTCACCCACAACAGTGAAATAGACCTATCCAGTGGAGTGTGGACAGCAAGAGGGTAAAGCTAGAAAGGGTTGGGAAAAGAAGACCTAACCTGATTTTTAGAGGCTGTATCTGCCCTTTTAATGATCACCTACTTACGCTTAGAACCTTCTTTCTCCTGCCTTCTTTTGCTAAGTAACCAGGAAGGTCAAGTGCCATTGTTACTTTCCAGATAACTTGGGGGAGATCACTTCCAGATACATCAAGTTCTGCTTCTGAAGACCTGTATCAACAGTTAATTTGGACAGTCAATGTTCACCTTCTGAAACAGAAGCCAAGGCGGTTATGTAACCTGAAGTTCTTTGTTGAAAACAAAACCTGCAGATGCTCAGAAAGCTAAATTAAACTTCTGACTTGCTGCTCAGCCACTAAGCATCACAGGCAGCCTAGAGAATATTATCAACACTAGGGTGGTAAATGTAATGATTGTAATGAAACACTATGTTCACCTTCCAGCCAATGTGATTTTAAAAGTCTGCCCAGATTAGTTGGCCAGAAAGCAAACTAAGGTGGAGTGGAACTTTACAATGTGGTTCATATGTATATATATACACATATGTATACACACACACATATATACATATGTACATACACACACATACACACACACACAGAGTATAAAATTTTGTCCTAGGCACTCTGATTTGAGACTTTTATTTTTTTCCTCTCAAAAAGATTATTTCTTGATGAATTGCATGATTAAGAAGGGGGCCTGAATGAATATTATTGGCAGCTACCCCAGAACTCACATTTGTCTCTTGCCTTTAAGAGGGGAAGAGAACAAGCAGCGATTGAGTACACACCACATACAGGGAACTCATAATTTGTTCCCCTAATAAATCATCAAGTAAAGTCAGGGAAATGGGCACCAGCAGCCTCATACTAGAGATTATGAAAAACAGATTTACACAGGAAATAATTTGTCCAAGATCACTCAACTAGTAAATAAGTGTCAGAGCAGGAATGCAAACCAAATCTTCCTCTCATGATCCAAAGAGAATACCCACTATGCCCACACAGCCTTGGGCATTGATCTTCTATCCCCCAGTTTCTTCCTTAGTATCTGGGTTCCATATCCCATTAAAAAAATGGTCCCAAAATAGATCCTTCAGTCTGCAGAATCTAAATGTAGATTGTAATTAAATAGTATTAGCTAATTAAGTACTTTAAGAAAAATACAGTACTTTAAGGAAATACACAGCTCTGTAATTTAGAAAAAAAAAAAAGGCAACATATTGCAATTTTTGACCGTAAAACACAAGTGATATGAAATTGGGGAGGTACATAAAGCCAAGTATTGAAAGACATTTGTAATCATATTGTCTTGAGAATGATTCCCACATTTCTGGCCTTGTTTTACGGCTTCACACCTTCCATAGGCTACATAGCTGTTTTTCCTCTTTGTTTACAGTCAGATCTTGGGCTACTAATACTTTCTCCCTGTCAGGTGTTAAATAGCAACCTATATTATATTTTTCTATTTTCAACATTTGTGCTGGTGATTCATGCCAAAAGCAAACATGGCTCGTTTTTTTATTTAACATTCAACAAATATTTATTGAGCATCACTGTGTACAGGTACTGTTTCCTAGGTACTTTGTGTTCTAGAGATTTTCCCATATGTGCCACTGTGCACATTCTAAATGTTTCAGATCTAGTTTAGGAACTTCAAATATAACTTAAACACAGAATAAATTTCCAATAATTATCATAATATCTAATATTTATTGCAAGATTGCCATGTGCCAAGTATTAATGATAAGAGCTTTTACATAAATTTCATATAATCATCACCACAACCTTATGATGGAATACAATTAGTATCATGCTTTTTTGCAAATGAGGAAGCTCTGGATTTAAAAGATTATTACATAGTTTGCTCAAGATCATATAACTAGTTAAAGTATCAAAGGTGGGACTCTAACTCAGGCCCATATGACACAAACTTCACATTTTTAACCCTATGTGTTCTGCCTTCTGGAAAATTTTATTCTGTTAGGGCAAGTAAACATTGAACTATGTGTGCTGGGTGCTGGGATATAAAGATGATTAAGACAGGGTTCCTGCTCTCAAGAACCATGAGTGCACTGAGGGGGAACAGACACTCAACCAATCTCAAAAGCATTGTTCACTTGTTTGTGTTTTTGTTGTTGCTGTTGTTATTGTTCTTGTTGAGACTGAGTCTCACTCTCTTGCCCAGGCTGAAGTGCAGTGGCGCGACCTCGGCTCACTGCAACCTCTGCCTCCCAGGTTTAAACGATTCTCTTGCCTCAGCCTCCTAAGTAGCTGGGAGTACAGGCATGTACCACCAAGCCCCACTAATTTTTTGTATTTTTAGTAGAGATGGATTTTCACCATGTTAGCCAGGCTGGTCTTGAACTCCTGACCTCAGGTGATCTGCCCGCCTCCGCCTCCCAAAGTGTTAGGATTACAGGCGTAAGCCACTGAGCCCGGCCAAACAGTGTGCACTTGTTATATGTCATGCACCGCACGGTACTGGATATAATTCAGGAATAAGGCACAATCTCTGCCTTCAAGGAACTCTGGTCACAGACAGATACAGAAACAGGAACTCCTAAGGGCAACTGATTTCTACTTCTGTTTTCCTATACAGGAGAAGTTTGGATGCTTATAGGCTCTGGGGGAGTCAGTGTTGTTCTAGGGCTCTGCAGCCAGTCCTTCAGCCTCATCTTTTGTTCTCCATTTATTGATGACCTCAGGCAGACCACTTAGTTCTAGAAAGCTATTTTCTCATATTTGAAATAGAGATAAAAGTATATATAAATAGAGATAAAAGTATGACCTACTTTGTGGAGTTGATTTTAAGAATTAAGTGATAAAATGTGTGGAAAGTATCTATACTTGCTTGATGATAAATGTTAATTACTTTTGTTATCATGACCTCATATGGGTTAGAAGAATCTTAAAGGTGTTGTCACCTCTTGCACTTAGTTTTGCTTTTTTTCTGCCAAAGTAACTCAAGGCATTGCTGTAGCAACCAGCTTCATACAGGTGTAACTGACACCACCTTGCCTTAGCTGCCGTACCTATCTCTGCTTTCTACCCAAGAGCCCACTCACCACTCTGGCATGCACAAAACTGGAAGTGCAAAGGAGCTGGCATCGCATGTGGCAACTCTCGACAATTGGAGAGGAAGGGAACTGGTGGGTAGAGGCTCTCCTCCATCCTTTGGATAGATAGTTCTGAATTGCACTGTGTATGCTCCTCAGAAGGTCCTGGTGGGAGTTTCTCCCTGGTTCCTCATCCCTCTTCCCAGGATCACTGCTCAAAATGAACTCTCACATGTGAGCCTCTGAATATATTACTGCAAACCTTTGATTCAGGCTCTGCTTTCCTGGGGATTATGGAAGTGCAGTTGGAGAGGATGAGAATCTCAGGAGTTGGGGGATATTACATATTGGGATTTCCCCTGTAATATCGTTGCCAAGTGGTCATTCAGTCACTGCCTTAACATGTCCTATGAAAGGAATGTGCTGTCTCCAATACCATGTGCAGGCACCTCGATATCCCTGGCACCTAGAACAATACCTGACATAGAATAGGAACTTAATGAATATTGCCAAATAAATTTTTAAGTAAAACTTTTATTGGTTTTAAAATGGTGTGTGTGTGTGTGTGTTTGTTTGTTTGTTTGTTTGTTTGTTTTTGACGGAGTCTTGCTCTGTCACCCAGGCTGCAGTGCAGTGGCGCCATCTCGGCTCACTGCAACCTCCACCTCCTGGGTTCAAGTGATTCTCCTGCCTCAGCCTCCCAAGTAGCTGGGACTACAGGCGTGCAACACCATGCCTGGCCAATTTTTGTGTTTTTAGTAGAGACGGAGTTTCACCATGTTAGCCAGGCTGGTCTTGAACTCCTGACCTCAGGTGATCTGCCCGCCTCCGCCTCCCAAAGTGTTAGGATTACAGGCGTAAGCCACTGAGCCCGGCCAAACAGTGTGCACTTGTTATATGTCATGCACCGCACGGTACTGGATATAATTCAGGAATAAGGCACAATCTCTGCCTTCAAGGAACTCTGGTCACAGACAGATACAGAAACAGGAACTCCTAAGGGCAACTGATTTCTACTTCTGTTTTCCTATACAGGAGAAGTTTGGATGCTTATAGGCTCTGGGGGAGTCAGTGTTGTTCTAGGGCTCTGCAGCCAGTCCTTCAGCCTCATCTTTTGTTCTCCATTTATTGATGACCTCAGGCAGACCACTTAGTTCTAGAAAGCTATTTTCTCAT
>NW_012105498.1:1521554-1522703 GCF_000951045.1 Mandrillus leucophaeus | reverse complement strand
GGCCTGGTTTTAAAATGTTTAATTGTTAAGTTGAAACTTTTGTTGGTGTGCACGATGACTGCAGATCTATTGTCTTTTGCCTTCCAAGCATTAGATCTACTTTTCCAAGAGCCAAACAAAATAAGCCTTCATATGCTTTTGAGTCTATGTGGTTTTTTCACAAACAGAATTCATTGCTAGGGAATCTGTAAATCTTTTATGGCATTCTTTAAAAAATAAAGTAATGGAATTAAGTAGAAACTGTAAATGTTTCTACTTTAATTGATACAGGATTATTTTCTTGGATTTATGTTGTGTTTTTTAAATGTTAGCAACATGGAAAGTAAAGTGGATTTGAATTTAAAGGGTTAGAAGTTTATTTATTTATTAAGAACTACTTGATGTCTTATTATCACAATAAAAGATCTTCATAATGATAGTTTTGACTCATCAGTTTAAAAACTTATTATATCTAGTATATTACTCTGGAGGTAAGGGAAGTATATAGTAATGATGTTTTAAAAAGTAAAGTAATCTGCAAAAGTAATCAATTTAACTCTCTCTATTTGAAGTCTTAATCTTCAGCTATATGGACAGTTCAAATATTCAGAAAGATACTTCTTTGGGGATTCCAGAGCATAAATGTTTACTTGGTAATAACATACAAGTTGATTTTTAGGCAATCACATGTCTTAATTCCAAAATAATTTTTTTGCATTGAAGATTTAGCCTGGAGAAAAGAAGTTTAGAACTCTTTAAATAAGTGAAAATATGCAGAGGAAACAAAGCTGCAGCTAGTTCCACCCTGCATTCAGAAAGTACAAAGGGCAAGTACAAGTTAGGTATGTCACGTTCCTGTTCATGTCTATGCTTTATTTTTTCAGTAAATTCATTAATGCATTTATTGATTTTTATAATTTCAACTCTTATTTTAGATTCAAGAGGCACATTTCTGCAACTTTGTTACATGGGTATGTTGCGTGATGCTGAGGTTTAGAATACAAATGATTCTGTCACCCAGGTAGTGAGCATAATACCCAGAAATTTAGACTGAATCACTTAGTATTTCAGTGACTTTAAGGTTATATTCAGTTTTTGTCCTGCTGAGTTATATCTATATCTTTTTAATATTTTATTTTATTTTATTTTATTTTTGAGACGGAGTCCTAC
>NW_012105498.1:1488279-1521504 GCF_000951045.1 Mandrillus leucophaeus | reverse complement strand
TACCCTGTTGCCCAGGCTGGAGTACAGTGGCATGATCTCGGCTCACTGCCACCTCCGCCTTCTGGGTTCAAGCGATTCTCCTGCCTCAGCCTCCCAAGCAGCTGAATTACAGGCCTGTGCCACCATGCCCTGCAATTTTTTTTTTTTGTATTTTTTGGTAGAGATGGGGTTTCACCATGTTGGCCAGGCTGGTCTCAAAATCAGATAATCCACCTGCCTCGGCCTCCCAAAGTGCTAAGATTACAGGCATGAGCCACATCGCCCAGTCAAATTATATCTCTTTAAAAAAAAAAGAAGAGAAAAACAAAACCTATTTTTTCAATTATAATGGTATTACGTGTTTATTGTTGAAACTGCAAAATACAGAAGCATGTTTAAAAAAAACAATAGAAGGACTAAGCAATAATTTCTACTATCCAGAAGCAACCACTGGTTTCCCTTTTTATCTCATTTTAGTTCCATTTCTGTTTATGAAATACGTAAGGGAGGTTATATTATATGTACAACTTACTACCCTGGTTCATTTTAGTTACATTATAGCATAAGCATTTAATAATGTCATCTAAAAGACGTTACATACGTTTTTCATGCAGACAAAGTTTTTCATGTTTTCAGATGCATTCTTTTTTTATACTTCCACAGCCTGCCAAGCTTTTACTTAGAAAGTTAAATATCTTAAAAGGATATTTTATTGGGATTTTTTAAAATTATAAAAAATAAATAGAACAATAAAAAATAACTATTGATTTTGTTGTAGGTCCTTGCCATTTATTTTCAGCATCCTATAAAATTGTAATTGTATTGTATATGGTAGTTACGGTAGTTGATACCTCCTTTTTCCTTTAACAATGTTTTGTGGGCACTTCTTCATGTCTATACTTTTTTTTTTCTTTTGTAAAAGTAAGTTTTAAAAGAGATCTAAGTTTCCGTAATAGGGATGTGACACTATTGACTTAGCCTATTTGCCATTGTTAAACTTTTAGGTTGTTTCAGATTTTTTGCTACTGTTATGATGAGTATTAGGTTAGTTTGTTATGAGTTATTTATATGATCTTTCAGAGCTCACATCTAAAAACCAAAGCTTTTCAAGATAATTGGCATGGAAAAGAATTATTTGAAATGTAAAGAAAACTTTTGTTTTTGTTGTAATTTTTGGGTTTTTTTTTTTTTTTTTTTTTTTTTTTTTTTTTATGAAAGGGCTTCACTTTGTTAGCTAGGCTGGAGTGCAACGGCACAATCTCGGCTCACTGCAACCTCTGCCTCACTGGTTCAAGCAACTCTCCTGTCTCAGCCTTATGAGTAGCTGGGATTACAGGCATGCACCCCCACACCCAGTTAATGTTGTGTTTTTAGTAGAGATGGGGTTTCTCCATGTTGGTCAGGCTGGTCTCGAATTCCTGACCTCAGGTGATCCACCAGCCTCAGCTTCCCAAGGTGCTGGGATCACAGGCATGAGCCACCGAGCCCTGGCGTTTGTTGAAATTTTTATGTGTACTATTCCATTAATGCTTGGCATTAAACAATACAATTCAAGAACCTAGGTTAATAAAGTTCCATTTTGTTTCTTTGTCACTGTTTTTTTCATCAGTGGGTTTACAGGATCCAGATTATAGAATCTGTGTGATATGTTAAGAGAGATTCCCTTTATATTCCATTGTAGGTGACTTTTATTGTAAACATATTTGTGAGCTACAGAGGAAATGGGCTTTAACCAGTTAAAGACACTGGGTTAAAAGGCAAGAGCATGTGGCTTTCCTGGGGCTATGTGAGAGTTCAATCTTGTCTGTGAAATGCTGGAACAGCACAGATGTACCATAGAGGATAATGTATTTTCCCCACTAGGGACTGGATGGATGTATCATTATATTATCACTTACAGCGCTTTTTGGAAGAACTGCAATTCCTTACCAACAGAGTATATTTGCTTTCTTCCCATCACCTCTTTAACTAATAAAATTTGTATGGACTGCGGAAAAATTGCTGTATTTAGCAAGTTTCACTATTAGCATCTCTTTCTGTTCCAACTCTAGAGACCTTAAGTAACTTGAAACTTTTAAAAGAAAGTGCTTTGGTTAGCCTTTATTTGTCCATGAAGCTCAGGCTACCTAGGAAGAATTTTCATGAGCACCAGGGAGAGAGAGAGATCAGTGTCTTCAACTGCAATTTCAATCAACACACAGGAATTAGAGCTTTCTCTGGGTCTAGCCCCAGTCAGAACATGGCACAATTTAGCAGTGCAAGGTGCCCTAGCTTCCTCTGCCTCCAAACAAACCTGGCTTTCTTCTTTCCCAACAGACCCATTTCTTTCTCCCAAGGCTGCCATGTAAATCACCTACTTTACCTTCATGGGCAATAATGACAGCTACCATTTGTAGAACTTTGTCAGTCTTGATAGCAGATACGTAGCATTAATTACTACATTTGCTCCTCTCAACACCCCATGAGATAAGTCACATTCTACCTTTTTGTAGATCAGGAAATTGAGATTTATAAAGGTAAAATATTGTCCAAATTCACACCATTGTTAAGTAGCAGAAGATGTTTGAAACTGTGGGTGTCTATATCCTAGTCATTTCACCACACCCCATTAAAAAGCACTTTTTAAATCAGTACTGACACTGTTAATCCTTTTGTACAGAAGTGAACTACCTGTTTAAGAGAAGATGTGTTAGGGGGGAAAAAAAGTGAGCATTAAGGGGAATTTGCTGAGATATCCTGATCCCAAGCCAACACTGAGTTTGCAAAGGGGGTAAGTCCCTGGCAAGATCAGGCAAGATATTCTTTCAGTAGGTATCTTATACAGCTGACAAAGAAAGTATAAAATCATCTTTCTACTATAATAACGTGGAATAGCCTCAGGATGTTTCCCTGGCAGGGCAATGCTGACTATCTCTCAACTTCAAATTAAGTAAGTTGATTTGTTAAACACCAAATTACAGAAACTTCCTTGTATACTCAGCCTTATGTAATGTGGCCCGTAGGCCTCTCCAGGCTTACCTATCAAGCTGGCTCACTTGTTCTCTGGGACCCAGCCATACTAGACTTCTTTTCCTTCCCTACCACTATTGGTTATCCCAGTGTCTGTGCCCTTCCTGTTGTTTTGTCCTGAATGCCTTGTATATACACACATTTCAAGCCTTTTCAAGCCTTTCATTAAGTATCGTCTTCTCTATGATACCCCTTCCTCATCAACCTCTTCCTTTGTATGTCCCAGTATAACTGACATTGACTTCTTTCACAGCGTCCCTAATTCCATATAGTCTTCTTTGTTCATCTTCCCTTACTGAGCTGAGAGCTTTCTGTGCACAGGGACTATGTCTTATTCTTCCTCGATTTCCTTTCTTTAACCCAAAGATTGACCTGAAGTGGCCCCTAAATGATGGTTTAATGGATGGATGAATGAATTAGTAGATAGATGCTAATGATCAGAGCTAATATTTACTGATACCTATTATGCTGCAAGCACTGTTCTAAGAAAGGTATATTTAAGTTCTTGAATACATTATCTCTTTGGATCCTCATAAAATCCCTATAAGGTAGGGATTATATTTATCCTAATTTTATTGATGGGAAATCGAAGTTCAGCAAAGTTAAGTAACTTGCCAAAGTTACTCAACTAATGAGTGACAGAGTTTGTGTTCAGATCTTTCTACTTTCAGAGCTGGAATTTTTAACCACCATAACTAACAATATGGCAGCTACCCAAAGGGGATGCCTCATCACCATCTCCCGGACTCCTGCCTGCTTGCTCCTTTTATAGAATCTACTTAAAGAAGTGTCTAACAAAGCCAAGACATCCTGTTGTGTGCTATTTCCCCAACAAGTACCCAAAATGGTGCTTTTCTATGTTACAAATGCTGTGTTTTAATTTTAAAGAAACCAAAAGAATTAGAGTCTTTATTTTGTCAGCCACTTAGCATAACCCTAAGTAAAGCCGGCACTACTAGAGCAATTGTTTGGGTTACAATATCTGAACACTTGTGATTCATTGTAATTTCCTACCTTTTGTGTCTCATTATTAAATTTTCCTTTTCAATGCAGATGGAGCAAAAAAATGTAGATTATTAATTTTGTGACTATATAAAGGGTTTTATTCAGAGACAGTTTTATTTTATTATTTTCATTCCATTGTGGCATTTCCAATTAATCCCCCAAGATGTATTATTTAAGGACATTGAAGAATTTTTTTAGGAACACAGTGAAAGAAAATAGCTTCTCATTGGCATCTGTTCATCTTTTCTCATTTTGTTCTAAGCCATTCTTGTTTTTAAATCATTTCTAACTCTCAGAGTCATGGATCGATCTGGTGTGTGTTGGATTTTGATTCTCTACTTTTTTGTAGTCTTTTATCCACTGTGTTCAGGTTCCTGAGTAAAAGGCTCCATCTTTATTTCTAAGTGGGCTTTTTCTCTCAAATATCTAGTAATAGTGCTGCATGACCTAGGAAGATACCAGAAGGTCATCATAGCCTCTTTGCTCCTTAAGTCTCAATGAAAGCCCCAGCAGCCAGCCTCCTACAACTTGTCTCCACCTCTCTTTGGCCCTTGAGCAGAAAATTAAGGCCAAGGAAGGGCTCCTTCCCACTCTTTCTCAAGAGAGGATAATCTTCACTAATGTGTGTTAATACTTACTGTGTGTCAAGCCCCATGGTTAAGCTCTTTCATACATTATTTTATTTACTTCTCAAAACAACTTTATAAGGCATGTACCAATTGCTATCCTAATTTTATTATTTAAATTAATTTAAACATTTAATTTGTATAAGGTATTTATTGAAAAGTTTTGTTCCTCTCCTGCCCTCATTCATCTCACAAAGCTAATCACTATTTTTAGGTTTTTGTGTCTTTCTGGAGTTTTCTTTGCAAATGCAGCAAACTATATTTGTGTGTGTGTGTGTGCACGTGCTTGTGTGGTGGGGGGATAGATAAATCAGATAGATAGATACATATATACATACATACATACATAGAAAGACAGATAGATACATGCATACACACATACATACATGGAAAGATAGATAGATAGATAGATAGATAGATAGATAGATAGATAGATAGATAAATTTTTAGCCCCATTCTTGTATACCAAAGCAGCATTCTATAAACAGTATTCTGTATTATTATTATTTTTTTATTGTTTTTTTTTTTGAGACAGAGTCTCGCTCTGTCACCCAGGCTGGAGTGCAGTGGCATAATCTCAACTCACTGCAGGCTCCACCTCCCGGGTTCACTCCATTCTCCAGCCTCAGCCTCCCAAGTAGCTGGGACTACAGGCGCCCGCCACCATGCCCAGCTTTTTTTTTTTTTTTTTTTTGTATTTTTAGTAGATACGGGACTTCATCGTGCTAGGCAGGATGGTCTCAATTTCCTGACCTCGAGATCTGCCCGCCTCAGCCTCCCAAAGTGGTGGGATTACAGGCATGAGCCACCGCGCCCGGCCATTATTATTATTTTTTACTTAATACTGTGTCTTGGAGATCCTTATGTATCATCAGTACATAGAAAGTTTCTCCATTCTTTCTTGCAAGTGCAGAGTAGCCCAATGTAAATTATGCCATAGTTTTATTACCTCAATTTTAAAGATGAAACCAGTTCCAAGAGCTAAATAACTTTCACTTGGAGCAGAACAGGTTGGTGTGCTTTGTTTTCTTCTTTACATCTTTTTTTACCCATTTGATGTATTTGGGACATCTATCCTTATGCTCCTATCTGCCTTTATTGAGGCCCTTTAGATGTCTTCCCTAGACAGACATTTGAAAGCAGTTATTTGTAATTAGCTTTGGAAACCTAAGGCAGGATCACAGATCCCAAAGTTTCCGATGTTTGCATATATTCAGAATTATTTTTTTCCTGCCCCTGCTGGACTTCTACCTGCAGTCCACTTCTAACATGTCAAAGACACAACTCTCTCTAGAATGCAGTAAAAGCTACTGATATTTTTGGCTATCATTTGGCAGCCCTCTGCCTCTCTAATCACCTGATCCCACCTGGCTGGTTCTGAACTCTTAGCTGCAGACCCTGACTTTACAACCACACTTCTGGAAGGTAACATAGGATGTGGAAGAGATAACATAGGATGAGGAAAAGATAATTTAGGATAGGCTTTCAGAGCTTGGCACATGGCAAAAACTCACTAAAGATGTTATTATCACCTCATGAAATTCTTTCAAAATCATGTAAACTATAGTAAAATTATTATCCCTGTTTTACAGATGTGTATACTGAGGATCAGAAAGTTTTTGTTTTGCCGGAGCTTACAGTCCTTAAGTGACAGAGATGATATTTGCATTGAGGTCGTTCCAAGCTAGGTTTGTCTATATTATGTCATCAAATAGAATTCAGAAGAAACCCATGTTACCAACTGTCACGTGGAAGTACATATTTAGTATTGAACATACAGTTCAGGTTCACTCACAAAATATTTTTACTATGAGAAAAGATTCATGATTGGCATAAGATGCTGCTCTGTTCTGCTGCACATTATAATTATATGAAAATGAAACACCCACTGCCATTTCTGCAAACCTATCATCTATATATTTCATTTCAGTCTCAGAAATGTTTAAAACAGGGTTTTTAGCCAATTTTGGAATGAACATTTCCCTTTCAGCAAACATAATTACAATAGTAATAGTCACCATACTTGTTACATGCCAGGCACTGTACTAAGCTGTTTACCTCTATTATCTCATGTACTCCCCATCACAACCCTGTGACATTAGGCATCATAGTCTTCATTTACAGACGGCATTGATGCTTAAGTGAGACTCAATGACTTATCCAAGTTTGTAGCAGCTAGTATGTGGCAGAGACTGGATGACAATCAAGCCAGTCTGTAATCAAAAGCTCCTATGTGAAATCACTGTGTTTTATCAAGTTGGCCTGTAACAAGGTTCAGAGTCCATGAGCTAAACCTATTGCAAGTCTTTTAGAATCACTTCTTACTGGCCAAAGATTTTAAAGTAAATGTCATAATTCTTACCAGCTGGTATCTCAATATTCTGGGCCTCTCTGTTCTTGAAAAAATATCACAATGTGGTGCGTGTTCTTTTTAAATCCCACCTGCATTGTTAGCACCTTTAATTTTTTTCAAGCTCTTTACATACCTTATATGCCAAGTCAGCAAATTTTCTTGGCCAGCTTGCTAGTAGAATCCCCCTGTCATGCCCCAAAGACATTATTTTTCTTTCTAAGCAACACCATTCCCAAGTTTGATCTTTCTAGATTACATGTTTAGAAACAGATCAGCTTGTTATATATAAGGGATTGGAGGTTGATTTCTCTTAAGGAGAGTTCCAAAAACTGAAGAACTTACTCTGGCTTAAAGAACCAAGTGTGGTCAACCAAATGCCTCTTAAAGCAAATTAGGTACCATCTGCTTCCCAAGACTTTAGGAGTGGAGACCTGCTGCCTAGAAACCTTGTTTGAATTAGTATTACAACAAGCCAGTGGCCTGTGGTTTGATTAATTACTCATGACTTGTTACATAAAAGTACTCTTTCCTTAGTGTATTCTTTGGATAATTAGATGTCATGTATTTGTTATTTTAGAGTCAACTTCATTTTCTTTCTGTAAGTAGCAAATTTAATATTGTTCACTTCAGTTGATCATTTATTGAGCACCTACCATATGCTAAGCACTGTTCAAGGCACTTTGAATTGTTGGGTAGAAAAAGTAGAACCAAACTTCTACTTTCTCTTCCCCACAATCCAAAATGTTATAAACACTGACTCGTTTCTTTGTTGGTAAAGAGCATATCTTGTTGTTCTTACATTGAACACCTAGTATAGGACCTCACCCATAGAAAAATCTTTGTTTAGAGTAAAGTGAATGATCTCTTCTTTCATCTGCTTTCATGAAGGTGACTCTCAGCAGCCTTGAACCACAGAAAGGGAAATTATATTTCTGTTTAGGATGGCAAAAATTAAAAATGGATTCTTGACTTGGTACATATTCTCTTTTGTTTTGGGCTCCCATAGTGATTTGCAACTCACCAATAGCAACATCACTTTTCTTCCATTTGTGGCTACGTAGTCCTTCATGTCAGGGACCATGTCCGATTTCTCTCTTTCCTTACTATGACAGACACAATACTCTGCACATAGGTACTTACTCAATATTTGTTGAATTGAATTAATCATAGGCTGTCTCATTTCCCTCTCAGAAGGTAGAGACCACATCTTGGTCATTTCTATTTCTATCGTATCTATAGTATATTATGATGTATATTTTGTACTTAATATATGATCAGTAAATGCTTATGGACTTCAAATCTCCTCATTCCCGTGGTTGGATTTTTTTGTACTACCATTTTGCTTTTTCATATCAAGATGCCCAAAACTGTGACTCAAGGAATGAGTGCCTTTGCTGACTGACTGACTGACTGGCTTATCTAATGAGTAAATAATAATAATCAAGTAAATATATAAAGTGCATTCTCATATAGCCACCAAATGTCCCCCTCTCACATGCCACGTTAGGAAACAGGGTCCAGAAAAGAAAGAGCTTGTCTAAGGTCACGTTAAGAGATTGTGCCAAAGCTAGGACTAGAATCCAGATTTCATGACCTCCAGCCCAGATTTTCTCCTTCCTAATATTAGTTCTCCCTCCTTTTCTTTACATCCCCACTGCTGCCATCTAAGATCAGGCCCTATCCCTCCTACCTGGACTGCTGCCATTGCCTCCTAACTGTTCTCTATACTCCCAGCCTCAACACCTCCAGTCCATCCTCCACATGGTTGCCAAGGTGATCTTCTAAAGTGCAAATCAGATCATGTTCACTCTGCTGTTTAAAGTCTTACAGAGGCTCCCATGGCCTATGGGATGGAGTCCCCTGAACCACATGACAGGGAATGATCCACCCCCTGACTCCCAGGCCTGTCTCTTATTTCTCTCCTCAGAGTCTGTTTTCCAGCTGGGTTCAGATGTCTACAGTGACCATAACCTTCAGGTTGTTTCACACCACAGTGGAGCCTGTCCCCATTCCTCGTGTGCTCTCTGCCCGGACCATCAACCTCTTCTCCTTGGTTAATAGCTTCTTAGGTCTTATAAGTAGACAGATAGAGGATTATTATTATTTTTTTTTTTTGAGACGGAGTCTCACTCTGTCACCCAGGCTGGAGTGCAATGGCATCATCTCGGCTCACTGCAACCTCCACCTCCAAGGTTTAAGTGATTCTCCTGCCTCAGCCTCTCAAGTAGCTGGAATTACAGGCACCCACCACCATGCCCAGCTAATTTTGGTATTTTTAGTAGAGACGGGGTTTCAACATCTTAGTTAGACAGGTCTCGAACTCCTGATCTCAGGTGATCCACCCACCTCGGCATCCCAAAGTGCTGAGATTAGAGGCGTGAGCCACTGCAGCTGGGACTCTTTTACTGAATCACAAACTCTATCCTCTTTCCCTCCCCACACATACCTTCTCCCTCATTAGAGGTGATTGCTAAGCATCTCATATATTTTCTACTGTCTTAATAGTGGTAACACGTCTTTCGCTTTCACTTAGTTTGTGAATCCTCGGAGTTCTGTGAACATCTTAAGGGCAGGGGCTGGGCTAGTCATGTTTGTATTCCCAGAACCTGGCACTAGGTCAGGCATATAATAGATGCTCCATTACACTGCTGCTGACTCTCTGGAATAAATATAGCTTCCATAACCCTTCACAGTGAATTAACTCAACTTATGGTTTTCTTTAAATTAAGCCTCACATGGAATGATAGTTGAATTATGTAAGACCTAAAGGAAAGAGAATGTATTTAAAGAAAACCAGCACTTGAAAATGCCTTACTTTTATAGGTGGTGAACAAATATTTCATAGCAACCATGGGATAATGTATCAGCATATTGTTAATGCAAAGTAGACAGGGGGCCACTGAATGTGTTTCTGCACCTCTTTGCCACTGCCTCCCCACTGCTTCTCTCTTTAGCCCCCAGTTTACTGAAAGAAGTCAGTGTGGTTACCTATTCGGTGAAGAGAACTTGTGCCACATTCTGATCTTTCATCATGGAGTAGATTTTCAGCTACATTTCCAGCTCAGTTGTTAAACCCATTCCTGCCTGATTTGCCAGTTGCGGAAGTGTTCATTTGTTTATTTATTTATGATGCGAGTCCCTTGGGTTCAAAAATCTCTTCAAAATGCTACTGCTCCATCTGGTTTAAATAGAGCATACTAAGAAGAAATGAGAGAAACAATGGGACCGTGAGGTTGAAGGAAAAAAGGAACAGTCTGGCAAACAGGAAGCAGAAGGAAATTAAGATTCTTTTTTCTTTCTTTATGACTTTGTGCTGGGGGGAGGGAAGCTATTTTCAGCAAGAAGACATGGTTGCTATCTGGAAGTTCACATTTCTATCTGCAATGATCTGATATTCAAAATCTGTGAGGTCTGAGTCCATAAATGACTATGAATCATGTTCAGGCAGGCTAGTCTCCAGGGCCTGGGACAATGGCCTTTATTCTTCCCTTTTCTTATCTGTTTCATTATTCTTTTGGGCATTTAATATGCTGAACACAGGCAGCCTTGTAGGATGTTCTTTCTATTCAAGGGTAGGCATTTTGGCTTTGGACATTCTAGATTCTCCAGCAGAAGAGCCATTTACCTTGCTAATGCTTTTCGTTTGTTTGAAGTCCTTGAAGGGCATGGTGGTGAGAAATGTAGTCTTTTGGCATCCCTCAATTCCTAGAGTCCCAGCTCTGTTGTTTACTACCTGTGTCATCCTGGGGACACTGCTTTGCTTAACCTCTGAGCCTCGGTTTCAATAGCTCTTAAGTGGGGCCAATAATAATACTTATGTATTAAACTTGTCAAGAAGATTAAACAAGCTATGTAAGAAGGTTTCACAGTAAACACTCAGGAATCAATAGCTATTTTTATAAGATCTACCTGTACTTCACTTTACATGCCCATTGGGTTTTACAGCACTCCTCTGTGAGAAAGATACAGAAGGCGTTTATGGCCCAATTTGACACAATTGCACAAGGAAGGGGCTCACAAACCCGAGAAACCCTGCTCCCAGTGATTGGTCCCTTTCCGATCTGTCACCTTTGGCTTGTGGTTGCATATCCTCTGTTCACCTTTTCTAAAGAATGACTCAGAGCTTTTCCTTCTGACAGCAAACCCTCTGAAAGAGAGACAATAGCAATCAAATACTTTGGCATTATTCACCCGGAGAGCTAAAAGCTGTCTCTGCCTTCCACATTTAGAGTGTAGGATACTGCTTTAAAAAGCACTAAGCAAGGACAAAATAATGTGATTGGGTCACATCTTTAATTTGTATTACTTTCCCTTTTATCAAAAGGGAAGAGGACAGGGTACGGTGTCCTCCACAAAGGAGGGCAGGAGTGAAGGGTGGAGCAGCAGGCACAGAGCTGCCTTCGCCATTTCCACACCCTACTACTGTGCACGGTTTGATTGCATGTTACCTGCTGTTCATTTGGCCCTTCCTGAAGGGACTGGAGGGCAAAACAAGGACTCTGCTTCCCCAAAGTTGGGGAAGGTAATTAGAAGCTGCATACTACACTCAGACTGTCCAGTGACTATTCAACAGTACTAAAATAATGCTCAAATTCACCAGACAACTTTTCCTGTGTGCATTCATGCCCCCAGACCCAGCATGGTCAGCCAATCTACAGTGAATTTATTTCAGGCATATGACAAGGGCTGACATTTCTCCTCAATTTGGTACTGTAAAAACTAACAATTACATGTTAATTATAATAATACCAGTACCTGTTATAATCAAAACTCAAAGTAAATAAAGGTTTAAACAATTAGAAGCATATTTACTTTCTCAGAAAGCTTTAAGCTGGTCTTCTTGGCTAATGGACAATTCTCCCCTGGTCAGTGATTCAGGAACTTTAGCTTTTCCACACTATGACTCCTTCATCTTCAACATGTAGCTCTGAAGCCAAATGATTCATTGCATCAAGCCAGTAGAAGGGAAACAACATGAAGGCTTGTGAGAGGAATATTTTTATGGGCCAGGCTTGTTCCCTTACATTGGCCAGAACTCACATTCCCTTGGCCCGGACTCAGACACATGGCCACACCTAATTTTTAGGGTAGAGTCTAGTTTTGTGCTCTGGGAGAAGAGGAAATGAGTTTCGCTTACCAGATAGTCTCTGCCTCAAAACAATAATGACAAAAATTAACATTTATAAAGCATTTATTTTGTGCCAGGCACTGTGCTAAGCCCTTTACCTACATCATTTTAAAATTTATATACCATATTATTCACTTGTTTAAAGTATACAATTCAGTGGGTTTTAGTATATTCACAGAGTTGTGCAACCATCACCACAATCAATTTTAGAGCATTTTCATCATCTCCAAAAGAAACCCCATAACTATTAGCAACTCCTCATTTCCTCCCACCCCCTACCTCCAGCCCTAGGCACCATCAGTCTATTTTCCATTCATATGGATTTGCCTATTCTAGGCATTTCATATAAACAGAAGACCTACATTCTTTTATATAACCTTTACCATGATCCTAAAAGTTAGGCATGTTATTACTTCCATTTTACAGATAAATTTACAGAGAATCAAGCTGTTTAAATGATTTGCCGATAACTTTAAGCCCTGCTCATCATTGAACTCCATTATGCTATACTGCATCCCAATTATAAAGAATAATCATGCCATGATTTGTGGCAGGGAAGGGGTGTTTGTTTGCTTATCTTTTAATGACTATTATGGCAACAAACTGACATCTTTATAACAGGCTCCTTTACTGAAATGACAGGTACTCAGGTGTCAGAAAGCTTCAGGTTTGAAGCTCAGATCTACCACTTACTGGATATATACAAAATATATACTGCTTAGTTCCTCTTGAGTCCCAGCATCTTTAATCTATAAAATGGGAATAACAAATTCCTGTTTGCTGGGAGGAGTCAAAAGGAGATTAACATATATGAAAGCTCTTCTCACAACTTTACATAGTCCATGTCCTGCCTGTGTAGTTGTCCTTGCTTAGAAGTGAAGTTATAGCTATAATTGGGCAGCCACAGAAATTATGTTCACATGTCTGGGTCTTCTGGATACCATCCAGGAAAAAATTATTGTAACTTGCACTTTTCGGTATCCACATTACAACCCAGGAGTGGCCAAGACCCTGGGAGAATCTGCTACAATGAGAATGAGAATAAAGGGAACATATTCTCCAGGACAGAAAAGCATATGCAGAGTATCTTCTATCGGCTTCTGATCTCCACTGGGCAGGGCAGCTTGTTACAGGCACCTAGAAAGAACCAGCTGAGCCAGTGTAAGTTTGAAGTTCCTTGGGAAAGAAGATAAGCTGGCTGAGTTTCTGTAGGCAAAGAGCCAGTAATGAGGTTTCCAGCATTCCATCACATGTCCTTTTCATCACTTTCAGCTCAGCCAGAGACAGCAGAGCCTCATACGCAGGGGCCAAGTATGTACTTGAGAGACCTGAAGAGGTAGAATGAAAAGTATTGTGAATGAATGAATTGTACTTTTGTTCCATTGACCTGTTCCCCACCCTACCCTGTCCTTAGCAATAAATATATTAAAAGCTAGATAGGAGAGTACAGAGAAGACAGTGGAGCCAGAGGGGAAGTTATATTACATGTGACTAGTTAAGGTACATAGCCAGAAAAGACCATAAGAGAAAACAGTCCTGAACTCTAGGTGAAATCAAGTGCATATTTCAGCCTTAAAAAATTATCCTAAAAACCTCTGATTCTGCCATTTCCTAAGTGCATGGACAAGTGACAACCTCTCTGAACCTACATTTCCAGATAGGATTGTTACTGGAACCATAACTTATAGCCATGCAAGCTGCAACGTGCACATGTCCAGTAGACTCCAATTATATACACAAGGGGCCAGCAAACTTGTTTTGTCAGGGGCCAGATACCAAGCATTTTATATTTTATAGGTCATACAATCTTTACTGAAATAGTCAACTCTGCCATTGTAGTGCAAAAGCAGCCATAGACAATACATAAATACATAAATGGATGTGACTCTGATTCAATAAAACTATTTATGGTCATGAAATTCATGAAATTTGAATTTTATGTGATTTTCATATAAAAGTTTCTTTTCCGATTTTTCTTTCAACAAACTGAAAATGTGAAAAGCATTTTTAGCTTATAGACTATATAAAAATGGACAGTGGAACAGATTTGCCCACAGGCCATGGTTTGCAGACACCCCCCATCCCCACCCTCAGCATGGACCAAAATGTTTGATACCCTCTACAGAGGTGCAGTATGGCGTCCAGATTATTGTAAAGAGCAAATAAGTACTTGTAAAGGCATTAATGTAGTGCCTGCCCCTTATAAGTGTTCAGCAAATGGTTATTATTACAATTAGCTCTTTCAAAAATAATGAATATTAACTCTGTATTTGCCACTGACCTTTGTGGGGGAAAGCCATTATGTTTTGGTTGTTTAACATTTCTACTATATTAAACTTGTACTGTAATTAAAATATATATTAAATAAAAACTAAAAAACTGGTTTGGACAGATAGTGGCACTAGTAGGCCACAGAGTTTTTTGGGTTTTTTCTAATGTCCTGGTGTTGCTTCTTCAATTCCTAGATATTTCTTTAGTACTTGGTCTGTGCTTCTGGGTGCTCCATAAATGAATGACACTAAGTCTTTTCTCTCTAGGAGATCTTGGTATTCTTCAAAGTGATTATACACACCCCAGTGGTAGCCAAAACCTTCTCTTTTTATTAATTTTTCATCACAGCCTTTAAATTTCTGTTTTGTTATATGTTTTATAGTGTGCCACACTGTGCCACAGTAATATGGTTACACAATAATTTATAAATATGTAAATATTAAGATAATGGGTGAGTACGCAAAATGATTTTAAATGATGGTGTCAGCAAGCAAAGTTTTGAAACCACTGGTTTAGGAAGTAAACAGATAAATATATCCCAATGGGAAACCAGAGTTGGCATGAGTGATGAAGGCTCTTATTTACAATGACACGAGTGTTTTCAGGACATGAACTGACATTTAGTCTGGTGTCTTATTTTGACATTTAATGTAAGTACATTGTGTGAGAAACAAGATAGTTTACATTTTTTTTTATTTCATAAGAACACAACAGCTGTATGAACCAGATAATATTATCCTCATTTTATAGATGAGGAACCAAGGTTTAATTCAGAGAAGTTAAGCAACTTGTAAAGGTCAGCTTGAATGAATCAGGACAGTCTAACTATAAAGCATGACATTTTCCACTTTAGCCTTCATTGCATTGAAGAAGTTCATTAAAAAAAAAATGATTAGTCTCTAGTATTCCTACTCTCAAGTTAGTCTTTTTTCCATCACATGTACTTATGTTATTAAGTGCTAAATGGATAAAATTTCACTCCTCCAGAGTTCCGTGGTTAACCCCCTACCATCTCTTTGCATATGCTTCTTACTCTGATTGGAGCACTTGTTGTTTGGATATCTCGATATCTCCTACTCATCCATTAAGACCCAGCTTAAGGCTCATCCCCTCCTTCCAGAAGCCTTCATGACCTCAGTCCCCAGACTGAGTTATTAGATGCCATTCCTCTCAGCCTCTATAGCACCTTAATGAAAGTCCTTATAAAAATATACTATGCAGAGCTTTGGGGTCGTCCCTGGTCGTGTCTTGGTTCCTGAACCTCACGACCCGGCGACGGCGACGTCTCTTTTGACTAAAAGACAGTGTCCAGTGCTCCAGCCTAGAGGTCTAAGGGGACTGCCATCCACGCCGCCACCATGCCCAACTTCTCTGGCAATTGGAAAATCATTCGATCAGAAAACTTCAAGGATTTGCTCAAAGTGCTAGGGGTGAATGTGATGCTGAGGAAGACTGCTGTGGCTGCAGCGTCCAAGCCAGTAGTGGAGATCAAACAAGAGGGAGACACTTTCTACATCAAAACCTCCACCACCGTGTGCACCACAGAGATTAACTTCAACGTTGGGGAGGAGTTAGAGGAGCAGACTGTGGATGGGAGGCCCTGTAAGAGCCTGGTGAAAAGGGAGAGTGAGAATAAAATGTTCTGTGAGCAGAAGGTCCTGAAGGGAGAGGGCCCCAAGACCTCATGGACCAGAGAACTGACCAATGATAGGGAGCTGATCCTGACCATGAGGGCAGATGATGTTGTGTGCACCAGGGTCTACGTCCAAGAGTGAGTGGCTATGGGTAGAACAGCGTCTGGAGCCCACCACTGGCCAGGCTCACTGCCCTGCTTCACTGCCCACTCCCTCCCACTCCCTTCTAGAATAGTGCTCCCCTTACCCCAGTCACTTCTAGGGGTCACTGGGATGCCTCTTGCAGGGTCTTGCTTTCTTTGACCTCTTCTCTCCTCCCACACACCAACAAAGAGGAATGGCTTGCAAGAGCCCAGATCACCCATTCCGGTTCACTCCCTGCCTCCCCAAGTCAGCAGTCCTAGCCCCAAACCGGGCCAAAGCAGGGTCTCTCTAAAGGGAACCTGAGGGCCTGAGCAGGAAAGACTGGCCCTCTGGCTTCTACACTTTGTCCCTGTAGCCTATACAGTTTAGAATATTTATTTGTTAATTTTATTAAAATGTTTTTAAAAATATATGCTATGCAACTGTGTAGTTAGCTATTATCTATTAAATTTATTACTCCCTGGACTGAGAGCCTAAGGAGAGGGAGAATATGACCTTGATTACGTTGTTCTTCTGGCATTCATATAATGTAGGCATACATTCAATAATGTAGTGCCTGGGACATTGTAAGCCCTCCATATGTACTCACAGACTGAGGGAATCTCTTCTTTACTGATTTGAAGTCTGAGATAACTTTGGCAAAGGGATAGATTGAAATGGTCTTAACTAAGGTTTCTCAGGATAGGACTAATTGGTGGTCCCCAAATTAGATTATAGGGGATCAGATAATGGATACACAAAGAAGGCAAACTCTTATATGTATGAACGCTTTGTCCTTCTGAGTTTTCTCAGAAATTGAAGAAGGTACACACACTCATACCAATCAAATTTATATTAATGATGTATATGACATCAATATATATTAATTTCTATATATACTTATGTTTATATGTATGCACACATACTCTTGAACATGAATTCATAAAAATAGACTGCCACAATTTCTATAAACTGTCATGGATCACTGAATGTTCAACAAGAGGGTGAAGTTTATTAACACTCTCCAGACTGGCCCATCTTGCAAAGTCATCCAGTTGCTGTAAATCTCCTTTAGTCCTAAAGTCGTTTCCCTTCTGGATGCATAAATCTACTTCTTTCTTTGAAGGGAACTAGCATCTACTGAAAGCTTTTATGGTGTTCTAGATACTTAACAGAAGTGATCTTATTTAATCCTCAGACATTTGTATAAGCCCACAAATCCTGAACCCAAAAGAAAATGGATCAAGTCAAAAGCAACTCGAGAATTTTACTGAAAACTAGGAAATCTATCCTAAAAAGGAAGGGGACAAGACTAAGGAAATGTCTGAATTAATGAATATTGTTAAATTCAAACAAATTCGTTGCATGGGATTATATCAGATTAATTTCATGGTAATTAATTGAGATTGTGACCATTAACACGGACACTGTTTATGAGCAGGGACCTCTACAATTGATTGAGAGCAAAGCTTCTTCTCTCTACCAAGTGTGTCACTGTTTGTGAAGAGCTTCCTTTTTTTTTTTTTTTTTTTTGAGACAGGGCCTTGCTCTGTCATCCAGGCAACACAAGTGCAGTGACGTGATCATACCTCACTGCAGTGTCAGTGTGGCTCTCCTAGGGTCAAGTGATCCTCCTCCCTCAACCTGCTGAGTAGCTGGGACTTCAGATGTATGCCATCATGACCAGCTGGTATTTCCTGTTTGTTTGTTTGTTTTCGTATAGATGGGGCCTCACAGTGTTGCCCAGGCTGAGGACTTGTTTCATAAAGGGGACGGCATTGGAACATTTGTTTTCAGACTTTTATGTTTCATAAACCAGAAACATTTCAGAACAAACTTCTATAGGCCACAGAATTGCCACCTTTTTATGTTGTCAATAAAATGCAAGACATTAAAAAACAAAACAAAAATTTATGAAAAAAAATCCAACTACTATTTATTCTCACCATCGTTTCAGAAGTAAAAAGAACAATACCAAAACAATAGGAAGAAAAAATAAATAGCAGGAAGGCAATAATTCTATAATAAAAGAAGGCCATTTTAGCTCGATGAAAACTCACTGCATCCTACTTACTTTTCTCATTCTGCTCTGGACCAACAAGGGCCAGGGACCGGTGTCTAAGAACCACTGCCACTGTGCATAGACTTTGAAGCCATACAGATCTGGGATTAAAGCTCAGCCCTACCAGTTTCTAGCTGTGAAACCTGAGGCAGGTTACTCAACTTTTTTCAGCTGCGATTTCCTCCTGTACTAAATGAGGATAATATCTGACTGACTATATTCATTTATATTCATTTCCCAAGGCTGCTGTAACAAAGTACCATAAACTGGGTGGCTTAGAACAAGAGAAATGTATTGTTTCAACATTCTGGAGACCAGAAGTCTGAAATCAAGGTGTTATTTTGGCCATTCTTCCTGCGAAGGCACTAGGGAAATATCTGGTCTAGGACTCTTCCCTGCCTTCTGGTAGTTTCTTGGTTTGTGGCAGCATAACTCCCATCTCCACAAGACATTCTCCCTGTGTGCACCTCTGTGCTCAAATTTCCTTTTTATGAGGACATCAGCCATATTGAACTAGATTGAAGTAGTGTCCCACCATATTCTAGTGTGACCTCATCTTAAGTAATATCATCTGCAACAATTCTATTTCCAAATAAGTTCACATTCTGAGGTACTGGGGGCAAGGACTTCAACACATGAATTTTGGGGTGACACATTTCCACCCATAACATTGACCAACCTCTGGAATTGAGGATAGGCTGAATATATTAGAAAGTACCAATAAAACATCAGAAAGAAAAATAAGAGAGGGTTGTTTGTTTTTTAAAAAAATTTATAATTGAGAAATTTATAATATAGGGACAGTAAGAAATTTGTGTAAGGATATAGGACCAAGAAATAGTGAAGATAAGACTTCAAATACATTCATTTAATAAACACGTATTACATATAACATTCATTTAATGTGTACATATTATTTGGCAAGCCCTGTTCTGGTGCTGGAGATTCAACCAAGGACAAAAAAGACAAGGAACCTGGCCTCATGGAGCTTACATTCTAGTTGGGGAGAGGAGCAAAAATAAAGAAATTAACAAATAAATATACCATATTTCATATATACATTTAATATATAATATTTAGTATATAATGTTTAAGCAGAGATAAGTGCTATAAATTTTTTAGAAGTCTAATAAGAGGGAGAGATAAATGGAGGAATAGAAGATGCTGTTCTATACAGGATGTCAAAGAAATCTTCTCCTCCAAGGAGACACTTGAGCAGATGGAATACTGGTTGCAGTGAAAGGAGCAAATTCCAAGTGAAAGGGGAGCTGCTGAAGGGAGCTGAGCAAGGAGTGTTGGTGTCTGATTTTTGTTTTAAAAACATGGCTGGCTGCTATGTGGAGGAAGGGTGGCAGCAAGGCAAGAATGGAACCAAAGAAACCAGTGAAGAGGTGGTTGCAGAAATCCATGTGAGAAATGATAGTGGTATAGATTAGGGATTTGAGGGTGGAGATGATAAAAAGACTGAGGGTACATTTTGAAGACAGAATTGACAGGATTTGATGATGAATAAGGCATAGGGTGTAAGTTAAAAAGCAGAGTCAAGAATGACTACCAGATTTTTGGCCAGAGCAACTAGGTCAATGATTGTGCCGTTTATTTAAATGATGCATACTGGGAGTAGAGCAGATTCAGGAGAGGAAACCAAGAGTTTAGTTTTGAGCATTTTAAATATGAGAAGCCTATTATTAAACAATCAAGTAGCGATGCTTAGATGTGGTATGCAGCTGGATATAAGAGTCTGGAGCATAGAGCACAGACTGAGACTGGAGATCTACATGTGGTAGCGTTTGATCTACAGATGGCATTTGAGTCTTGATACTGGACTGCTAGCCTTGGGAGTGAGTATAAAAAAGAAGTCTAATGACAAACTTGGGGACACTCAAATTTAGAATATCAGAAAGCAGAGAAGGGCCTAGCAAAGAAGACTTAAAAGGATAGATTAGTGAGGTAGGAGAAAAACCAAGGGGGTCTTGGAAACCAAACAGAGACAATGATTAATTCAGGGAAATTGTAATTGATTCTGCCAAATGCTGGGAGAGGTTGAATAAACTGAAGACTGTGCACTGGATATTGATTTTGTGAGTGACAATGTTTTCATTTACCTTGATAAGAACAATTTTAGTGGGAAGCCTGATTGAAGTCAGTAAAGGAGAGAATGGGATGTGAGGAAGTGAAAACAGACACTAGTGTTTTATGTTATCTGTTGCCACAAATGCTTAGAAGCAGTGGATGTGATAGTTAAAGAGAACAGGTGCTATAGTCTTAGACCTCAGCTATTATTCCTACTGTGCCATCTGTTAGTAAGTCACCTAACCTTTCTAGCCAGATTTCTCACCTATACAGTAGAGATAATAGTACAGACCATTTCAAAAAGTTGTTGTCAAGGTTAAATGAGAAATGTGCGTAAAGTTTTGTATATTGTCAGCCCATAATAAGTGTTCAATAAATATTAGCACCATCACTAATTTAAGCAAAATATTGGTATAGCTTCAAGACTCTACATAGTTCATTATGTCTGAGAGTAATTGTTGGTTGAGGTGGTAATTATGAAAGAATGTGTATAAAATTATGATTATCTGTGACAGGGGAGCAGAGAAATGCTGCAATATAAGAGTTATAATGACTCATATATATTAATTTTTCATGGGATGATGGTGGAATAGCCAGGTAGCAGGGGGAACTGGACAGGGAAGAAATGGCTCCTGAGGGTATTTTGGGGGGTAAATGTAGGTGGAAGGCACAGAGAAGACTTGGAGACTAGACCAAGCCATTTCAGATAATATGTGGATAACCCACTTTAGATGTACAGGAAGTAACCATTGATCTTGTAGCAGTAGTTATCACTTGTTCTTTGTTTACATCTGACTTTTCATACTAGTTTAGAAGAACGTGTCTTCCTCCATCCCTTAGCTCCAATTATATTTCTTACCTCTGCTCCTATAGTACCTACTATTAAGTATGGTCAGGAAAGAGGGCATCTCATCCATGCATATTCCAGACCCTCTAGTAAGATGCTCAGAGGAAAAACTAAACAAGGAGAGAACAGACTGTATGTGAGCAAATTAAGTTGGCCACAGAGTTATTTTCTGGAAACATGGAGCTAAGAAAATCTCTCATGTCTAAACCTGCATATCCTGCAACATGACAGCATCGCCTTGTCTCACAGAGGGTTACTTCTGATGTCTCTCAAGGAATGCTGACTGCATACCTTGAAGATAGCAGTTTCTGATAGGGAGGCGCTCATCTGATAGAGACCTCACCAGTGGCCGAATACTAGGCTATACTGACTTACAGTAGGAGTTAGCAGTGGAACGTTCAAGACAGAAATACCTGTCTTCCTGCTTGGCACACTGTGACTTAGTGGCTGTAAGTGTATGGTTACATGCAAAAGTTCATTGTTTTTATGGGTTTTGTGGTGGGAGCTTGTTTGAAAAGGGTAAGAGAAGCCAAGATGGTCTCACAGTGGATAGCAGACATGCTGTAAATTTGCTTTCTTGGGCTGACGAGTTTATTTGAGTAATGGTGGAAGTAAAGCAGAGAGAAGCTAGCGAGCTGGGCCGGCAGCCCAGCACAGAGCCCTGGGCTCTTCATTCTCTGATAGAAAGCCCATCTCTGGTAGAGAGATGTTAGGTCTCTTTAGGACTTTTCCCCCTTCACTGGCTGGCAGGTTAGAAGACTCCTTAGCACAGTAAAATTCACATCTTAAAAGGTAGTTTAGGGAGAAGGTGTGGCAGAAATTCATTTTGTCAAAGGAAATACGGTAGGAATGAGAACCATTTGGGGGTACATACTATAAACTAGGCATTGTGTTATTTTCTTGATATTCTCCATTTAGTCTTGTGATGTAGGTTTTAATATACCCATTTTACAGATAAAACAATCCATGTTATAGTAAATTAGTGGCAAAGACAGTTAAACACAATTCTGTTGAATTCCAAAACTTATTATCTTTTTATCTTTTCTACTAAAGGCCATATTAAATCAATCTGCTCTCATTGTTCATCTGCCTCTAGCAGTTTAGTGTAAAACACTGCTTGGGGCCAGATAATATATGAGTCTGGGCTGTGAAACTAAGTTGCCTGGAGTCCATTAGAGCTCTGCCACTTAACAGATGTATGATCCTGCGTGGATTAGTTAACCTCCCTGAATCTCAGCTTCTTTCTGAGATACGTTGCTCATGATAGTACTTACCTCACAGGGACATTTTGAAGATTAAGTGAGTCAATACATGCTAAGCATTTAGAATACTACATGGCACCTAAAATGTGTTCAATAGTTATTAGCTATTATTATTCAAAACATGTTTTCCAGTGCTGTTATTCAATGAACCTAAAAAGGTTATACTGACCTTTTCAGGGAGGAAACAAAAAGCTCAGGCACTGCTCCCCATGAAGCCAGCCCGTTAATGATTTTTGGTCAACAGTACTGTTTATGATTTCCAGTCTTCTCATTTGCCGGGCTTTCGTGCTCCAGAGGCAGCATGGTAGAATAGAAAGGCACTGTACTTTGCCATCAGAAGACCTGGGTTTGGGTTCAAGCTCAAATCACACTTTGTGTGACCTGGGCAAGTCACTTTATCTTTCTTGCCAGGGGTTCCTTATCTGCACAGTAAGGAGGTTGGACTCCCTAATCTCTAGGACTCCTTGTATTCCCTAAATTCAGTGAATACCAAACAAAGTCACTTAGCCTCTCTGATCTCTGGTGCTCATCTGTACTGTAGCACTCCTGATACCTTCTTTAGTCACTGAGAGAGGCAGTGAGAGTGAAAGTATTTGGTAGACTGTGACAGGCTATGCAAATATAGGAGTTGATCCTTACTATTATGAGCATTAACCCTGAGTAATACGCCTTGCTGTATGTGCATTGGTGCAGGGGCTTTTTCCACATTTTGTTGTCTTTGCCTACCCCTCACTGAGTTGGGTGGATCCACCTTAACAAGGTGTAGGGGAACACAAGCAGAGGATGGGGGTGCAGTACTGATGGTGGGAAAGCATCTTATTGGTTAATAGTGGTACATCCCAAACACCAATTACTGTCACTGCTTCTAAGGCTGATATATTTATCAGGATGAGTTACAAGGAAATATATGTACCCAGTGAGCGAGAATGCTGCATGGTCACCCCCTGTGATGTAAAATATGAGAATCTAGGAGGGGCTGTTTTATAATTCATCAGGTTCCGCTAGTGAGTTCTGTCGGAGTCTTAGTTATAAAGGCAAGTGTGAACCGGACAGCAGACAGGAGAACCTGGCACCAAGGAGACGGAGAAGCTGCCTTTGGTGCCTCCTGCCTCCTCCCTGCTTTGTTCCAATAATTTTGTGCTCGGTAAGTTCCCTGGCTTTGCAGCTAATCGTTGTTGTTGAATAAGCTTGGCAAACCTACCCGTAGTTTGGAATATGCACTTGCTGTCAGAAGTGTGTGTCAGTGCTTGGGCTCCTGACAAATTCCACAATTTCCTTTTAACGAGCAAAATAGCTTAAAAGATGAAAGAAAACCCGATGAATCAATTATTCACCTTGATCCTTGGAAGGCTGCTTTCTTTGGTTGCTAAAGTTTCTCAGGTTTCATTCTATCAGTTTCATTTGTTGGGTGAGCTTTGAAAAGAACAAGTCTCTTTGTCACGAAATTGTTTTTCTTAGCTGCCAAAAGGAGGTATGTACAGGGTGGTTTGTCCATCCCCACCCCCCTAATTCACTCTCCTCAGCAATCGGCAAATCTTAAAACAGACCGTTTGCCTGGTAACCAGCTCCAACCGAGCTGAACCTGTGCAAGGCAAGATTCAAATTGCAATCTTTTGTGTGAACAGAACTGAGGGGCTGTGAATAATTGGCATTGTGGCGATTATTGTGAAACTCAGTATGGTGGTAGTCCTGCGTTTTGCCGGGATGGGATCAGAATCCAATGGGATTTGCATTTGGCATGCCTGTTGATGATGTGGGAGAGGGAGTGAAAGAAAAGACTAGATCGTTATGGAAAGAGCTGTACGATGTACCCGCAGGACGGACAAATGCAGAAGGCATGACTGCTGTATTTGCATGACTTGTGGCTGGCTATTTTCTCTAGTTTCATTGTCACCATTAACATTTACCTGAAGCTGCATTTCTGTCTCATCTGGGTGTGCTGCCGGTCCTTGCTCCAGGTCCTAGCTTCAGGCAGGATGTGTACTAACTCCTGGTCAGCTAACTATAGGAAGTCATTTCCTCTTCAGAAGGAAAGAGAAGCGAATGCTGTACCTTCTTAGACTCTCTGCTGTGTTGTTTTGCCTCTGTCCAAATCTCATGGAAACCAACAGCTTGACGTACTTTTTTTGCAATAGCAGATTTAACTGTGGTGTCATATGGCATATTATATATGGAGAGGAGTAACAAGGACATTTTTTCAAATGTTTCAAGTGTGTCTGGCTTGTTGACATTCGCTTTATTTCACTGGCAAGTAGCTACTGTCTTCTAAACCCATAACTGTTTGTCCAAAGTGTTTACCTGCACACTATTGTAATTTCTCTTTACATGTAGAATCTGTAGATTTAACAAATGTCCTCTTTAACCTCAAAGAAAGCAACTCATTTTAGCATCTCTTTGAAAAAAAAGTATGCATTTTTTTCACCAAAGACTTAGCTTACTCTTTGCTTTATTTTTTGCACAAATATTTTGGTTATCGGCACCAGCACACTTCCAATGAAGTTATTTCTCCTTTCTTAGTATACTTTCTGAATATACCAAAAACTTGGCAGATTTAGAATATGGAATATATATTTTTTCAGGAACACTTTTTTTGTACATGCTTCTTTTGTCCATAAATAGCTTTTCCATATTTTCCATTTCTCTGAATAAGTTCTGCTTAAAGAGCAGAGGAGTGATGTATTGTGGTTGGCACTTAGGGGTGTGTAACCTGAGACTTGGTTTCTAATCCACAAGCGGCTGCCCCACAAGGGGTCTGTAAAATGTCTTATGTTTGGCTCAAAGCTTATGGATAGAGCAATAATGATTAAGATAGGAAATTCAGCAAATCATCACAGATACAAACGAACATCTGTGTTTGATGCTCCAGCCAGCCCATGACATTTTGTAAAGCTTAGGTCACATAGCTGAAGGGTCCTAAAAGTGTTAATGTATCTTAATGCCAAGAATAATGTAGTTGTATTTGTTGTAAAGTAACTTTGAGCTGTACTGTACATTAAATTTTTAAAAATTACATGCCAGACTCCATGGTTTATTTTACAGCAGTATCTGGGTTTTGATTCAGTGTGGTTTTATGGAAAAATAAACCTATGTACCAGTCTCAAAAACTGAACTTCTTCTCATTTGGCAGTGGTTTTTCCATTTTCTCCACCAACCCATGATAAACTCTATTTATAGCAACAAAAGAAAATTTAATATGAGTTATCCCCAATTAAATTTACAGCAAGACAAATATAAACTGTGACAAGAACCCTCTTACAGGGCACATACACACAAAACCATGTCTCTCAAACCAGGATTAAAAGCTAAAGAGGCAAATGTTAATTTTGCCTACGTGATACATATAATTTCCTTTGAGAGTGTAGGGAAGGTGGCAAAAAGGACAGGTTTAGAAGTGCTGTTCAAAGACCTGGCTCAGCAAGGTGTAAATGGAAAGGGGAAGGGTTTTGTGTCCCCAACCAAGTATTATTGTCTGCACCTCACGCTCTTTCTCTGTAAAATGGAGGAGGGGGAAATTAGGAGAATTAACCAAATTGATGATATAGGTAAAGCCAATAGTATACTGTTTAGCACAAAGCAATGTCCAATGAAAGGTAGTCATTGTTGTAAATTGTATTTTGTCAAATATATTAACTCATTTTGATAGATGTTGATTTTGAAAGAAATTTGCATGGTAAACAGGAAGATTATACAATTTTTCAAATTAACAAGATATACTTCTTATAACTAGATCATTTTGTGTTTTTGTTTTTATTTTGGAATCCTAGTAAAGACAGAGTTATTACCTTTCTGTTCACTTTTAACTAATTCCTAGAATAGTATCCAAAGTCCTTACATAATTATTTAAAGAATACATTTTATTTCCAATAGAGAACATGGAAATAAACTGATGCCAAATAACACATCATAGCTTTGTACGTTATTTGCCAAATAACAACTAGGCCATAATTCCAGCCCTGACGTTGTATTAAAATACCTGACAATACTAGTAAATATAGTTTATGATGTCCCAGGCACTATGCTAATGATTTTACATGCATTTTCTTATTTAATCTTCATCACTACCCTACCAGGTAGATCCTATTTTGCTTTCCATTATCAAACGAGGAACTGATAAAGAAAATTTTGTTTAAATATACTACTAATGTAAATTGGCATATAGCAGTGCTAGGATTTAAACCCACGCCTGTCTGATTTCAGGATCCACATGGTGACCAACATGTTGGAAGCATGCAATAGAGTTTGCCCAGCTCTTCACACTTCCATTTTGGAATCTTGGCCCCATATCTGCTTTGATTCCTCTCCTCATATGTTTAATCCCTCTCAGAGTTTAGAGAATATTTTAAAAATGAAGTTGGGGATTTCCTTGCTCCCACTTTTGGTCTACACCAGTTAAGATCACATTCTCCTGAGCCATCTCTCCTATTCTTATCGAAGTATAAAATTTGGTATAAAAAATGAAACATAAAAAGGTCGTAAATCTACCAAATTCAAGGCAAGCTCTGAAAGTTACCCTAAATCAGTACCACCCTTTGAACTGAGCAAGTTTCCCTGTGTCTCTGGCTTTAGAGAAGGCTGTAGGCCAAGAGGATGGGCTCTCTTAGATTTTGCTCTCTCCCCCTTCTGGATCACATTCAGGGTAAATAGGACTCAATAATTTTTTCCCCAAACATTCCTAAGCTCACTTTCAAGAGGTGTATGATGTGCTTCCCCAACCCCCGCCCCCAAGTCTGAGGGGAAACCAAGAGTCTTCTATTTGCATGAGGGTAGGAAATAGGGCAAGGGATGGATGCTGTTAATCATTGCTTGCACTGATGAGCTGAGATGTCCACACATCTGCATGAAAGGTCTTTTGTGGTGCAGGAAGAAACTATGAAAAAGAAGAAGGGCTAGCCCAGAACCGGGAGTCTCTGCTTATGTTCTTGTTCTGGGTCCCAAAAATATGAGTCAGCCTACCTTGAGTTGCAGAACATTTACTTATAATTCAGAGTAGTAAACTAAAATTCCAGTGGGTTGGTTTTCTGGGGATTTTGTATGTTTTTGCTTTTGACTTTTTTCCTCGATTAACCCAAAAGAAATCATTTGAAGAAGGAAATGGTCGAAACTGTGACGATCTCAGCTTCAAGAAAAGACACTGGCTTTTCTAGTTCAGAGGCATAGCCTTACTTTGGAAAACAATTTTAGGACTGGCTGGATTAAAACTGTCTGCCATGTGTCTTTTAGGGCACTTGGAAACAGTTGCTTGGAGAGACCCTAGCTAATTTCAGGTGTCCTTTCCTTATCTCTAGTTTTAAATTGCAATTGTAACACTTAGGGCAGAGGACTAATAGAAGGCTGCCTGAATGATCCAAGTGGAACCCTGTCGCACAGGGGAGGTTCCCCCTGTAGGAAGAGTCAAATCAAAGCAGAGATGGCTATCAATGACTTTGTGTGGCCTTATGCCATTACTATAGCCCCTTCTGTTTAGTGCATCATTCTCCCAATAGTTCCTTTTCATCTTATGTCACGTTGGAGACAAAGACACTCCTAAGGAAAATTAACAGCCAGGAGTTCTAAGCAACAAATCTTTGTGATTATT
Organism: Mandrillus leucophaeus; assembly: GCF_000951045.1. NCBI lineage: Eukaryota > Metazoa > Chordata > Mammalia > Primates > Cercopithecidae > Mandrillus > Mandrillus leucophaeus. The sequence goes on along the minus strand of NW_012105498.1, from coordinate 1,493,557 downwards.
AAGAACTTTGAGGTTTGGGGGATTTTGTTTTTGTTTTTTAATGAAATGAAAGCTATTATGCAATTAACATGAATGATTTTTTTCCTTTTATTTGTGTTTCTTTTAGTATTATTTTCACAAAGTAGTTTTCTAGGTGGGAAGACAGAATGCATTGTTGGAAGTATTCCCAACTATTAAACCTTGCAACTTTGCATTCCTTAGCTATAAAGCAAGTATAGCAATTCCTGTCTCACGGGACAGTTGGGAAGATGTAAATGAGATAACTTTATTTCCCAGTATTAGCTATGCTCTCATCCATATTAAAGTATCTGGCACAGTAAATACTTAACACATAGTATGCCTACATTAAGTGTTCACCCAATCTGAAAATACAGTGGTTAAATTGATGACTCTGTGAAGACTAATGGGTGCCATATTTATTTTGCCTAGAAAAGTTGGTAGTAGAGATGGTGCAAAGAGATAACAAACAAACAAAAGCAAGACAAAGCATGCCTTTGGTGGTAGTATCTCCATTTTATTTTTAGTTTCTTCTTTATGTTTTATTTATCATTTGAACTTTTAATAAACATGAATCATTCACATAATTATAAGAAAAGGGAAAACACACTTTTAGGAAATTAGAGGAGAAAATAGCTGTTAGTATATTGTGAACATCTAACTCTGAAAGAGTCAAGCCAAATATAAAAAACTAAAATGCAAAATACTTGGGAAAGCCATGTGTTCTGGTCAGAATAATCCAGATTATCTTGCTTTGTTAGGTTGTTTTCTAGTTCATTTGTCTATTATTAGTTATTTATTAAGCATGGACCATGTGCCAAGTGTTCTGCTGGGTGATGAGATAACAAAGATGAAATACTTTAATCCCTGAACTCAAGGAATTTATAATCCAAGTGACATGGATAAATGAGCCCATAGTTGCAAATGTGATTCCTTCTCAGCCATGACAGTAACAGATAAGGCTGCTTTCCATTGTAAGTAGTGTCAAGCTTGCAAAACAAAGTAGTTTTCTAGGAGGAAAGGCAGAATGCATTGTTGGAAGTGTTCCCCACTATTAAACCTTGCAACCTTGCTTTCCTTCACTATAAAGCAGGTATAGCAATTCCTGTCTCACAAGGCGGTTGGGAAGATGTAAATGAGATAACTTTATTTCCCGGTATAAGCTATGCTCTCATCCATATGAAGTATCTGGCACAGTAAATACTTAACACATAGTATGCCTACATTAAGTGCTCACCCAATCTGAAAATACAGCGTTAAACTGATGACTCAAACTGACTTGCTCAACAAAGGGAATATATACTCACATTGGTGATTGTAACTTAAAAGTACATCAGTAAAGTCAGCTTCAAGAGGTCTGATCCTGTAGCTCAGCTCACAATGTTGTCAAGAAATCCCTTTTGGTCCTGCCACACTGCCTGTCTTTGTGTTAGCTTCATACCAAGACTAATTGCCCTCATGGCCTCAGGACAGTTGCCAGTGGCTCCTAGACAACTTGTTTTCATAGTCACATCCGGCTAGAAAGAGATCCTGACAATGATTGCTAGAATTCACTTTGAAGAGACTGGCTTCTATCCACCCCTGAACATGAGACCAAATCTCCAGCCCCATTCTAAAGCTTAAATAGGATAAAGACAGTCTCCCCAGGACATTATGAGTCCTTAACTGAAATTTGGCAGCTGTTGCTGTTAGGATGGGATGGTGGTGGGGTAGGATGCTGGAAAAGAATCCAGCAGCCATCTATAACTTGTGAAATGTACAATACATAATGTACAAATGTCTACTAGAGTTAGTACATAACATAATGGAATGAAGGCGAAACATTTGATGGTGCATGTCCCTAAACTGGTTTCCAGGAAGAGTAGGAGTTTGCTAGGGGAGAAGAAAGAAGGAAAGGCTTTGAGGTAGAGAAAAATGCTCTTTGCCACAAAAGCTAATGAAGTAATTGTTTAACTCACTGCCTATCTTTACATTGGCACTACTGCAGAAATCACCAGACAGCCAGAAGCCATGTGCCCAGTAGAATAACGAACAGAAAACCTAGAGTATCAGTCTCACCAAAATTTGTTGTTAAATAATGACCATTGAGTTCTAAGCTAAACCACAGTCAAATGTTCTGATTCTTTACAATGTGGATACAGATCTGGAGTCAATCAATGTGAACTTTAAAATGTATGTTACCAGACTCAAGAATTATAGTATTTTGAACAAAATCATCATCTTCTTCTTCTCCTTTTTACTTCTAATTAAACCTGCTCAGAGAAGATTAATGACTTATACAATAACACAAGTGTATTTGGATTTTGATATCATGATGTTTGTGATGCTAAAAAATATGATAAGACAAATAAGAATATATTTTGGTACGTGTGTTTGCTATGTCACTTTGGAAATGAGACATAAAGTAAAAATTTCTCAACAAAATGTCAATGCTTCAAAGAAAAATGAGACTTCACTCTGATTTCTGGATAATTCAAAGTTTATGTAATTCATAAGTTCTTCAGCCTTTGGCAGTAATCATCATTTCTTTCCACTGAGGAAGTAGAATACTTCCTTCATTAAGATTGTACTTAATGGGCTTGGTAATAGTTTTCCACTAAAATTCCTGACTCCAAATTTAATTAACTACACTTTGGATTGTTTTTCCACTTTTACAGCATAGAAGAGGAAGTGACAAAACCATTATTTACTTTCTATCACAAGCATGCTCATACAGTTCACAATTTTCTGTCATCCAAATGCAATGATTAAACATTCTTATTTCACTCATGAAACTTGTCTCAGTGCTGTCAGTCCACCTACCTGGTGGGTATGCTCCTAAAATATTCATTTGTCTATCTAGCTTCATTCCAAAGAACAGAAAATAATAGCAATAAACAGAATCAAAGTATATTTCCTCTTGCCCCTTGCTTCTGGTGTATAAAATCTGTTCAGAAAATCTGTATCCAGGCATGGGTAAGTGCTCCCAGCCCAGCTGTGTCAGTGAAGAGCCCAAGACTTCTGTTTTAACTCAGAAAACATGCTTGAGTAAGAGAAGGGTGCAGTGACCAGGTAGGAAATGCTTCCAGGGCACTGGCTTCTTCCTCTTCAGATTAGACAGTTCTCCAGTGCAGAGAAAGAAGCAACTAAAAATAGTGGAAGGGTGACAGATAATGTTTATTTAAAAGCACATATGTCACATAAGCATTAAAAGGTACCATTATTACCATGGCATAACTTCACTTCCCCATAGCACAAACCAGATATAATCTTCTTTGTCTTGTTTTGTAGCTTCCTTGTACAAATAGAGAAACTGTTCCTTGGATGAATTTCTTACCTTATCAGTAAATGTGTTGAGTTCCTGACAAATAGAGGATGCCAAAGAAGTATCAAAAATCCCAGCGCTAATATTCCGGCTGCAGGCAGTGCTTCTGCTTCTTAAAATATTGAAATATTTCCTTGTTAGTAAATAGCTTCTACCCTGGGCTCTTTGAGTGCTCCTCTCCAAGCTGCTTCAAACTGGAACCCCCGAATCCCTTCCCTAGGACTCTCACACATCTCCATGCTTGAACAACTAAAGCATTAATACCTGGCACAGCTAGCTATAAATATTTTGACATCACTTCTATGTAACACTCATCTTATTTTTAAAGAACTTATGGCTACAATTAGGGAGAATAACATTTAGACACAGGAACAATGTGTAACTAAGTATTAAGATGTTTAAGACGGCCCTTTATGCATTCTTAAAAAGTGGGTAAAGGAGATATTTGAGGTTGTCTGGAAAGACAGGTCAGGGATTTGGATAGGGCAGAGGTAAAGGAGTAAAAGACAATGGCAGAATGTACAATTTTAAAAATTCATTTACTTAACAAATAATAACAAAATTCTCTGTTTGTTTACTGCTGCTGTGTGCAAAGCACTGAATACATGTTATCTCATTTACTTCTCACAGTAGCACTATAAAAATAGAGGAGAAAATAATACTTGGTCACATAGTTGGAAAGTAGCAGGACAGCACATGTGATACCCACCATTTCCCGCAATGTGCAAGACACTGTATTAGGTGCTTGAATAGGAAGATGTATCTTTCTACTTGTATAGGCCAATAACAAACCCAAGGAAATACTGGCAGCCCCTTAATTGAATAAAAAAGTGCTAGTGGGTCTTCCACCATCAACAACATCATTTTAAAATATTACAGGATAATTCATTATTGTCTTGCTTGCTTCAGTTGCCCCACTAGCAGCATAAAGAGTAAAATGTGAGCCATAGGGTACTAGCTAAACGCATTATAATGTGATAATCTGATCTTCCAACATTAGTCTTCTCATGACCTTTTCATAACATAGGACATTAGAAAAAGCAATAAAACACACAGTCAAAATGATTAGCCTATTGACAAAGTGTTGCTTTCCATCTTTAAATGGAAACTGAAAGAAGAAGCCTATTAATGATTCCATGGCAAATATCCCTTTTTTTGAAAACTCTCCAGTTATGCCTTGCACAACAATGAGCATATGTTTGTCATGACTAAAAATTATTTGGAAAAATATATGTTTTTAGGCCAAAACATAGGCATCATAGGCATTGCCTCATTTCTTACTAAAATACCTCACAGAGAGATTTGTTTTGTTTTGTTTTGTTTTGTTTTTTTGACGGAGTCTTGCTCTGTCGCCCAGGCTGGAGTGCAGTGGTGCGCAGCTCACTGCAACCTCCACCTCCTGGGTTCAAGCGATTCTCCTGCCTCAGCCTCCCAAGTAACTGGGATTACAGGTGTGTGCCACCACACCTGACTAATTTTTTTTGTATTTTTAGTAGAGACGGGTTTCACCATGTTGGTCAAGCTGGTCTCGCACTCCTAACCTCGTGTGCACCCGCCTTGGCCTCCCAAGGTGCTGGGATTACAGGTGTGAGCCACCACACCCGGCCTGAGAGTTTCTTGAAGGCAGGGATTTGATTTCATTCATCCCTACATGCCTAGCATCTCACATGATGCCTCAACGCAAACACACCAAAAATACTGGTTGATAAATGCCAGCTGATACATTCTTCAAAGGAGGAGGGAGACAACATGAGAGAAAAGTGGGGAAGAATTTCTGAAGCTAAGCTAGAAGATGATACAGGAATTTACTAGATTTATAGAGAAGAGTATTGTTAGTATACTGAGCAATGTTCCCAAAATAAGTAAGTATGCTCACAGAGTTTGCATGTTTAAGAAAATCAAGGAGGCTGGGCACGGTGGCTCACACCTGTAATCCCAGCACTTTGGGAGGCCAAGGCAGGCAGATCACCTGAGGTC
>NW_012105498.1:1485686-1486734 GCF_000951045.1 Mandrillus leucophaeus | reverse complement strand
AAAGCAAGTATAGCAATTCCTGTCTCACGGGACAGTTGGGAAGATGTAAATGAGATAACTTTATTTCCCAGTATTAGCTATGCTCTCATCCATATTAAAGTATCTGGCACAGTAAATACTTAATGCATAGTATGCCTACATTAAGTGTTCACCCAATCTGAAAATACAGTGGTTAAATTGATGACTCTGTGAAGACTAATGGGTGCCATATTTATTTTGCCTAGAAAAGTTGGTAGTAGAGATGGTGCAAAGAGATAACAAACAAACAAAAGCAAGACAAAGCATGCCTTTGGTGGTAGTATCTCCATTTTATTTTTAGTTTCTTCTTTATGTTTTATTTATCATTTGAACTTTTAATAAACATGAATCATTCACATAATTATAAGAAAAGGGAAAACACACTTTTAGGAAATTAGAGGAGAAAATAGCTGTTAGTATATTGTGAACATCTAACTCTGAAAGAGTCAAGCCAAATATAAAAAACTAAAATGCAAAATACTTGGGAAAGCCATGTGTTCTGGTCAGAATAATCCAGATTATCTTGCTTTGTTAGGTTGTTTTCTAGTTCATTTGTCTATTATTAGTTATTTATTAAGCATGGACCATGTGCCAAGTGTTCTGCTGGGTGATGAGATAACAAAGATGAAATACTTTAATCCCTGAACTCAAGGAATTTATAATTCAAGTGACATGGATAAATGAGCCCATAGTTGCAAATGTGATTCCTTCTCAGCCATGACAGTAACAGATAAGGCTGCTTTCCATTGTAAGTAGTGTCAAGCTTGCAAAACAAAGTAGTTTTCTAGGAGGAAAGGCAGAATGCATTGTTGGAAGTGTTCCCCACTATTAAACCTTGCAACCTTGCTTTCCTTCACTATAAAGCAGGTATAGCAATTCCTGTCTCACAAGGCGGTTGGGAAGATGTAAATGAGATAACTTTATTTCCCGGTATAAGCTATGCTCTCATCCATATGAAGTATCTGGCACAGTAAATACTTAACACATAGTATGCCTACATTAAGTGCTCACCCAATCTGAAAATACAGCG
>NW_012105498.1:1360011-1480976 GCF_000951045.1 Mandrillus leucophaeus | reverse complement strand
AAAATTAGCCGGGTGTGGCGCCTGTAATCCCAGCCACTTGGGAGGCTGAGGCAGGAGAATGACTTGAACCCGGGATTCGGAGGTTGTGGTGAGCCAAGATGGTGCCATTGCAGTAGCCTGGGCAACAAGAGTGAAATTCCATCAAAAAGAAAAAGAAAGAAAGAAGGGGAAGACAGGGAAGGAAGAAAAATCAAGGAAAGCCTCAATATTTCTACAACATTTTTTTCTCCTGGTGTCCCATTTCTCTAAATTTCCTTCCTTACTCCCCTCCCCTTTATTTGTCTAACCCTCCACTCATTCTTTAAAACTCAGGCTTCTTCAATAAATAATTGGCAAAGAAAAAAGAGATATAGGGGAAACACTTAAAAGTAACAAATTGTAAGCAATGAACATTTGTGTATTTCAATTCAAACAAAACATAAATGGTAAAACAAATCATGACGATGAGACAGTTGGAGATTTGGACACCAATTACATATGTGGTGACAAGTTATTGGTAATATTTGAGATGTGATAATTGTATTGTGCTTATATTAAAAACAAGCACCCTTATCTTTTAGAGCTACACAGTGACATATGCATGGGTGAAATTATTTGCCTCAAAATAATACAGGAGCGGGAAAGTGAGTAGGGATATTGATGAAACAAAAAATAAATAAGCATTATTTGTTTATTTATTGATTAATTGTCCTCCTGAAAGATGTTTCTCTTCCCTTCCTCCCCACCAGTTGGGTCTTTCTTGCTATATCTCAAATACTCCCGGCTTATTTCTGTAACTACATTTATCTTACTATATTATATTATAATTATCTGTTTTGGTGGATCTTATCACCAGAGGGAGCTCATTAGTAAGGACAGATTTTTCTTTGTCCTTCCATTGACTGCTAATAGGAGGGGCTCAATAGTATTGGATAGAAGGATGAAAAGATAAGTGAATGGATACAGACTCTACATAAGGATGTGTGATTCAAGCAGTGTGGATTCCCCTTGATTTCCCCTACATTCATCTAATTATTAAGAAACAAATCTCAATTTATGTTTTATATACTAAACAGCATTTGCTCACAACAGAAAGCCATAAATGCAGCAGTCTAATTAAAACTAGATAATTCACACATTTTTATTTAATATTAACAGAATACCGTGTTGCAGGGCCATGTTCTTAATTAGGATAAGATAGAATTGCCCCAAACCCATTTAGTTGTCATAGTGATAAGGATGATATAAAGGAAAACATTTTCCTTGTGTTTAAAATTTTTAAAAATTAAATTAGGGTTATTTGAATCTATTTTTTAAATGTAACATTTACAAATAAATGTACATATACACAGAAATACATACATCTATATATGTATTCATGAAGATGGAGTACACGTTCCATCAGACACAGCAGCCTAGAATGTTTCTTCATAGAAACAAGAATTTGCCTCCTTTTTATTTTTAAGGAAAATATTTTAATCAAATCACTTCATGGTAGTATACTATAATTGGAAATATTAATTTATTTAGATTCCTTTCTACTGTTAACATATACACACCCAAAAATTTGCTTGAGAAATAATTTGGGAATATATCTGTCCTTCAGAGTTCTTAGTTACCCACCCAGGAGCAATGCAATTAGATAAATTTATTAAAACATGCATGATGTTACCAAGAGAACCTGTTTAGCAGACCAGATGGAATTGCTGGTTTTTTTTTTTTAAAGAAATGTCTTCATCTATGACAACACAATGAATGTTCTTACATCTTAAAATTTCATGAATATGTGCTTGTGAGTGAGCCCAAAGGTGTTTGTTTTCTTCTGTGGTAGAGATAAAATTCCTGCTATTAAATTGCAAATAAGAACAACGTATACCAAAACCTATCATGGTAACCAAGAAGTATTGAGACTCGATATAAATGTTTGTTGACCTTTTTTCCTGCTTTCACCTTCTTCTATGAACCTTGTCACCTACCACCACAAGTATCCACTTTATTTGTAACATGTAGAAGAAGCCCAGAAATGACAAAAGCACATTAACTGGAGAAGATTCTATAGGGTTTGGCAAGACTCTTGAGAAATGCAGAGGTGAACTAGACATCTGTTTACCCCTAATCTTCACAGAACTCACTGGAATATTTATGATGCCTGTCCTCGGCTGGATAAGCTGGTTGAGTTAGGTAGATGTGATATTGCACCCCACACGGTATACATCACTGCCCTGAGAGCTAAGAGACCAAAGAATTTAAAGCGTAGCTATAAGATTAAAATTATTAACCCGGGAGGCGGAGCCTGCAGTGAGCTGAGATCCGGCCACTGCACTCCAGCCTGAATGACAGAGCGAGACTCCGTCTCCAAAAAAAAAAAAAAAAAAAGATTAAAATTATTTTCAGGTAATCATCTTTTCACCATTTGGGTCAAGATTTAGTTTTGAACCATCTTTCCCCTTAAATCGATAGCTCTTCCTTTGGCTTGCCCTAATGAGGAACTGCATAACTGCAAGTGTTTGCTCTTTCATTTACTGAATTATCTAGAAAGTATTCATTTAGTGCCTACTTTATGTTTAGCACTATTCTGGGTGCAGAGAAATACATGATGGCTTTTCATGTTTGTCTTAAATTTTTTCCTTTGTTTTCAAGGTTGGAAAGGTTGTCTGTTCCTCTTTATTTCAGGGCATAAACACCCTTGTGGTGCCTTCAAAATGGGGTCAAAATATAGCAATCAACATGAAAATAGTTAAACTTGAAAATCATAGGCCATTAAATTAAGGGTACAAATTATGCTTCGTTTTTAATTAAGTGGACCTAATTTTGAAGGGTCAAGGGATCCTTCTGGTTATAAGTGGGTTGTATTCTTGTGTGAGCCTTAATTATGTATTGCATATCTATAATATATGTATACATTGGCATAGAAATGTACATGTACACAGAAATACATACATCTATATATGTATTTATGAAGAGTATACCTTGCAGCCTAGAATGTTTCTTTATAGACCTTTCAGCAGAAACATACTCAGTATCAATTTGCTTTTATATATGGCCTTCTGAATTGAAAAGTTATTGCTAGAGGTGAGAATATTATTTTGCAGTAAATTAATAGAAATGAGTAATTTGGAAGAGTGTGAGTAGGGACAGGGGGTTCGTGAGGAGAGGGACCAGGTCTGTTTTGCCTACTACTATATTCCTAAGACCTAACATAACACTCTGCCTGGCACACAGTAGTAGGGTTCAGTGAATAAACAGAGCAATTAATGCAAACTCAGGATTGGGAAAATATTTCACTAGAGGATTTTGATGGGCCAGGAGATTCTTTGGCCATAAAATAAAGAAGAAACTTTTGCTCCCTGGAGATTTCATTAAACTCAGCAAACATGTATTGCCTTCTAAGTTTTACCAGGGACTAGTAATTTGGTGCTGAGCTAATAACTGTTTCTGAGCTTTAGAAGCTCACAGTCTAGCATAAAAACATATATATACACACACACATACATACATATACATGTATGTATATATACATATACACACATATGTGTGTGTATATATAGTTTTTCTTCTATTTTATTGTAATTTAAATTACAATTATAGCATATGCGTACAATTATATTAGTGTTAAAAGAGTACAGAGGTAACCCAGAAAAAGGAGTGTTTACCTCTACTTAGTAGGGCTATGGAAAACTTCTCCTAATATCTCTGCAGTATTTTAAAGAACCAAGGCTATCCCAGGTAGAATGAGCAGCCTATACAAAAGTATGGAGCTATGAAACAGCAAGATGTTACTGATAGCTTTTTGTTCTTAAGCTATAAAATGTGTTGTCTGTCTAGAGAAGAGTGTTAGATGAGCTTGGAGAGGAAGAATTGAAAATAGATTTTCTTGGCAAATTGACAACTGGATATTTTTATGTATCAATCTGAAAGCCCTCCATTCTACCTTGTTTCTACATAAATCTGACCCTGCTTCAATATCCACCACGTCTGTGATGCCAGACATAGCCATTGCTTCCGTGAATATCAGCTTGAGCACCATCATTTTGTTTGGTTGGTTTCTTTGTTTGTTTTTGTTTCTGCCTTTTTTTTTTTCTTCATTTCCCCAGAAAATTGTAAAGTGACTGGCAGCCAGGAGCCATCATTTCCCTCTTCCTTTAATTTCTTTACATGATTAGTAGCAAGACCTAGACCAACTAGAAGGAAGTTAGCCACCTCTGGAGAGAACATCACTAATTTCCTTAGCATGGCTTTCTGAATTGAAAAGGAGTTTGAACAAGCTGGCTGCATTTTTGGACCAACTACCATGCTGAGACTTTTATATTCAGGTAATGAGTATTTGTGAAGCTCACATAAAATTCCTCCTTTAAGACTAGAAAACAAAAGTTCAGTCCAAACCTTGGGATCGATAGAAATAAAAACAGAATTGTTTACAAGTGAATGAGAAAATCTATTAACATCATGCCAGCTGCATATTCACAACCCTCCAGGAATGCATGTCAATCTGAATGTCATATCCTTAGACAGCTATAATAAGCGTAGGTAGGACAGAGTTTGCTTATCACCATTAAATGGTAATAAGTCCATTTCAAAGGGCAAATGAATGAAAAATGCACTTGAAAACTTGTTGGATACACTAAGAAAAGGTTATCTAAACTTCATTGTAGACAGAAGACAAAAGCATATTTTAAGAAATTATTCCTTAAAATAAATCTCCTTTATTCATATTTTTATATATTTCATTGTCTTGGCTTCTGTCTATGAATACATGCAACTTTAATTATTCAAAGGCAAACACGCCTAAGTAAAGATAAAGTGTTGACTATACATCGCAGTTTGCCCAGGCCAGTTCCAGTGTATGCCTGGGTTTGGAGGAAGATCACAGACTGTTGGCAAATGGGGCTGGAATGAGAGTATGGTGTTGTTTAAGATCTGTTGGAGAGGGAATGAAAAGGACTTCATTCTTTCTCTGTATTTAGAGGTTGGATGAGAACTAGCGCAGAAGGCCAAAGCCCAGGATTTGAATTTTGCCCCCTTCACTTACCAGCAATGTGACTTTGGGCAAGCCATGGGACCTCTCTTGGGTATCAGTTCTTTTCAGCTCATGGTAGAGTCTTGTGCTTGGTAGAAGGGTCACTTTATTAGATAGTTATAATTAAGCTGTTTCAAGAGGTAACCAAGTAGGGAACAGAAGTCTAGAAATCTTACTGGATAAAATGAGTTAAAGCAGTGGTCCCTAACCTTTTTGGCACCAGGAACTGGTTTCGTGGAAGACAGTTTTTCCACGGATGGGGTGGGTAAGGGGAATGGTTTTGGGATTAAACTATTCCATCTCAGATCATCAGTCATCGGACATTAGATTCTCACAAGAAGAGGCAACCTAGATCCCTCGCTTGTGTAGTTCACAACAGGCTTTGCACTCCTGCGAGAATCTAATGCAACCATGGATCTGACAGGAGGTGGAGCTCAGGCGGCAATGCTCACTCACCCACCACTCACCTCCTGCTGTGCGGCCCAGTTCCTAACAGGCCGTGGACCCCTACCAGTCCACGGACCAGGGGTTGGGGACCTCTGAGTTAAAGAAACCATGGCTGCCTAGTTTCAAGGGATAAGAACAACAAATACAATAACTTTCAAATACAAGATAGCCTTTGAGGAGATAAGAGATTATAAATTTATTTTATAACTGCAGAGGGCAGAAGTAGATCTCATGGTGGGAGAATTAAGATGTTTCAGTTCTGTATAAAAAACTATTGAATAATGAGATCTATCTAGCAAATGAAAGGGGCTAATCTTGAAAATAATGCTAGCGAAGACAGGAAGCAGAGAACTTGAAATTCATGTTTGTAAAAAAAAAAATCATGGGGGAGATAGTGGGTCAAGTTGGAGGGGGCCTGAGGAAAATCCCCATGGAATGTGATAGTCCTCTATTTATCTTCCAATTCCCTTGCACCCTTGTATATGTCACTTCTTTGTCTTTTTGACTCCTGTTACAGCTGACAGAGAACTCCAATCTCATGCTCCTATCATAATGCATTCCCCATTCTCTAAAAAAAAAAAAAAAAAAAAAAAAACCTCAAGAATCTCCACAGTGGTCGTAAAAATTATTCATTTTTCCTTAGACAAGTTGCCTAGTGGTTGACAAGGGGCATGTCTGATCTGCCTTTCTTTTCTCTAGGACATATGGAATGGTTTGAATATTTATTATTGTAGTTAAATCAACATTTAAAAAGATAAAAGAAAATGGTAAGCTCTATAGTCTTGAAATTCTCTGTGATATCTCTTCCTTTGAGCTTGCTTAACCCCTGAATCACAATATCTGTTGAATCCCTGAGGTCATCCCTGCAGAAAGAGAAAGTACATAAGAGATAATCTAATATTTAGAAAGTGTAACCCCCATTTGTACTCTATATTGCTGTATTCTGTGACACTATGTCGTAGTTGACTGTTTGCTGGTTTAACTCTTATAGCATAATGTAAAGCCCTTATGACCAGATGATGTGCCTTATTCACTGTTATATCTCCATTGCCTAGCACACTACTTGACATAAGAGGCAACCCATGCATAGTTGAAGAATAAAAGACAGCCCATTTCTTCTCTCCTAGAACTAACTCTACCAGCCTCTTCCATGCAAGATTCTCCCTCACAGCCCAGTTCTATTATACAGTAGCTTGGCCCCTCTTTCTAAGGCTTCTTAAGTCTTCTTTTTTTCAAGATGAGTACCAGTCATCTCTCACAGGCACACACTTCATTTTTCCACACATCTAAGGTTTCAAGGCATTCTATTGATTTTCTTCCCTAACAATACTTTAATATTGGTTGGTTAATCAAGTGCCAGATTGCTATTTATTGAGCACTTGCTATAGCCAAACACTCTGCTAGATACTAAGAAATGTTCAACCGTGCAAAAAAACGTGGTCTCTGTCCTCAAACTCTAGTTGAGTCTTAAGATATATAAGTAGAATGAAAAAACTCATAGTGTCTTCCAGGACTCAGTTAAATGCTAAATAAATGTTAGTGCTGGCTTGATGAGCTTTCAGAAGAGGACCTTTCCAGAATGAGAGATTTGAAATCTTTATGAAGCACATAGACGTCAGTTAGCTTTTCAAAGGTAAAATGAATCTGGATCATAAGTTAGACACACAGACATTTTAAGGAAGGATGATGTACTCTTCAACCTTATGCTTTTTAACTCAACAAATATTCATTGAGCATCTGCTGTATCCCAAGCACCAAGCTAGAGACTAGTACTGTGAGTTTTCTGAAGTCAAGTGTGGTTTGGTTTTCCCTCATTTAATTCCAAACCAACCATGACCTCATTCATTCCTGCAGTTTTAACTACTACCTCCCAGCATGCAAAAGCCACCCAACTCTACCTGTCCACCCCCAGATTCTTTCAGTAAGTCTAATCTTGACTTTCATTTAAAAAAAAAAAAAGTGAGGTGTGACGATTCTGGTCTACCCACTCTCTGCCAGCCATTCCCACTCCCCTCCACCCAAAGGCATCAGACACCGTGAAGCTTACAAAATATGCAGACATTTAATTTCTTGCAACTACATAACCTCTCTAGTAAAAAACATGCTTTTAAGTATCCTTCCACACCACTGCTGCCTATTTGGGACTGGAGAGCCTTGTTGGCTAATGTGGACCAGCCTGCAGGATGACAGCCTATGTGTCAACAGACTCTTTCTTGGTGTTAGTGAAGACAGTACTATTTTCATTCACTGAATCCATAACATGGGCCAGATGCTGTGCTAGATGCTTTCTGTCTACAATAGCTTATCCTTACAGTAAGCTCTGTAAGAGAGCTATCATCTCCACCATTATATAAATGAAAAAACTGAGGTCACAGAAACAGCTTGCCCAAGATTTCAGATCTAGTAAGTAGCAGGAATCAGGATGAAAACCCAGATCAGTTTGGTTCCAAATTGGATACTCTTTTTAATACATTACAATGAAGGCAGATTAATAGTTTTCAGTGCCTCAATCTTATTTGGAATGTAGGGATGGATGAATTCTTATTTCTATCTGCCTCAGAATTATAATGCCCTTGACAACTGAGGTTTCCAAGGAAAATCAACAGCCTTATGTCAGTACCTAGGAACTTCTGAGGTATTCTTACTATGCTGAACTATGGGAGGCATCTAGGCATTAAGGTTAATAGTATTACCAACCCACAGATGGCTTATGGCCCAGGTGACCCCTGAGTCAGAGCATACAATCTGCAAATGTGTGTCTGGCAGAACAAAACCAGTGAACTTTCATTCATTTATTCATTCAGTTAATACTTGGCAAGCTTCTACTATGTGCCACACATACATTATATCTGCAATGATACTGCAGATACAATGTATGTTTTTAACAGGGTATCTCGTCAGGCCTAATATATATTTAATAAACCACTTGTCTTGGGAATGAATGTCCTTTGCCTATGTATAGAGAAGTTTTCAACTGCAATGGTACTCTGGCAGGAGGAAAAGTGCAAACAACTCTTAACCTCTGAGATAAGATTTTGACAGCAACGTGGTATATTATACCCACTGAGAGCAGTCCCTGAATGGAAAAAGCAAAAGCACATTGGGAATTGGACAGTCCATGGCTCTACTCTCAGATCTGACATTTAATACTTTGCCGTATAATTTTAAATTATTTTGTCTCTGGGAACCTCAATTCCACAACTGCAAGGCAGGGATAATAATGCCCACCGAATGGGTGGTTTACTCAATTATTTAACATATATTTATTGCACATTAAATCAGTCAGGAAAATAGATAGCACCTTTATTATTTTCAGAAGAAAGCAGTGTCAGGGTAATAATGTGCTTAGAAACTGTTTGAAGACTGATAGTTAGGGATGAAAGCAGCTACCACCAAATCAGGTAACCTCAGGGAGCCATTTCCTGAGCCACGGTTTCTTCCAGCCCTGAAGCTAGAGACCAACAGTGAACTGTAGAGTCTGAGGAAACTGTAAGATACTAGAGCAGTGCTGACAGTCGCAAAATCCTGTGATCCTGTGCCAGTCTGCTACTTCCCTTTAACGTCCTGGAGCTTACGGAAGTTACTCTGGTTGAGAGAATCTAAACTGCAATTCTACCGACAAAAGATTCTGAGCATATAGTTCTCAGGCTTCCTGCTCTTGTGATACAGTGGGAAGCATGCGGGTGGCAGAGTTAAGGAACAATGCAGAGGACCAGTAGCAAGAGCCAGAACAAGCATCTCGTATGTGCCAGGAATGGTTCTTAGAGTACAGAGGTAAATCGAAGAGACAAATATTCTCCTCATGTGGCTCACATTTAATTGTGGGAGATTCAATGAGTTAATGTATTGATGCATTCCACAGAGCCAGAAATATAGCAGGTTCCTTAGAAGTAATTATTCCCTTTTTTAAAGTTCTCTATATTGGCCCAAGAGAATATAACACTCTGCCTCCTCTCCATGAGATTTCTGACAAGGTAGATAGTTCTGAGATTAGAGAGGGAAAGAGCTGGGGGTAGTGTTTTGGAGCCAGATAGTGAGGTTTCAATACAGTGCTTGCTTTTTGCAGATAGAGCCACTTTCAATCTGTATTGACTTTGAAAGACATTTGGACCTGCCTCAAAGCATGTATTCTTTCCATAGATAATTCAGGCCATCTTTGAGTCTGATGTGAAAGCTGTTTTGAGCACTGCAGATGCCCTTGTCCTTATTCCAAGCTGTGGGCTACAGTGGGTAGACATGAACTTTGGAGTCAAACAAATCTGGCTGTCCAGTAGAGTCATAAGTGGCAAAGTACTTTCTTTCTGCTGCTGTTTCCTTACCAAAAAAATTGGTAGGCATTAAGGTTAATAGTATTACCAACCCACAGATAGCTTATGGCCCGGGTGACCCCTGAGCCAGAGCATACAATCTGCAAATGAATGTCTGGCAGAACAAAACCAGTGAACTTTCATTCATTCATTCAGTTAATACCTGGCAAGCTTCTACTATGTGCCACACATACATTATATCTGCAATGACCATCTTTGAAGACATTTTTCAATACATGTGTATATTAAACTCACTCCAAGTATATTAAAATACAAATGTCCTGTAGAGATACACACATTGCCTCTTCACAGTAGGCATGAGGATGAGAGATGAACATGTCAGGGCATGTGTTAATGTTGTCATTTATATGAATGATTCATTTACTCTGTCCTGATGCTTTGTCAGTCACCTTCATATCTGCCCCCAATAGGAGGTCACTATGTCTTGATTTCTGTCTTGAATCAGAAGTGTAAGGTGTAGCCGATTTACTGAACCCCAGCATTGAGGCACTCTTGCAGTGCCCTTCAGAGTCCAGGGTAAAAGCTGCCTTGAGCACTGCAGTTGCCCTTGTCCTTATTCCAAGCTGTGGGTCACAGCCAGTGGACATGAGCTTTGGCGTCATACAAATCTGGCTCTCCTATTAGAGTCATAAGTGGCAAAGTACTTTCTTTCTGCTGCTGTTTTCTAACAAAAAAAAAATTAATATTATAAAATCTAACTTGCTGTAGTATCATGAGGATTAAATGAGACAAAATATATATTATCTGTCACATAGTAGGTGCTCCACAAATGTTAATTTCTTTACCCACTAATAATATATTGTTGTAGATATTTCCTTCGTTGTTATTTCAATTTATTTTTTATTTTATCTGAAAAATGATACGAATAGTAGATGCTTACGGTCTTTTACATGGGCATCCTATGGAGAGTTTGTCTCCATAACAACTATATAAATAGTTATTATGAATAGTTATATGAATAATAATTGTATTCTCATCTAATAGATCCTGAATTTAAGCATGAGAGAGGTTGGATAACTCACCCAAGATCATTGCACTAATTCGGAGTTATAGGTGGGATTTAAATGCAAATGCTTTTACCCCAGAGCCAGCACATCCCCCACAGAACAAGGTTGTCTCCCACTAACCTCGTGCAAAGCAGAAGAGGTATATTTGGTGTTTGAATTTTCTGTTACTACAAGCAGGACAAAGGGCATCATGCAAAGAACATGATGACTGGAATCTTAAAAACACATCTTTGTTGTAGAGTAATATCAGTCTGCAGGGTTGTTGTTCACAAAACTTAGTATAATCTCCAACACTAAGCAGGTGCTTGATATAGGGTTGTGGATATTATTATTAGGGGGGAGTCATAAGAAGTGTACATATGGGGAGAGATGGGATGAGGGACAGAGGGAGGGAGACCAAGATGGGAGGAGGGAAAGAGGTCAAATAGTACAATTTTATCACCTTTCTGTTTATCTTTCCATCACTTCTTTCCATCAGCCACCCCCTTATTTACCTCAAGTCTTTCTCCTCCTGTCTGTGCTGCCTTGATAATTTTTACTTATGTCACCTTAAATGTTAGTGTGTGACTTTATCTATAGTCACATGAGCAGTGTTACCAAGGCGAAGTATTATATCATATGTGCTTCTTGTAGAAAATGACTATAGGTAAGTGTCCTAAACATTGTTAAAGAAACATGGGAACATCTATAAAAATATATGCACATACCACCCCTGGAGATAGCAGCTACTGGACTCAGGCTGATGGTGGCCACGCAGGAATGGGGGTTCAATGGCATCAAACTTTTCACTTTTTGGGTAGCCACCAATGTGGATTTTGTTGTAAAATTTTAAATTTTTAAACGTTAACCCTTGATTCGTATTTCTGAAAACACTGTGAAATAAAAGGGAACATAATTGTTGGTCACATGGTTGGCAGTCTGCTGATTTATGACCTCTTCCATAGCGTCTCTGTCACAGAATCTGAACCATGTTATTACATGTTATTGTTTCTGTGTATTCTTCCCACTGGGCTAAGAGCTCCTAAGGGCTAGGTTATGTCTTATTTTTCAACAATAAAAGACACAGTAGATGTTCAAAACACACACACACAACAAAACACAAAAAACACCTATCCTTTTGCACACTTTCTTTCTCTAAAAGTATGACCCTCTATTTACCCTCCAGAACAATCTTTTTGTGTCTTAGTCTTCTTGGCTATACAACATTTATTTGTAAAGTTTCAGTCATCAGAAGTTAGTGCTTGAGCAGACATTCCAGTCTGGGACAGAACCTCCAATTTAGGATTCAGCAAATAATAGCTTTGAGATAGGCACTCTGAGGGCCACAAAAGGAAAAGAATGGCATGACCCCTTAAACACTTTATAATCAAATGGGCTGTATTTTAGAAACGATTACATAACAATACAATTTAGTATAAGATCAATACAATATAATACAATACAGTTTAGTATGGGATTACACATGCAAATGGGAATTCAGGAAGGACGTGTTCTTGTAGTGTGTGGATTAAAGGACAGGCTCTGGAGCCAGACTGTCTCCTACAAAATCCCAGCTCAGCTGATTACTTAGCCTTTCTGCTTTCCAGCTTCCTTGTCTATATCGTGAGGATAATCCCTACACCACCAGGGTTGCACACAAAGAAAGACAGAGAGCCCCATTGACATGCCAGACTGGATGAGTAAGAGTGTAAGAAAAATCCAAACCTATTGGCCTGCCAGGCGAGTAGCCTTATAGGACCAGGGGGAAATAATCACCCAAATTTTCCAGAATTTAGCTCAAAGATTCAGGAGTAAAGCAGGGTAAAGGAGTAAGCAAAAAGAGATGGAGCGCAATTGTATTATTTATTTATGGGCAGAGAGGATTATTTGGCCTCCTGCAGATGCTCTGGTTTGGGTGTGGTCCAAGAATCCTCTCTCTCTCCCTCAATCTCTCTTTCTCTGTTTTATTAACTATTAAGTAGTCCCTGTGTGTCTCAGTTTCTTCATCTGTAAAATGGCATAATAGTACCTACCTTATAGACTTATTAAATGAGTTAACACAGGCAAAGTTCTTAGAACATTTGATGACAAAAGTAAATGCTTAAAACGTGTTGGCCATTATAATGACTGTTATCCCACAATCATTATTGTGTTCCTTATGTGTATTATGAACTATGACAGGCACTGAGATACAGAAGTACAGAATATTATGGGCAGCCAAGGCAATACAAGACAGTAAGTGAGAGTACCATATCTGGACAGGAGGACCTGGTTTCCGATCTGGGATTCTTCATTTAGTTTCCACCTATGTCACCTGCAGCAAGTGTCTGCTTCTATAAACCGGGTGATGCTAATACACACCACAGGATTGTTGGCAGAACAACTGAGATAAATTGCTACCTACGGCATTCAGTATAGCTCCTGGTACATTGTAAATGCTCAATACTAGAAAGCGTGAAGAAACCCCTAGAGAGGTGGTAAAACTTCTTTAAGGTGCTTAAAATGCACACAACTGAAGAGTATATGCAATTCCAGCGCTTTCCAAAAGATAAGCTGGTTTTCCAAGTTCTTTGTTTTATTGCTTAAGCAATGTTTTCAAGTAGCAGGGCAAATTGTGAATAGGAATGTGGGTCATGCTGGGCAAAAGTGAATTTTACTAAGTTAAAAGCACTTACTGTTTCGAGCATGAAAATTCATTGCAAATCATTTTGCTTATAAAAAAATGAAAGTCAAATGGTGTCAGTTACAATTGCAAAATATACTTTAGCTACTAAGAATAACTGTTTATTATCATTATCATTCTTTGAAGCAGAGAACAGACTTAACCTTTGATCTCTTTGCTGACAGTTAGATATAATTAACATAATTAAGGTTTGGACTGATCATTTTTGGCAAGAATTTTTCTTTTCTCATCTATCTGTTGAAGATTTAGATTATTACAGTAAAGAAGCACTTATTAGAAATAATAAAGTCTCTATATATTTGTTTCCATCCTTCTTAAGAAAACAGGAAAATAAAAATATAATTTTTCAGAAAGCCCATTAGATATAGAAAGTATCCAGTTTAAAATCTCTTAGGATTTCACTATAAACAAATAAGAATCAGGAAACATTATAAGGCTGGACTAAAATTTAAAGACAGTAATAGAAATAGCTAATATTGTGGGAGCACTTCCTGCTAAGTGTTTTCCAGAATTTAGCTCTGGTATGCCCATAACCATGCAGCCAAGGCTGGTTTGGCTATTATCCTTATTCCACGGTGGTTAAGTAACTTGCCCAGAGTCACACAGCCGAGCCATGTCTTCCTTCCTCTGCAGCCATGTCTTCTTTGGTATATGTGTTCATGAAAGAAATCTGAGTTTATTTTTTTATAGGCAACTATTGGTATTCTCTTGGCCCAATGACTTTGGTAGCAAGAAAAGGATTGTTAAGAATAGACACTATAATAAAGCATGGACTACTGGTAAACAATGGTATAACCAAGACAAAGTTTATTGATAACATTTACCAAGTAAGTAGATAACTGATACCTTTGGTTTACCATGGTGTGAGCTTGGGGAAAACGTTAGTGCCAGAAGTGGGATTAGAACCAAGGTCTCTTAGCTCCTAGGCTATGTACCAACTAATGGATACCAGCCTTTCATCTAAGCAGTGTTACGGCCTCACTCATGTGATTTTTCACCTCACTCCTGGTGGTGGAGTTAGTGAGCTAGGGGAATCAATTCAAGAGGTCTATTTTGTTAAGCCATCCAATCAATTCATCGTGTCAGGCACTAGGTGTGTTTAATACATTTTCATTGGAGTTGTAGCGGCAGGAAATTACAGACAGAATAAGACAAGTTTTAATCTAGATGTTATAATAAAGAGATATGGAAACACTGATAAGAGAGCAACTCATGCTGACTGAAGCTTTATGGAATGTTGACTAGAGGAGATGGCATTTGCACTGGGTCTTGGATAACTGAGTAGGGCCTTGTAGGGAGAAGACCTGAAAGTGTGAAAATCATGACTATTGGAGGTCCTACCTTTTAGTGGGGGTGGAGGGCAGCCAGTGGTAGAAAGGGAGATGTTGGCCTCTGCATCAGTGAGTGCTAAGCAAAGGGGTTGGCAACCTAAGCATCATCATCAAGTGTTGGTGTTGTGTGCACTTGATTTTAGTTTCACATATTAATATTTTAATTCATTAGTGATGCCTAAAGTGCAACAAAATGTAAATTAGCAGATTGCATTGGGATCAATGTGTCCCATTCGGAATCAATAGAGGGAGAGAGAGGGAATGACTTTTCTTGAAGAATGAATTGGTCATATACTTGAAGAAAGGTAAGAATAAATACATTTCCATTGTGGAAGGAATTCTGACTTGAAGAACAACAAGTTCTCTATATCCTTCCTCTATTCATTCCTCCCTCCGGCTTCCCCAAGTGTTCTACTAGGGAGGAAAAGTAGGCAGAGGAATGAATGTCAGGCTCAGGAGGAGAAGTTCTGAGTGCTACCAGGCATTCTGTCTCATCTGCAGAGGCTAACAGAGCTGGAGAGGAATCTGACCAGGACCCATGTTGGAGAGGAAATTGTGGGTGGAAAGGCCCTGAGGCTCTAAAAGAGCCCTTGTTGCCTGCAGGGATTCAACTAGGCCTGGCATTATAGTACCCTGTAGTCACTTTCATTTAAGCAGATTGACATTTTTCGGAAAGTGATGTTTCATTGGAATGAGATTTTGTTGGAAACGGATTCAGTGATGACTCTTAATGAGTATCACCCTGCTGACTGTTCAGGGTTGTGTTCTGCATGCCATCTGTTAACATTTCTGAGTTCTCTGCAAAACTAGCAAGTGCTGCAAGATGTTCCCTGACCTGCGCAATCTCAGACGTGTTATGGCCAGATGAGCAGGGTGCTGACCAGGGTGCCTTTGTGGCACAGCCTTTCCTAGAAGGCTCAGATTGCACCTGCAGAATTCCTACTGCACTGTTTCGGTATCTTTGAGGAGATGTCAGGACTTGGATTAGCACAACTTCCCCAGAGCACTATGATGCCAACAGCTTACTGCTGAAACAGTAAAACAGTATGTGATAGCAATTCAGGGAAAAGAAATACATATTGTGGGCAGTGGAATAGGTCCTTTTGGATATGAATTTGGAGAATGAAACTTTGGCAATAAGAATGGGAGAGGGGTTGGTAGGCCATGGTATATGGGTGTGGGGAGCTGTTTCCAGAGCTCTCAGTTGGCCTAAACACTCTCAATTAAAATTTCTCTTTCCTTTAAAGGAATGCAGTGTAAATGATAACATCAAATATCTTCAGACTTTCCTCAGAATTTATATTATTGCTTCTTTTAAATCTACACAAGCATGTACATATACATATAAACTCTCAGGGTTATAGGGAAGGTGCTACTGAGGTCTGAGCAGGGAATGGAATTAATCCATCTGCTCCCAAGCATGTCCCAGCTGACCCAATATAAGCACTCTGACAAGTGCTCTCCCTGAAATTTAGCCTTTTCTGAACAGAAGAGTCTGAGTAATATTACAGTGAAGCCAGTAACCATGCCTATATCATAATGCTCATAATCTCCACAATGAGTCCAATGAGTATTCTTCAAAAAGCTGATTAGGAAACCTCCATGTTCATGTTTATTGTCTTTCATTCTTTCCTTCTTATACTATTTTCTTCATTTTTTCATAAATATCTATTTATCTAGGGCTGATTATGTGCTAGGCACTGAACCAAGTGCTAAGATTATGTTTTTAAACTGTCATGCCCTAGTCTTTAGTAATGAGTCACAGAGAGGCCACTCATTACAATACAACTGGAGAGTAAATGCCAAGATGGAGAGAAGCACTGGATGGATGTGTGGGAGCACAAGGGGTACCTCATTTATTAAGCATCTACTTCATGCCACTGGGCATGAAGACAACCATTCATTCTCACATGGACTGGAATCTTACAACACTCTGCTACAGAATGGACAGTTATTTGTGATAGTTGTTTCTCTTGTCCTGCACCTAGACCAATCCCCAAGACATCTTATCCATGCCGCCATCTCTAGATGTCTCCAAGAAGACCATACAGCCAAATTCTGGGACTAAGATCATCTTCTAATGAATATGTTAATTGTTACTAGCATGCAGTAACCTAATTCGGCAATATCATAAGAAAATGCTGCCATGCATTAAATAAAATTACTCTATTTCTATAGACATTTTTAAGTCGCTCACACAAAACTCTCTGCTGGGGTATTAGATGTTAGAGCAATAGCTAGGATGTGTCTCCTATCCTTCTAGTGTAGGTCCTCCAGGAGAAAGAGTACACACATAGAACCAAAATACATCAAAATACCTGAATGTCATAACGGAGTGCTTTGTAAGTATACAAAAAATGAAGTGGCTTCTTTTGGACCTGAGGACTCAGGAGGAGAAAATGGTAATTGTTCTGAGTCATGAAGATTGTTTAGAATGTCAAGAGAGAAGAAACATCATTGTATGGGGAAGAAAAAATAAAACTAAAAGAACTATGAATGGGAAAGTACAAGGTATGCTTGTATGAAAACACTTGGTGCACTTGGAATGTTATCAGGAAGGCTATCAGGAGGAGATAAAATAGGAAAGCAGAGGGCAGATCAAATTGGCCTCGAATGCCAGGCTAAATCATTCAAGGTACGTTCTCTGATACTATTCTAATCCTAATATAGCTCCATGACAGAGTCCAAATCATCCTTTAACTTGGTTGGTGAAAGTTTTATCTTGAATGGGAGCAAAGAACCAGATTGGGTGAGAAGTGGCAATAGCATGGAAAAAACACAATCACTGCTTTAGGAACTTCCAGACTGGTGGGCAGCCAGTTTTATCCACAGAATAGAATAAATTCAGCACTTCAAAATTTAATATTCACTAATTAAAAAAAAAAATCAGCCAGGCGTGGTGGCTCATGCCTGTGATCCCAGCACTTTGGGAGGTAGAGGCAGGTGGATCACTTGAGGTCAGGATTTTGAGACCAGCATGGCCAACATGTTGAAACCCCATCTCTACTAAAAATAAAAAAATTAGCCAGGCGTGATGGTGCATGCCCATAATCCCAGCTGCTCTGGAGGCTGACACAGGAGAATCTCTTGAACCTGGGAGGCAGAGGTTGCAATGAGCCAAGATCGTGCCACTGCACTCCAGCCTGGGCAACAGAGCAAGATTCCATCTAAAAATAAAGAATAAAAATAAAAAAATCTAACTTCCACCCCTTAATGTGATTTATTTTTGTGCTCCTTGGACATGTGTGGTCATTTTATCGACAGATAAAATATATGTATTTCTTGGGGGAAATGGCCCCAGAGAAATTCTTCCTGTGATGAAAATGAAGTGATTAATACTTTACTGGACTTTATGCATGGATATGACATGTACAGTGATAGTTATAAATCTAGGAATTCTCAGGGGCCCAAGGTGTAGCCTGCTTGCATTTACAGACGAAATAAATTTAATTTGGGACCAAGAAAAAATGCATACAGATAGTAACATGCATAGAAATGAGATTTATGCTGTTTAAGAGAATTATATGTGGACACAGGAGGCAGAGAGGAGGGATTGTTGCTTGCATTTGAAAGATGGTCTATTTGTGAATTGTGTCTTCTATCTCTTGAGGAGGAGAGAACAGCAAGGGAGATTCACTCCAAATCCACTTTTGTCACCACCATGGCAGGTTTCTTCAGTTTGTAGTTGTTACATTTAGATATGATGCAGCCTCTGTGGATGTTAAATTATCATGATAATTGGGCCTATGATAGAAAAGTCGTTGTCTTCTCTTTGTTGTTCAGGTAATTTCTCATATTGATAGCCATTTTGTGTACGTGAATGAAGTTGCATACAACACTATGAAGTTATCAGATCAGGGTTCCACTTCTGCCACCAACATTTTCTAGCTGTATGACTAGGCATATTTCACAACTAGTGTGAGCCTTAGTTTTCACATATGTACAGTGGAATAAGACTATATTCCACAAAGAGCTTTTGAAAGAATTAAAAGAGAGCATATATAAAAGCTAGACGGTGTGAGCTAGTAATGTACAACTTGGTGGGATATGAAACTCAACAAAAGGGTCTGAATAAGGAAACCCAAAATGTGACTTATTAGTCTTATCAAAGGGAGATCAGCTGGGAGGAAGTGACAACCACACTTATGATATGACACTATACACAGAAGGGCTGCCCTCAGATGTCATTAATTTTGAATCATACCACAATGACATTAAGACAACACACTTAAAAAAAACACATCTAGGCCAGGCACAGTGGCTCAACGCCTTTAATCCCAGCACTGTGGAAGGCCAAGGCAGGCAGATCACTTGAAGTCAGGAGTTTGAAACTAGCCTGGCCAACATGGTGAAACCCCATCTCTACTAAAAAATAACAAAAATTAGCCAGGTGTGGTGGTGCACGCCTGTAATTCCAGCTATTTGGGAGGCTTTGGTAGGAGAATCGCTTGAACCGAGGATGCAGAGGTTGCAGTGAGCCAAGATTGCACCACTGCACTCCAGCCTGGGCGACAGGGGGAGACTCCATCTCAAAAAAACAAAGACAAACCACACCTCTACATTTCAAATATGCACATGAGCACTACACATCTTAATCATCTCTCAAAGTGAATAATTAGCTTTCAAAGGTTGTTCTTCTCCCCCTTTTCAAGAGCAAGCAGAGAAAAAACAAAACAAGTGCAGGCTATTGCCAGATAGATACCCTCCTGCATGATCTGCAGTCATTGCTTTGTGGATCCAAGCTGAGGTCCAGTTGCGCAGGGAAGATTCCACACCAAAAAAAAAAAAAAAAAAACCAACATCACATACGAAAGCTTTTAGCATTGGGGGCAAGCAATGATGATTCTACATTCTAATTTATACTGAGAAAAGAACATACATTTTTCTCTTTTCTGCTGTGAATTCAATTCTCTAACAGAGCCAAATTTGAGTAGACCAACACAGGCTGAATTTTAATGTGTAGATTTCAGGTGGTTTATTTCTTACTTTCTGCAAAGGTGCTGATATCACGTAAAATTTCACCAGGGCTTATTCTAGCCAGAAGACATGTCCTTAGACAGCCAGTGTGACCTTGGTAGCTCTGAGCCAGGTAAAGAGCAAATCTTCCACATGCTCTAATCCTCTAAGTGTGTTTTGGAAACAGGATTTACATGTCTCCCTACTAGATGCTGTATACTTAGAACCAAACAGCATTACAAAGTAGACTTCCTAGGCCATTGTCTTTCTGCTTAGTAATTTAACTAGAATAAATTGAATGCTCTGGATGTTTTCTTCCTCCTCCTCCAACTCCTCTTCTTCCTTCTTCATCATCATTGTCAACATCATCAGACATTGATAATAGAGCAAATCTATGAAAGAGTTATGCTAAACACTAAGTTGTCCTAAATTAGCTCAGAAGGTCTTGCCAAGCCCTGAATACAAAAAAGGGCAGGAGCAAGTTTGTTGCAAACTAATTTTCAACTTATTATGAGGAGAATGGGCATTTATTATGAGGAGAATGGACAGTCTCGCTCTGTCACCCAGGCTAGACCCCTACTTTGTACAGCTTCTTTACATGTGTCATCTTATTTATCTTCACAATGGTCTTGTAATTGTAGTTGGCATTATTTCCAACTCAGAAAGGTTAAGTAATTTGCCCCTGGTCACCCCAGCAGTAAGTGTGTACTTAATCTCTGACATTCCTTCTGAGATTTTTTTTTAACCTAAACTCAGTGTTCTTATTCAATTCAATTGATATTTATTGAGTACTTATTATGTACTAGGTACTTACTTGTACTAAGAGCTGAGTATGCACAGTTAAATAAGACATAATGTCTTCCTCCATAAAGTTTTAGGCTGGCAGGGGAAACAGGTATAATAAACATAAAAGATACAATTTTCATAAATGCAAAAATGAATATATATATATGAGGTATAGAGTGAGTACGATAAAGGGGGGCATGATTAGTTTCACTGAAAGCAGCAAACTCATAAAAGACTTACTATCAAATTTTAAACAAAGAGAAGGAGTATGCCATGCAGATAAGAATAAAGGCTGCATGTTGCAAACAGGCCATTTACCTGTTTAAATAGAAGCTGTCTTCAGCCAAGGGCATCTGGAGTAGAAAGTGTTTCAGTCTTGAAAGGGAATCTGAGGCACTATGATATCTGAAGCAAAGAAATTTTATACACTTCCTTAAATGATTATTTTATAGTAAGCTAGAATTTGTGTATGAATTTTGCTAACAGCCTAGATGTGGAATTTTTAAAGCAAGAGGAATATGTTCACATTCAGGTGGCATGTTTAAATAAAAAGAATTTTTTTTTCATATCTTGGAACATTGTATTAGTTTCCTATTGCTACTATAACAAATTACTACAAATTTAGTGGCTTATTACAGCACAGTTCTATTCTCTTACAGTTTTGGAGGTCAGAAGTCTGAAATCGGTTTCCCTGGGCTAAAGTCAAGGTGTGAGCAGGGCTGGTCTCCTGTGAAGAATCTATAAGAAATCTATTTCTTTGCATTTTCTAGCTTCTGGAGGCCACCTATGCTTCTTGGCTTGTGACCCCCTTCCTCCAGCCCTCCAACCTCTTGTTTTCATTATCTCACCTTCTATTTCCTCCTTTGACCTTGCCTACCTCTTACATGGACCTGTGTGATTATATTTAGGACACACTCATATAATCCAGGAAAATCTCCCCATCTCAAAACTCTTAATCACACCTTCAAAGCCCCTTTCAGCATAGTAAGTAACATTCACAAGTTCTTAGGATTAGGATATGGATATACTTGGGGGCCATCATTCAGCCTATTGCACACGGGCATTACAGTCAAAACTTCTTGCATTGGCATTACTTATTGGGTGCATTTTGTCTGGTGATTGTTAGAATGTCTGTGCTAATTTACACTTGTCCAGGTCTGCCTCCTTTTATAATATCAAGATAACTAGGGGCAAATAATGTTTTCTCTAGCAAACCCCTAACATGTTTGAATAAAGTCAAAAAATTTTCTCTTTCTATTCTGATTAAAGGAAGCCAAAGCAAGAGCACATTGAGAAACCTTCATACCTATGCTAATGGAGACTTGAACATTAAGGAATATCTATAGAAATCATGGAGGAAAAACAGACATTCTTGAAATGCCACCTGAAACGGAGAGGGGAAAGAAATTCCCTTTATGCCTCCCTTCCTCCTACCCTCCAATCTCCTGTTAGTGCCTCCCATTGGCTGAACCTAGTCAGAAGTCATTTTCCCAGGGAGCAAATTCCAAATTAAATTCTGAATTACATGCAAATTCCATGTAATTTACATGAAGTCAGCCCTTATGATATAAAACAGAGCAGGGGAAGTAAGGGAGTTAGATATGAAAGAAAATGATCAGCACACAAACTGGATCTTGGGAAAACCAGGGTTGAAGTTCTTACTGAGTTTGTCCTAGTTATTCCTGCCTCAGACCCTTCAATTTGCCTAAATATCCAGACATTCTTTGCATAGAAAGAATTTCCTCACTTCACTGGTTCTTTACAACCTGAGTCATTAGTGATGGCACTATTCATTGTGTATGATTTCAAGATCACTTTCCTGACAAGGCCTTGGAATTTCTTAGCCATTCCCCCTTTCAGCACCAGGAGGGAATAGGAGCTGGGAGAAGATGGGGGCTAGTGGGGCATATTGTATTTACCAGTCACTGGGCTTGATCACAGAACTGGAAACTAGAATGCCCAGCAGGAAAAATTCCTCATGTCACAGTGGATTTTGATCAAATACTAACTATCCTGAGTATATTTTAAAATTTGTACTGCAGTTTCTATACTTAGAGGCCAATGCTTTAAACTCCCTACTCAGCCCTACTTCCATTGAGCACTCCTTCTCCCCCAACCCCTTGTTGTGCCTGGCCTCTAATCCAAGCTTTTACCAGGCCCAGGAGACCATCCTAACTGGATTTTAATTTCATAATAATCTTTAGCAACACATTGAGTTCAATTCATTATAGCCCTAAGTAGAAATGCAAATGAAATAGAGCTTCCCATCTCTGGCCTTGAGAAGCTGCCATTGCTGCTTCTTTTTAACTTTTAAAAGGTATAAAGGAAGTTTCAAAGAAATGTACAGAGAGCTCCTGTGCATCTTCCACCCTGCTTCTTCCCAGTGTTGACATAATGCATAGCTATGGTGCAATGTTGAAACCAGGAAATGTCTACATCCACAGAGAAGCAGCTTCATTTTGTAAGTTTAAGAAGATTTCTCAGGGCTGGGGATGGTGGTGGTAGGCAATACTGTAGTAATAATATTATCCCATATATTCACACAATGCTTTTGTACGTTTTAAAGCTCTTTTATCCCTTCCCATGAATGTAGGGGTCCTATTAGCAAGTTCCACATTCAGCCAAGGGATGCTGACATCTCAGTTTTACTTGGTAACTCAAAAGCCAGAGATTTTATTATAAGGGGCTGCTTCCCATTTTCTCATAGAAGGACGCTAACATCAAGTTATCCCATCAAAAGATGACTTCGTCCCCATTGTCCTGTACTTTCTATTGATTGAAAGAAATTTCTCCTCTTCAGAGGCAGAAGAGGCATAATCCTTGCCTCTGTGTAGCTGCTCCCCTTTCTCTGATATGCCTTCCTTCATCCCTACACCTAGTCTTCTAGACTACCCAATGCTTCCTCATCCTCTAAGATTAGGTCTAGGTGTTACCTCTTCTTAAGCACCATCCTCTTCGTACTTCCTCTCTGTGCTGTGTATACCAACACAGCTCTTTGTTCATGCCTTAACAAACTTACTGTCTGTTTTCTTGCCTGTGTCCCCTAATCAACAGGGAGTCCTTTGATGGTAAGAATTATATGTTTAAATCTTAATTTCTATCCCCAGAACTTGTTGTAAATGGATTAATAGACAGATTCATGGCATAATTCTGTGTCAATCTGGAAAGGCAGGAAAGCTTTAATAAAAACTGAATAAAAGGTATAAAAATAAATTCTAGTTTACCTTCTCTTGAGGTCTTCTGTACTTTTTTGCAGATGTCACAAGGTTTGGGGACACAGAACATGTGATGATGACAGAGCTGGGTCCATATGAGCTTTTCAAATAGACTGATGGCAAGAAAGCAGCCAGATTAAATTAAATAGAATTAAATATAAATTTTGAGTTCCTTGTTAAATGTGATAATTTAAACACCTGCCTATATTTTTGTTCCCGTCCAAAACTCCACTAAAGTAACAATTAAGGAAGTTAAATAGGTAAAAAATCTAAGATCCAAAAAGAAGTTGGTCAAGACAACACAAGTAAGACATATGAACAAAACTTTGGAAGATGGAATGCTGATGATTGATTGGAAAATGACACATCAGAGCTGAGAAGGCAGAAACCCAAGTACTTACAGGAATATGAAGCTAATGAGATGTGCAGAATCCAGGAAGGACTCGGGTATTAAAGGCCTTGGGTATCTGAAGACATGGATGTGAGGAAGTCCTGAAAACACAAAGATTAGTTAGAAGTTTTAAAAGGAGCAGCTAGAGCTTCAAATTCTCTCTTCGACCTGCCAATCATTCCCACCCAGCCAATGTTTCCTCTTTGGAAAGACTGAACCAGATTGGACCTGAGGCATCAGACATGGATGATGGTGGGGGTAAAATGCTGCACAGGGAACACAGATATAAAAGAAGGTACTTAGTGAATTATGAGACATACCCTCACCCCGACACTTGTCTAAGCCCCTCTCCTCCCTTCACTCCCAGAACCTGGTAACCAGGCTTTTAACCTGAAATAAATGATATTAAGAGACTCTGGGGAAACTGACTTGGCATAGAGATTTATAGGTCCTGATATTTGAGTGTCTCCAAAATGAACACATCACCTGTTTACCACTATTCAACAATACTTGCCTGCACAGAGAGCTTCCAATCAGCATTTTAGTGCCTCATTATTAATTTGGACTTATAAGCAAGGAACACCAAACACCTGAGGATATCCTTAAAACAAAACAATAACAAAGAATCCAGAGAATCAAGAGATAATGCAAAGAATAGAGGGAAATATCAAAATACCTCTAATTAATATACTTAAGAAGATGAGACACACATTAATTGAAAACAGTAGCTTTTAAAAAGGAACATTTAGGGAAGAAAGAGCTTTTGGACATTTAAATGTATTAGATTACACCTAGAATATCATGTTCAGTTCTAGGAGGACTCTCCCCTACCCCCATCATAGGAGGGGCATTGACAAAGTAGAGGTTGCCCAAAGGAAGTCAGAACCTGTATGTATTCATTCATGCACATACATGTGCACATGGCAGACATTTGTCATTTGCCTTCATGAGCCAACCAGACACAGTTCTAGGAGCAAAGGAATCAGAAAAGAGCCAGAGGAGGCTGAGTGCTCAGGATTTGGGAAAGGATGGAGACAGATAATACAAAATAAAGTACAGTGGTGAGCAGAGTGTGAGAGAAGAGGAGAGACCAGCAGAAGTGTCTGCAGAAAGCCGTAAGGGGAACAGCTGAAGGATGTGAAGGGGAGAAGGTGTGTTACCAAAAGAAGAGAAGAAATTAGAGCTTTTCCTTCCTTCTTTCCCTCCCTGCTTCCCTCCCTTCCTCCCTCCATCCCTTCTTTCCTCTTTCTCTCTCACTCTGTTTCATATATGAAAGGCTATTAAATAGAGGGAGAGAATTTGTTCTACATAGGAGATAAAAAAGGATTCAGGTTATGACTGAAAATGGAAAACAAACTAAGCTGTTTGGGCAAGGAATATTAAAATCCTACTCAAGACTGGCTTTTGTCTGAAAAGTGTTCTTTTCACATCCTCTTGTGTCCAGATAAATCCAAAATGCGCCAAATAGAAACCTGCTGTTTCTGCCATAGTTCTCCGCTGAACCGAGCTAGCTTGATAAGTTCTTGTGTATCTGTTAGTTTATTCTAAAACCGATCAAACATAAGTAGATTGTATCAAAGAGGATAATTTCTTAAATTGATTTATAGAAACCAGCTCCGTTTTGGTTAAAATCAATAGGAAAGTTGTTGGAATGTGATGATTCCTGGCTCTTGGATTTAAAGCATGAATACCATTCTCGAGCAAGTCCCACAAAATTCAGGCACAGACTAAAGGAGATGGAGAATAAATTTTCCAGCAAATAACAGTGGAAAAAAACTTACCCTGTAACTGTGCTATAACAACCCCCAGAATCGGGCTTCAGTCATCCTGCATCTCCCAAATTTTTAGCCTTTTGTTGTACAAACTGCAAATAATTGACACCAGGCTCTGAGTCAGCTTTCTGATCCTCACCCTCATGGTTCAAATTGGAGTCTAATTATAGGATCTCCTCCTACACCTCCATAAGCAGCATGCTTGGGATTTCTTCTTAAATTATTAATCAGAGGAAAGATAAATTTGCCTGTTTTAGTTATACAGGGATGAATTGTCTCCTAGCTGATTTTTGTTTATTTATGCATAAAGGTCTATTTTTAATGGTTGCTTACTTTTTTTATTTCCTAATTTTTCCGTGAGTCTGGAGGATAGAATGGTCAGATTAGTATATGTTTCGTACAGCCCTATCTGTCACTGCAGCACAGCCCTCATCTATAAATATTCCTTAGGCTCTGGTGTATAAATTACTTCAATAGTTAAAGATGTATCTTCCCATGTTCCCAGTCACTGGAATTCAGAAAGCCTAGGTCATAATGATATCCCTTTAAACCCAATGTGTCCCAACATGGATTCAGTGTCATTTTCTTTTCTTCCTCTCAATGGTAGCTCCTTTCTGTTCTCAGTCAGTTGCCCAAGCTGGAAACTTGAGGGAACCTTGGACACTTCCACTCTTTCTCATGGGCCATACTGAATTAATCAGCAAAGATTCTTATTTACACTTACCAAATGTATGGCCCTTCTCCATTCCCATCTTCTTCACCATTTCTCACCCAACCATTGAAAGAGATGTCTAAATGACCTCCAGGTTTTCTATCCACTATCCAGGCTTTCCATCATAATACTGGGAACTAAATGACAAATATCATATATCCCTTAAAAAACACTCAATGATTTTGTAATATCTTTGTTTTAGAGGTCAAATTTATAGCAAATAGTACTGTGCAATGAGTGGTATGGGGTTATATTTTGGCCTCACTTAAGCGACAATTCCAAATTCATGTACAATCAGGGAGTTCTTCACTTTCTCATACATCCTTTGCCAAAAATTAGGGAAACAATTTTTTTAGAAAAAAAGTACTGAAATAAGCAAAAGAAATTTCTTTTCTGAGTCATGGAAGTAGCTAAACTGAGCATGAAATTGTTACCATAAATTGCACTGAGGAATTTCTATTCAGTTCCTGTTTATGAGTTTGGGGGCTGTGGGTAATTTCCCATTATGTGATTTTTCTGGCTGCATACCACAAAATACTTACAATATTAATATGATAAATAGGAACACATTTAGCATCTCAAGGAGTAAAAGGTAATCTTCAGACTGAGGGAGAATCTAGCTAGGTGATTTTAGGATTTAGAAATAGATAATTATGTTGAGAACAAAGTTATGAATATAAACAATTCTCTCAATCCATCTCTCTGCCGCTTCTTGCTTTCACCTCAATTGAAAACTGAAAATTATTTTAGTGGGAGAGCTATAGAGGAGTAGAACATATTTAACGAATTCTCCACATTTTGAAATGGCTGGTTCACTTTCTTCTCAGGAAAAGGGAGAGATGGCCACATTAGCAGCCTCACTCCATCAGTTAGACATATGTCAGGTACCTGCAATGTGCCTCACAGATACTAAGTAAGTACTTACAGATAAATAGTTGTATGTATGCTGAGTGCTGCAGAAGAAAGGTATCTGTTGTATTTGAAGGAAAGACCTGCCGTATCTCAAAATGATATCTTGAGAAGCTTTCATTTGAGGAGTTTATTGGGGAAATCAAACAAAGCCTTTTCATTTTGATCATGCCAAATCACCTGTAGAATTCACTACAGACATATATCTATAGTCATATCAGAAATTGGCTGCTAAATGGTTACTTAGGGTAACCAAACAAGTCTGAGACAGCCATGGACCTGTTCATGTCAGGAACAAAACAGAGAAAAGTAATCCCTTGTAAAAGAAAGTCTGGAATCAATGTAGCGGGAAAAAAAAAAAAAAATGAATAAAACTAGGACTAGAAGATTCGAGTTTGAGTCCCAGTTCTGCTGTGTGGCCTTGGATAAATTGACTAGCCTCCTTGAGCCTCCATATTCCCTTAGTGGTCTTCCCAATGTGGCTCTATTTACCTAGGAATAGTGGTGTATTAGTTTGTTTTCATGCTGCTGATGAAGAAGCAAGTCACATTTTACATGGATGGCGTCAGGCAAAGAGGAAACTTAGATGTTATTTTAGCTCCTAGCTCCATGATTTTTATACAAAGGAACAAGACAAATTCGGCAAAGATTTAATATTAGAGTTTGCCAAGAAAGATTTTCTTATCTGGTGGATGCAGTCTTAGATACTATGCCTTAAATTAAAAGGCAAAGTTCCTAGTTCCTTCTGATGCACCATTAGCTATAAATCACACCAATTAAACTACAGCCTGTGCATCCCTGCTCTGGCACTTTCACTCAACCTGCCAATAAAATCTTGAGAGAATCACCATTGGCAGCTAGGCCCTAGTAATATCTGAAGTTTCCATTTTCCCCCACAGAGTTTCACATTTACTCTTTCATGCATGATGTCCTTTGTGGCTTTATTTTTACAGCTAAGACAGAAATCTAATTCTATTTTTGAGATAAATCTCAGACAGAGGAAGTAGTCATGTAGGCAGGTTGGGATACTTTTAAATACTGCATTGGCATGAATTACTTTTGTCACCACTTTCTATTTATACTGTACAATTCAGTTTACCAAACATTTTTATGTTTTATGTTTCTTCATTTGATCTTCACAGCAATCTTGTAATGTAAGCAGGAAATCAGTGATGTCTCCATTTTGTAGACAGGGAATATAAAGCTTCAAGAGAGCCTCATGGTTTTTTTTGTTGTTGTTCATTTATTGAGCACCTAGTCTGTTCCTAACAATGGACTATGCCATTTACAACTGCTGTTGTGTTTACCTTTCAAAAAATCTGATCAGGTAACCACTGTTTTTCTATTGTACCTATGAGAAAACTGAGTATTCTCTAAATTGAGTGTCTTATGCAAAATCCACACTAAAAATCAGTAATAAACTTATGATTCAAACATGAATCAGATTTATCTCAGAGTCTTAAAAAATAATAATACATCAGTTACTCCTATCACCAAAAGAAAACAGACTTTGCCAACTTCAGAAAGCTTCTGTGCTGACTCCATTTTGCAATAATCCTGATAATCAAAGAAAATCTGCCTTTATTAATGTATAAAATAAAGCTTGCATGAAGCCAAATTGAAATTTGATGCATGTAATTTTCAGAGTTATATGAATATTATATGAAATAGCTAGTTAGGGATTCAGATTTTTATTTGCCTATAAAACTTACTTTATTTCACACATTAAAGAATTGCTAAGTGTTTGGCTGAAACCCCTTTAAAGTTTCTCCATCCAAGCTGCAAGAGATTGTTCTAGTCAAAACAAATGATCCCAATTCTATCTGAAAACAGAGAAGAGGTGGGGAGGAATGGAGAAAGACATACCTTAATTCAGTGTATTATTAAAAATTATTCTAAAAGGCTGATCTATTTAGTATTAGATCTGGTAAACTAAATGATCATTTTTGTTTATCAGAACTCTTCATTCAACTCATCCAATTCAGCAAGCATTTATATTAGCATCTATTAGCTGATAACTGTGTGCCACACTCTGTGCCAAGTGTTAGGAACACAGAAAAAAAAAAAAAACTTGATAACATCCTTGCCCTCACGGTATCCACAACTGAGTTATTAATGGTCAATACCAAAGAGGTACAAGAGATAGGTGCATACATCCTCTTCCTTTGTGGAGTGCAGAAGAGATAGACTCTTGCTATTGTCTAGAATTTCTGGTTAAAGTTGGATTCTGATGAATTTAGTTCATAATCTATTTGTCTCTCTCTGTCTCTGTATCTCTCTCTATGTCTCTCTCCCTCTCTCTCTCTCTCTCTCACACACACACACACACACACACACACACACACACACACTTGGATTGGTAAGCCAAACATCTGTAAATCTTTAGCAATGGAAAATTCCATGTCACCACTTCAACACAGAGGCAGTTTGCCAACTTGAGAGATGAGCTAAGTCAGGGGTTGAAGTAAAAGCTAGTGAAATCCTTAGGCCGTAGCCTGGAGAGATCCACCCCAAATCCTTCCAGTCACCAGAGCTCAGTGCTCTTGATGGAGGTGGGCATTCCAATGCATATCTGGGAGGGAAGCCAGCCTCCTCAAATAGTTCCTAATGGTGCCCTTCTTGACAGGATGACTTGAAAAGCAGCCAGGGTGAGAAAAGCTCTATGTGTATCTCTGAAGCCTAAAGTAATGTGACTGGGCCCCTTCTGTGCATATCTGGTTCTGAAATCCCAGGAAAACTAGAAAAAGAAGAGGTAATGAAATGGCAACCATCTAATATTTTCTGAGCTCCAAATAATTAAAATTATTTTTGTATCATCAAATGAAAGAATCTTGACAAAGCATTGCTTCTTGAAATTGAGGTATAAACAGTGTTCTATGGCTAATCCTCTTATGTGTGACTATTTGGTTAAAAGTCCAGTGGAAAGAGAGCAGTAGTACATTTGTTTGGGATTTTCTAGTTTTAAACATTCTGAATTATCATATTTCGTTGATTATAAGACTCACATCTTCCCCTCTCCACAAAATTCATTTCAGCTTGTGAAATCAGAAGAGTCTTGTGTCCACCCTCTCCAAAAAAAGATGCTATTATTAATTGATGGTGCTTTTTAAAATCAATACTGCTTAAAAGGATGAAAATAAATTATATTCTCTTAGATATTCAGAACAACAATGTATAGGGGTAGGGATGATTTCTCCATTTTACAAATGAGAAAACAGTATCTCTGAGTAGGTATGGTATTTTCTTAACATCTCTCAGAGCCAGGACTCAAATCCAGAAACTCTGATACCAAGGTACTGCTTTGAACCCCAAGTTGCTCTTCTCGCTCTGTAAGTAACCAGAAAGTTCACAAAGATTTAACCTGTCCCAATTTGTCCATTTTAACATGGAACTGACTGTATTAGCGTCTTTCCATGATAGAAGGGTTTCTTGATATCCTGTTACCATCTAAAAAGAACATGATACTCCTCAAATGGAGCAGATATTTAAATACCAAATGTTCTTTTTGTATTCACAAGAAGAAACTAGAAAATTACAAGCAACTATGCACTAGCCTGTGAGCCTCTTGAGGAAAAAAATCTGTTCAGTGGATTCAGTATCCCTAGCAATTAGGATTGTGCAAGGCATGTAATAAACCCCGAAGAAATATTTACTGAATAAATGAAAGAAGAATGTTTCTACCAAAGAAATGGAAACATTTATAATTGCTCACAGCACCTCATCCCTGGAGCAGTGATTAGATGCTCTGCTAAGAATAGATGTAAATCATTCCTGCGTCATCCTTACCATGTACCCTTCCTGAGCCTCAGTGACAATGAGGGTCACATCCAGGTAAACAATATTGTGACCCCCAACAGACTACACACCATTGACATTTACCCTAACCCTATTGGACGTTATCCTAAAGCTCAAATTTCCTTTATTATAAGACACCAAGAGCTTCTAGTTCAGCTGTGTCTATTTAAAGCATTGCGTACGTACAGCAGGTGTTCTCTTCAAACTAATTCTCCTGTAGTGTGGAAATGGATAACTCAGCAGGAAAGTAGTCTCTGTTGCTTGGATGTGCACAGTCCTGTTTACAGCCCAGTGATCTTACCAGTTGTTGTTAAAGCTGCACACGTTTATAATGAACAAATAGAAAGAGGGTGCCACCGTCACCGTTAGTACCACTAAGAACTGCATATGTCTTTGTCCTAATAGGAGTTGCCAAAGTAATAACAGCAACACCTATCTTATATTTTCAAATCACTTCAGTCAAATCTCATTTTGAGTCTCACAACCACTTTGTGAGGTGAACCTCACAATTTGTAGACGAACAAACTGAGATTCAGTAACTTCCCAAGGCCTCATTAGTAATAAATGACAAGATTAAGACTAAAAGCTGGCCTTCTAACATAGAGTTTCTAACCCTGTTTCCTCTGTTCATGGCTTCCTCTTGTCTGGCAATCATGAGACACCTGGATGAGGTCGTGACTGATCCTGTGGCATGCTGCCCACCAGCTCACTTGGGAAGGGGAGAGGGCAGGCCATGGCCTCATGCTATTGCCTAACCCACTGAGTATATTGTTTTCTTATCTCAGAACCAAGGTAAGCCACCTGAGTCTTGAAGACATGAGCAGTTGGGCAGTTTTAATCAATGCAGATTAATCCTATTGCATTAAACAACACCAGCCTTCTTATAGGAGGCAATGCCTCCTTTTCTGTGTGAATGGTAGC
The DNA here is from genome assembly GCF_000951045.1 of Mandrillus leucophaeus. Taxonomy (NCBI): domain Eukaryota; kingdom Metazoa; phylum Chordata; class Mammalia; order Primates; family Cercopithecidae; genus Mandrillus; species Mandrillus leucophaeus. The sequence continues at coordinate 1,448,748 of NW_012105498.1, read as the reverse complement.
TTTGCATTCTGAGTCGCCTTATTCACCCTTAACAAATTGCAAACAAGTGTATGGCAGAGCCCACCTCACTGTGTAGTTTGTGATGTTCACACCTACGACCTTGCTCCATCCAAGTGTCCATCAGTAGCTCAAAGCCTTGAGACAACACTGATGAATGAAGTCACTGATATTCCTGAAAACAGCGGCAGCTTTGGAATTGGACATTATTCTCCTGGACTCCAAGTCAACTTATGAGAGTACCCTGAGTGGTTGCCTAGCAGATGAGAAGTTCCATCTGATGGCAAGTGTCCCAAAGTATGGCCATCTGTGGCTCATTCCTATATGACCTGGTGAAGACATCAATTCATAACAGGTAGAGGGAGGCTCTAACAGGGGTCTCTAGGAGCAGACACAGGTTTCCATTTTACTCAGTACAGAAAGGGGTTATAATTTTCACAAGTGATGAACAAGAATAGGTGGTGAATTACACACAGAATAGAAGGAATTGACAGTCATTACCAAGCGCCAATCTTTTAGATCCATCAGCTCTCTCATAATCTTCTCAACAGATCTTGAGGTAGGTCCAATTCTTATTCCTATTTTACTTGAGAAAAATCAAGCACAGAAAGGTTAATAACTTTCATGGTAATGTATAGCTATTTAGTGGCACAACCAGGATTCTGACTCCATCTACATAACGCAAATCTTGTACACTTTTTACTATTATCATCCATCTTGTCCAAGTGAAAACAAATGCCAGAGCCCCAAAATAAATGCACCTAGTCAGGAACAATGGCTTTACATACCCAAAAATGTGGAGGAAAAAAATGGGTTATCATACACAGAGGTGGGGAAAGAACTAGCTGGAGGTAATGTTTCATGAAGCTCCTCTAAAACATTTGCTTAGGAGTTGAGTTTCAGTGTTTTGCTTCTTGTTACAGAATAAAATCCCCCCAAAACATAAAATAACTTGGAATTTAAAAAGCATTTACCAGTCATCTATTTCATGTAAAGCAAGACAGAAGAAAGTGCTGCATTTTTAATATTGTTCTATACTTCAGCATGATCATGATTAATTTTCCTGTCCATGTCCTATTCTGGAAGCAAATTCTTTCAGGTTCTGACTTGTTCAAAACTATGAAAGTCCTGTCTACACAGAAGGTAGACTGATAGACCCTGAGGTTTGGGAATAGAGATGAGTGAGGCATCCCAAGTCTCCAAGTAGCTTACAGTTTGATAGAGGGAAGGCCAGCATGCACCTGACTAACACAATAGATGAAGGGAAGGAAGAGCAAGATGTCAAGAGGGGAAGGGTAGAGAATTGAGGAGGCCTTACATTCTAAACAATTGTGGTGTTATAACCGATGTCGTGACATCATGGATACAAAATGGCTTCATGGAGATACAGGGTTGAATCCTAGCTCCATGTCCAATGTTACCTAGTAGCTCTGTGACTTTCGTGAAGTTAGTTAACCTCTCTGAACCTCTGTTTCCTCATCTGTAAAATAATATATCTACCTCAGAACTTTCTTAGGAAAAATAATATATTTTTTAAAGTATGTGGTGCAGATCCTAGCTCATTGCAGGTGCTTAGTAAACATGAATTCCACTTTGGATGATATAAAGATTGAAGCATTTGAAAATTTCATTCGAATGTTCTCCTGAGGCTTGGAATGAAGACAATGTTATGAATTTGACTGAAAAATGTTCCAAAGGGGCAGGCATAGATATGAGTAAAATATTTGAGGAAGAGAGAGAGAATTAATATTTAATGGATATGGTAGTGTTAGGTTTTTCTGTTTTAACTTGTTGAGAAATACAATTTCAGTACTTCTATAAAAAAAAGACTTATATTTCACAATTTGCATAGCAGGTTTCATGTTTACTTCTAGAGCATTTCTAACTATAAACTTGTTTATCTCCAAGAAATTGGAGACAGAGCTCCGCTGCCACAGACACACCATTTATATTTATAAACCCAGATCTTACTAGTTTTACTACGATGAAATTTCTTGTGTGTATGTTTAGTTTTCAAAGAAAAGTAGCAAAGAGACAGATAAGCCCCTCTGACACAGGATTTAGATTAAGATGACTGTCAAAATAGGAAAGATGAAAACAAGGTAGATTCCAGTTAAGGCAAATACAGTATAAATCATTCATACTGGGGAATTTTGACACCGTAGAATGCCATGCAGTCGAAACATTTGGAAAGCATGGCAGAAAACATTTTGGGTATCTAAAAAGTCATACAGTAAGGCAAATATAATTTATTATTAAGGCAAGTATCCTATTGTGTTCTATAAAATGTAGCAGCTTACAAGAGCCTAACAAAGTGTTGATTGTATATAGACGAAGTGTCAGAGAATTGTTTCCAATGTATGACATGATTGACATGGAGAGATTTCCTAGAGAACAATAAAAATAGCAGAAGAATTTGGAAGTGGTAGTGATTTGACAGAAATAAAGCCTTGGAATTAGAATATTTAGTCTTGAAAAAAGTATTACTAGGGGAGATGCATGTTCATCTTTCTTACTGCAAAAACATAAAAATGAAAATGGACAATTTCAGTACCTGGAGCCATTTTGTAACTGAATTCATCCAGGTATTCTACTCACTCCCTCATTTATTTTTTATTTACCAAAAAAAAGTTTATTGAGCATCTCAGACACTATGTTAGGAAAAAGAAGTTCCAAGGAGAATGAAAAATATTTCCTGCCCTCAGAGGGCTCAGTCTAATGGAAGATGAACAACTGTACAAATAACTGCAAGTTGATGTGATGAATACAATAAAGTAGCAAAGTGATTAAATGAGGGTTGAGACTTGCACAGAGTTAGATGTTTAAGAAGGAACAGCTGGAAGGTGGGATCGCCTGCCTTTATCATGGGTAATAAAGTCTTCAAAGTTATAAAGGAGAGTGTCCTCTCTCTCTAGATGGGAGAGTTAGTGGTACTCAGAGGTGACATGTGGTATTTATCAAGTGGCAGTGTAAAGCATGGGTCAGAAAAAGTTAAGAGTTCCTGATCTATGTTCCAGACAAGGCCATTTTCTTCTCTGGGAAATGCTATTAGAGGCTGTGAGATTTTTGTGCAAAGCTTTGACCAGTAGTTCCACTTCTGGTGCCCTACCAACCTGCTGTCAACATGCACACATACACCAAGATCCCTGTTTATGATAGCAAAAAGCTGGACAAGCCTAAATATCTAATGATAAGGGAGTTGTTAAATACAGTCTAAACTATGGAATAGAGTATTAAGAGTATTAAGAAAAATGATATTTATGTACATTGTAGAAGGCAGGAAAATATCCAAATTGCACTATTAAAAAAGGAGAAAAAGTCTTAATACAATAAATAGTTATGGTCTCGTTTGTATAGGTATGTGTGTATATACACACACAGCTACCCACAAACACACATATACATATCTAGCACACAATCATACATGTATCACTAGGGTAAGTTGTAGGGAGAGAGAGCAGTGAGAGAGAAGGTAGGGGAAGGCAGAAGAGACAAGAGAGTCTCTCAATTTTTATCCTGTGATTTTCTATATATTTCAAAATTTTCAACATCCATAGACTTCATTTTGTAATTTAAAAAAGAAATGAGATAATGGCCATAAAGCATTGAACATATTGTCTGCCATGTGGCCTGCAATAAATGTTAATTGACTCTTCCAAGGTGACAAGAAAATATGACTTGCTCAAAATGATTTAAATCTGCATACAGTATCGTATCTTTATTTTTTAAATTTTAAATAAAGACAGGGTCTCTCTTTGTCACCCAAGCTGGAGTGCAGTGGTGAGATCATAAGTCACTGAAACCTTGAAATCCTGGGCTCAAGTGATTCTCCTGCCTCAGTCTCCCAAATAGCTGGGACTATATGTGTGTGTCACCACGTCTGGCCTGCATACAGTATCATATTGATGTTTATAAATAAATGTTTTCTCTCACTAGAAAATGAAATAAATTTTCTTAAATTATAGTCAATAGGTTTTTACCTTAAATATGTTGTTAAATATGTATTCTGCTTATTTAATCACTTAGGACTTAATTATTCAAAGCTAAGCATAAGCAGGAAGCCTTCCAAATCTGGATAATACCAGACTTTGCTTATGCACCAGAAATTTCCAGCCAACTATTATGGCTTTATCTGTTGTGTATTAAACTTTAAAAATATTTAATATTCAGAGTTTATTTTCCTGTTATCTATTTATTACTGAAAACGAAGGTCAAATCTTTTAGAAAAGTTATCCCTACAGTACTCAATACATATTCAGTAAGCCGAAATGAAATTACATTTTGTAGAACTTTTTCTTATAAAGAATTTGAAACACTCTATAAGTAGATCATCTTTTATTATATTTATTCATCCTTGTTTTATTAAAGTTGTGAATAAATTGAATTGAAAATCAAATTGTTTTCTGAAATGTACTGATGTACTCGTACTCTATTAAAATTCTTCATGGTGAGTTTCTTTGTAATTAAAAGAACCATTTATAATTTCAATTAACATTTTTAAGTTTATTCGTGGGTAATTTAAGCCTGCTGAATTTTCTAAAGCAAGACATTGTTTTGCCAAGGAAATGATAGAAGTTTCTAGGTTGTGATAAAAAATATTGAAACATCAAAAGACATTTCTTTTTACATGTTTATTGTGTTAATAAGTACCTTAGAACCTATTCTTTCTTTATTTTTATTGAGTTGACATGCCAAAAATATTTTTTTCTGTGAAACAATGGCAAAGGTATAATATATAGATTTCTTTGATATTTTTTATACCCATAATTTTTAAAGTTTGAAAAGTTCTAAAATTTGGCATGTGGGGCAAAGTTATGGGACAAAATTGAGGTATGATCCCAGTGGTCAACTTCTAGCAGACCCCCACCCCCTAACAAAACCTAGTTAAATTAAATGACATTTCTTACACAATTCATCAGCAAACTCTTGATTGTCTGGTCTATGAGGCTGAGAGTAACTAAAGACTCTCCTCAATACCCCATTGAGTTGAGATTCCCATGGATTTTTTTTTTTTTTTTTTTTGCTTTTTGTTTTTGAGATAATTATAGATTCACATGCAGCTGTAAGAAATAACTTTACTCAGTTTCTCCCAGTAGTAACATTTTGCAAAACTATTGCATATTATGACAACTAGGATATTCACATTGACACAATTCATCAGTATTATTCAGATTTTCCCCAGTTGTCTGTGTGTGTGTGTGTTAGTTCTGTGTAATTTTATCACATGTGCAGTTGCCAATATCCACCACTACAGGCAAGATAGAGAACATTTCCATCACCGCGAGGATACTTTACGTTGCCTGTTTATAACCACATCTACCTCCACCCCTCCCCATGATTCCCCCATCCTCCCTTTCCCACCCCCAATGGACTTTTTACAAGTTGGTAATTTGATGGTGGTGTGTTTTCTAGGTACCTTTCGGGAAATAACTGATTTATCATTTTCCTCTTGTAAATGTCTGTGAATAAATAATAGTAAACAGGCATACCCTTGAATTTTGTGTCTCCCCATTGTTTGGAAAAGGAACCAACAACGTGGATGAGGGGCTGCCTGAACTGTGCAGCATTTCTAACTCTTGAAGGCACAGAGCCAAATTTGCTACCTTTGTTTCATTCCCAGATTACGCTCGATTTGAGGCCAAAATCCATGACCTACGAGAGCAGATGATGAACCACAGCATGAGCTCCGGGTCCGGGTCCCTGCGAACCAATCAGAAACGCTCCCTCTACGTCAGGTAGGCAATGGAGTATTTCTCTATCTGCACTTTGTGAGCAATTCAACTTGAGAAAACAAAGGCAACACCACGTAGCAACAGAACATATGTTCTAATTAACCCATGTTCATCAGTACTCTACTGAAACATCTTATGTTTAACCATTTGGAATAAATGTCTGAAATGTTATTAGATTAAATTAGTTAAAGGTGCCTGCTTTTATCAAGTTATTCTTTGGCAATGTTATGATCCAGGATAAAGTGCTCAGCATAGGTAGCAATAAAAATAATGAGAAGAAACATTTTCATTTCTAATAAATCTTAAATGGCATATGTGGACCAAACCCTTGGACATTTGCTTACTGTCAATGTGAAAAGAAAATATTCCTGTATTATCTCCTAACTTGCCTGGTATTGACTGCATTAACTTTAGTGCATAAATTTAAAATCCACGGCGTTGTTCTAAAGAGTCATGTACTTTTCTCTAACAAGTTTTGGCAGAAAGACTTCCTTCTGTGTCATCTCATTACCAATTGTTTCTCAGACCGTAAAAGTTACTTGTTCCTTGTCTGACAAAACTCATTAATTTACCAGAAAAAGATAAATGATTGATTGAATGTGAAATGCCTTCCTGTCTTTCATTCTAGTAGCTACCTCTTGATTTAAGATCCATCAACACTCAACTATAACATGTTCCTTTTCCAAGACAAGCTTCCTGTATTACTTCCAAACTTCATCAGTGCTGACTGTACTTTTAAAAATATATAAGTACTAACAGGCAAAAGGAAGAAAGTGATGCCTAATTAATGGTCAACATGAATTTATGTACCATATGGAAGAACCATGCCCATTCTTATTGTATTCTCCACTCCCCACTCTGGCCCAGAATCCAATCTGACTACAACCTGAGATCATATTCTTCTTACCTGAAATTTTAGGCATGAGGTATATGTTATAGATACTAATTTACAACTTGAGTTGAACTTTTCCTGTTGGTTCCACTTTGGCTCTAAAGTTAAGTCTTGTATGTATTTGTTATTTACAGCAGGGCTTAGAAGAGAGTGGGATTCTGGAAGGCACAGGTTCACATAGGGCCTAATTTCCCGACTGAACCAATAAGCCTAGAGTCCCTTCTTATTCCAGGGAAGCCCTGAGATTAAGAAAAACAAGTTATTAACCCTTCGAATTTGGCCAACTCCATTTCAAAAGATTATTTTGATACCCTTAATTGTAATCTGTGACTGTTCAGAACCACCCTAGAGCATGTCTTGTAGTGATATCACAAATATGATGGAAAGTTAACAGCTCCATTTGTGGTTCTTCTTCTCTCTTGTATTGTATTGTTGGTCTACATGCTACAAAATATTTTTAAATTTTGAAATGTTTTAGTCCTTGGTAGCAAGTGGAAAAAGTCAGCTGGGTTAATAGGATAGAACTAAATCAGTTAGTGTAACTGAAATGCTTATATACAATAAAGCTCGAAGGGAAAATTACCAAGTATCTTATTAGAGACAGAATGCATAAATTGTTAAGATATTAGAAGAAATTTGCTGAAATATATTGCTAATAGCTATTAAGTTGTGGAAGATTAAGAAAATTAAATGAAGTGATATGATATTATATAAAATTAATACACTTATTTGAAAGAGTAGTAATTAGATTTAAATCTTTATTCTCTAAAATCATAAATAAAAGTATAACATACAGAAGAGACAAAGACTTAGAGTAACAAAAGTAATAGTTGGAGATTGTATTGAAGGGAGGAACCTCCTTTTAATGAGACTCAGAAATACTTCACACTTCATAAGAAATTCCCCAAATGAAATCTCTATAATATACAAATATGGTATTTGGTTTCCAAATGTTCAATTATTACTACTTATTTTGTACCTAGAGGGCTGACTTTAGCATCTAAATGACTCTAAGAGACATAGAATTAGAAGAAATATGGGCCGTGCATATAGTCGTATCAGTGAATCAGAAAGAAAGAACTTACAAGAGCCCCTTGGCCTTATTCTCATGAAAAGTGATAAAACAGACCAAAAAAAAAAAAAAAAAAAAAAAAAAGCAAGAAGCAAGGCCTAAATGAAATTCTTACCAAAAAAGATTCAACAAGTTTGTACTTTTGTACTTTTTTTAATACTAATTTTGGCAATAGGATTTACTTTGTCTAAAGTGCTTGTATAGGACCATGGTCAGTTGTGTTTATTTTAGAAAGTCAACTACCTGCTTCCTCAGAATAAATTACTAGCAGGGTTTCTCTGATTATATAAATATAAGAGGATGAGCATGGCTCAAATCTGAGAATAACATCCTGAAAGTGTATTATTCTCCTCACTTTGCTTAGCTTTGTGTAATTCTAGGGCTAGAAGGAACCTTAGTTATCATTGGGCCCTCTGCTTAACTTACAGAAGAGGAAACTGAGGCCTGAGGAGACCAGAGACAGAGACTTGCCTGGGATCCCACAGCTATCTGTGGCAGAATCAGCTCTCCTACCCGCAGTCCCATATGTCTCCCCACATCACTCTACCTCCCTAAGGGCTTAGTTTATGTGGTGTCAGCTGTTGAATACACTTTAGCTGTGATTCCCAATCTGCTTCTGTCAGCACAGTGCTGGACTCTTTGATTAAGGAATAAGGAGAGGTGAAGTTCTAACACAAATGTCTTTGGAGTTTTTGTTCAGGATAAATCATGCTGTAGGAATATGGGATTTCTTTGGTATTATTTATAGTTTTCTATGAAGCCAAAACCTAAATCAGAAAGCAAGAGCCTTCTTTGTTCTGTGAGAAACAATGTAGCTGACTTAGTAAAATATGTGCTTGCACCAAAAAACCATTCTTCCTCTTGGATTTACCTCCCATACCCTATACACACACACACACACACACACACACACAAGCGCACACGCTCACACATATGCTCCCAACTCTCACCCTGGTCCTGGTGGTGTCAGAGAGAATGTACCTTCCTGGGGTCTTGCAGAGCTGCCTTCATTTCCCCACTAGAAATGATCTTCCCAGGTGGTGGCAATTCGTTTACCTGAAATTTTGAAGGGAGTGGTAACCAGCACTATCTGAGCCAGGCGGTATTTTAAACATGAGCCAACTCTCTCTATTTTCTAATCTAATTATAGTTTTTTTCTTTAATCTTTTGTGTGAAGTGCTTGAAGTACTTTAGTGGTGCTGTGCAAGCGGAATTGATTATTGCTAATGTTAACTGTTAATGTTTTATGGGAATGATTTGGGTATGTTTGATTTAATATGCTACTTGTATTGTGTATTTCCTGCATTGTGAAACATATAGTGGTAGAACACTGTGAAACATGTAGTTAATTTAAAAGTAAATAAAGTTACAAATATGAATAAAATGTTTTTCAAAATGATGCACAAGTACATTATCAATGCTTCAAACATAGATGCATTTAGGCTCCTGAGCTACTGGAATATGAATTTTATTGCATGTATTTTGAGGCTCTTGTTGTGGGCAGAGACGGCAGGCAACTGCCTTGGAAGAGTGAGTTTATAAGCTCATGAAGATCTCCCTCCCTCTCAAATATCCCTTTCCCTTCTTACCTATTAGCTGATAAAAGCTGGTATAATAAAGAACTAACAAGGCTTTTCCTGCTAGTAACAGGGATGCGTCTTTTGTATAAATGCTACTAGGAGAAGCCAAAGATATGGGGGATTAAATTTATACAAAAGTGCAAATTTCTAAAGGACAATCCTTTGTTTTGATAAAAGGAAAGTTAGAATACCCAGGAGGGCAAGGAAAAAAAGCAAATCATTCCACCAAGGGGAAGGAGAAAAAGGTCACAGGAAATAATGTAAAAGAAAAACTCAGCCCTGTTCACTTGTTAATAAAAGATATCGATTTTGAGAGTTCAGGCAAATAACCTCTGAGTTTTGAATGTGGATTTAAGAAACAGTTGCCATGATTTATTCAGGCCTTCATCAAACATTTTTGAGTGTATATTATGTGCGAGGACCTATAATGGACACTGAGGACACAGCAGTAACAGTCATGTTTCCTGTCTGCAAGAAACTTATGTCTGCTGGGGAAGACAGATGAAGAGAAGATAATTAAATGCAATGTGATATGAAAAGATCTGTTAATTCTAGAAAGGCCTGGAATCTTGATTGCTTCCATGGAAGCATATCCGAATAATTCTTGAAGCTCTTATATGAGGTAACCGAGAGCCTTTCAAATATTTAGATGCAAAGTAAGAAGTACATTCTTTATCCTGACCCAGTAAATACATACACACATAAAACAGAAAAGTTTTGTTAAATAGGAATAACACCTTTTGTATACAGTGTACTTTGTTATTTTCCGTTCTATTTGTTTCTCTCCTTTTTAAAAAATGGAGATCATAGCTCATTAACTTGATTTAATAACTCACTAATGGGCCATGATTTACAGCTTACAGATGGAGTAAACAAGAGGGAACATTCCAGGCATATGACATGGTACACAGACAAAAAAAAGAGAGTGTCTTCACTACCTTATATTAAACATATCGAGGATCCTTAGACCCTTGATGTTGTAACCAACTTGAAAGGCAGTTATCCCTGCCACAGATGAGGCAGTAGAAATAGAGGGAAGTATTTGTCAGACACTTTCTACAGGTCAACCATTATTCTATTGTTTTACATGTATTATCCCATAGAATTCTCCCAAAAACCCTATGATTCAGGGGATGTTGCCTCCATTTTATAGATGAAGAAACTGAAACTCGGAGAAGTTAAATGATTCCCCCAAGATCACACAGCTAGACAACATGAGCATGGACATTCAGATCCTATTTGTGAGACATTGGAGAGCAACATTTAAGCACACAGTTGCTAGATTCTTCCAGATAGAAAAACATGTGAATCATAGTTCTGCCGCATCCTAACTCTATGACCACAGACAAATCAGTCTCTCTGGGCTTTCTTTATCTGTGAAGATGAGTATAGTAATAGGATACCATAAAGTGGTTGTGAGGATTAAATAAAATAGTGAATTTAGATACCTGGCACATGGGAAGTAGTTGATAAATGTTGGTAATTTTCATCATTTATTATGAAGCCACCTTTTCCCTGTCAGACAGAGAGACCATAGAATTGGTTGCGACTAAGACATAAGCCTTTCTTATCCCATTGCTTACCTTCAGCAAAGGAAGGACAGACTTTCTGATGACTTTTAGATTTTTGCTCCTCTAGACCCCATGAAGCCTGAAGGGGATGGTCAGCATTCCATGGCTCCAGAATGCTCAGCTCTGTTAACTCATCAGCATTTCTCACCCAAACAAGGGTCTGCTCAGAGGCAGAATATGAAAAGAATTCAGTAGAAGCCACATGATAGAAAAACTCACTGCATATGCAGTAGGCCATTCCAAGTCTTCATATATGTTATCGGTCTTCCTAACCACATGATTTCTTCTATTTCCCCTAGGCATTCTTCGCCCCTTTCCAGCCCCCTGCTCATAGTTTTGTTCTGAATTTCGAAGTCTTATTTCTTTTACAGTGGTTCTAAGTCTATATGTTACTCAAAGTTACTACTACCTGAGACAGTGTTTGCCTCAAAGGCTATGTAATATGACAAATGCACTCAGGTTAGCCTCTTGCCCCTTGTTTAACTTAAGGCATTCATACATTGATTCCTTCATGCCTTGATTCTTTCATTCAATAAATGTGGTATTTGTACTTACTTGCAATGTACCAGTCTGTAGTAGATGTTAAGGGCACAATGATGAATAATACCACAGAACTCCTTTCCTTAAGTTTCTCACAGTCTAGATCTATAGGCAATCCAAATAGTATGCAGACCATTATGGTAACTCACTTCCTGATACCCCATGTGTTATGTGCCTTGCAATTATCCTATTTTGATTTTTACAACATGCCTATAAGATGTCCTAAAGTGAAATTTGCCCAGAAGACCACTAATATTTGAAACTCACCTGTTAACGTAGTGACTACTCTGGTCCTTGTTAAACTTTTGTGATAAAATGTTTTGAAATGAATCAATATTATTCAATACTGGACCTGCAAATCACAGTAATGTCTTGATGTTTCATAGCTCTAGTGCTTTATGCCACAGTGCTTGGCACAAAGAATTCTCCTTAGGAAACATTTGTTAAATGAATTAATTCCAAGACTAGCTTTCCTATACAAATGTGAGAGAAAATATTAAAATATAAGCCGACGTATTTGAACAATCCTGTGGCAATCCAATACCAGGTTGGCTGACACCAAGTGCATCGAGTCTGGTTGTATCTTCAGGATGCAGACTCTACCTGCTGCTACTGGGATCTCCAGAAAATATCTGGTGCTGCAAGGCCTTTTAGGCTGTTTCATTTGTTTGCTAAACTCTGACAAACTCTTTAAATTGGGACCTAATTTAATAATGGATTTAGATGAGCATGCACAGCCTATACCCTCTTAGTCAGAAAACTTGAGATGAGGGAAGGGCCCAGGGTGAACCTCATTCTCAACACAATTAGTCTTTCTATTCCTGGGAACTAAGGTTATATCAAGGGCACTCTCAAGAAAACACATTCCATCCTGGACACTTTGCCTTTGAGCTTTTATTCTGGGTGAAGGGTGTTCCCACCTGGTTGATTTTGGTGGGAGGGAAAAGCTACATCATCATGTAAGACACTCTGGTCATTTATTTTTTTCTATAGTAGCAAACATATCTTTTCACTCTATTTTCTGCCCCATTTAACTGCAGGTTACTAGCCTGGGGATGTTAAAGAAGAGTGTGGAATGGCAGAATTCTTCACTCCAGTGGTACAAACTGCTTCCAGCTTCACTTGGCAATGGATTTCTTGAAAACATTTAAGGCAAAGCCATAAAGTCTGTGGACTGTGTTATGAGTCACATTTTTGTCTTCTTCCCCTCCAATCTTGGACCCAATATGTTAGCTGTTTCCCAGAGAACATGCCACAGTCAGCTGTGTGCACCCCCCTTCCCAGTACTTGGCACAGGGCTAGCTGACAGTGGTATTTTTATTGCACACGTTCATTTCCTCATAATTCTTATTTAACAACGTCATTAGTCATTCACTTAGAAACACATTGACTATGATATGTTGCAGCAGAATAGGAAATAGAAACTTGTTGAATTCAGAATTACTTTTCTCTTAAAATCTTAGTAGGGGCAAAGGTAACTGGGAGGGGAACATAAGAAGGTACCTGAAGCAGTTTAACAGGATGAAGCAGAAAGTCTGGATAGAGTCTAGACTTATAAGGGCACTGGTTAAATTCATATTGATGATATAACTTCTGTTTTATACTTTGTACTGATTTCCTCCAAATAGACCTGGCTTCTCATCCAGAATTCATAACTTGTCATTATGAATAATGATAGTTGTGCATAGCTTATTGTTTGCTAAAACTTGAGTGTCGCATTTATAAAATGGACATAGTACCTAGTTCACAGGCTTATTAGGATGAAGTTAAACTGAATGTATGAAGGAGGCTACTATATGGGACTCGTTAGGCAAAGGTGAGTTCCTTTCATTGCTTCAAGTACTTAGAGCCTGCCTCCTAAACTAGTGCCTTCTTTAAAGCAGGATAGATTTTGATTCTTCATTTGTATTTTCAGACCCATTAGCATAATGCTTACTCTTTCAGGTATTTGCATGTTTAATTGTATCCTTAATTGTGGAATAAAAGGCTTTGTCTTTAGGCAGCTAATTTTATGCCAGAAATAGAAAGAAGGAGGAGTCATTGTGGACTTGGGAGTTTCCTCTTCCCCCTGCAATCATAGGCTACTTGATTTTAAAAGGTTTTTAATTTTTATATTTCTATAGGAAGAGGGACAAAAGTATCCTGGGTGACTCTTCCATTGACCATCATGTTTTCCTACATTCTTCCACTTAAAGATCTAGAATCCAGATCTCATTACTGTTAATGGTTGGCCTGTCATTAACTGATTCATCCAGAAAACCTCTTCTGAGCCATAGACATCTACCTCATACTCTGCTAGACTCTGGGAATAAAAAGATTAATAAAACTTCTTTTCTACCCTTAAGGAGCCCACAGATCATTCCTACAACCTAGATTCTGCTTACCTCTCCACTAATCCATGGCAATCATATTTCCAGAAATCTCTCATCTCCATAGGAGGTACTTCACCTCATAACCCAAAATGACTAATTTCTAGAACAAACCAGACAGCTCTATCTAAAAAGGAGAGAACAGAACAGTAAAAGGTAAAACACAGAATGCTCACAGGAGGATAGGTGAGAAGGGAGGGCATGAAAAAATTGAGGGAGTTCCCCTCTTCCCCTTGCCCAACTGCCAATCATGTAGGTTAGGTTGGTTTCAAGGGAACAAGGCATAAAAGACGCAAATCACTTGTCCTTTAGTCTCAGTGTTTGAACAGTGTCTGACACTTCTTTAAATTAACTTTAAATACTTGTGGAATGAACTTTTTGATCAGCAGTTAAAGATGATGATTAAACAGAAAATGGTATTAAGAGAGCCACCAATGACTGGTGGAGTCAAGCACATGCTCCTCTGTTTTCCTGTGCATCACAAAAACAGCTCTCTTTCAGTCTTCACGTGCTCTTTCCTGTACGTGGACTCACCTGCCCCCTCCATTGGACTGTGAGTATCTCAAAGATGGAGATTTCATCTGCTTAAAGTCTGCATCTGTACAGTCTGGCATACAGTAACTGCTGAATCAATTAAAATGAATGGATTACAGATGTCACTAAATTGGAGCGAGTTTAACTCTATTTAACATTTTACCTAATTACGTCATGGCTTGCAAATTGTTTACTGACTAGACTCCTTGCCCCTTGTTAATCAGATTAATATGCAACCCTATTTGGTAATCATCTCAGATTAAATTTTCAAAAATTATTTAACCAAAGTCACTATTCCTATATAAAATAAAATAGACTTTAAACCAACAGCAGTTAAAAAAAAAAAGGATAAAGAAGGATAGTACAAAATGATAAAGAGTTCAATTCCACAAGAAGACTTAACTATCCTAAATATATACACACCCAACATTGGCGCACCCAGACTCATAAAACCTTCTAGACCTATGAAAAGACTTAGTCACACAGTAATAGTTGGAGACTTCAATACCTCATTGACAGCATTAGATCATAGATGCAGAAAAACTAACAAAGAAATTCTGGACTTAAATTTGATTTAAATTTAATTCTAGACTTCAATGTGACTGAACCAATTGGACATCTACAGAATACCCATCAAACACAGGATGTAAATTCTTCCGATATGCATATGGAACATATTATAAGATTAACCACAAGCTCAGCCATAAAGTGATTCTCAATAAATTCAAAAAAATCGAGATCATACCAACCACACTTTCAGATCACAGTGAAATAAAAATAGTGATTACTACCAGGAAGATCTCTCAAAACTACACAATTGCATGGAAATTAAACAACTTGCTCCTGAATGGCTTTTGGGTAAATAGCAAAATTAAGGCAGAAATAAAAAAAAAAAAACTTTGAAATAAATGAAATCAGAAATACAATATACAAAAATCTCTGGGATGCAACAAAAGCAGTGTTAAGAGGAAAGTTTTTAGCACTAAATGCCTACATCAAAAACTTAGAAAGATCTCAAATTAATGATCTAACATTACATCTAGAAGAACTACAAAAACAAAAACAAACCCCCCAAAGCCAGCAGATTAAAAGAAATAACTAAAATCAGAGAAGAACTGAACAAAATTGAGACTCCAAAATCCATATGAAGAATCAACAAAACCAAAAGTTGTTTCTTTGAACCAATAAACAAGATCAGTAGACCACTAGCTAGTTAATGAGAAAAAAAAGAGAAGATCTGAATAAGCATAATCAGAAATGACATAGGTGACATTACAACTGATCCCACAGAAATACAAAAGATCCTCAGAGACTTTTATAAATGCTTTTATGCACACAAACTGGAAAGTTAGAGGAAATGGATAAAGTCCTCAAAACACACAACCTCTAAGATTGAATCAGAAAAAAATTGAAACCCTGAACAGAATGATATTGAGTTCTTAAATTGAATCAGTAATTAAAAACCTAGCAACCAAAAAAAGCCCTGGACCAGATGGATTCACAGCAAAATTCTATCAGATGTGCAAAGAACAGCTGATACCAATTCTTCTGAAACTATTCCAAAAAATTGAGGAGGGACTCTTCCCTATCTTATTTGACAAAGCCATTATCACCCTGATACTGAAACCTGGCAAAGATACAGCAAAAAAAAAAAAAAAAAAGAAAAGAAAAGAAAAAAGAAAAGAAAAAAAAAAAAAAAAAAAAAAGGAAAGAAAGAAAAATCACAGGACTGCATCCCTAATGAACACAGACCAACAGTCCTCAACAAAATCCTAGCAAATCAAATCCAGCAGAACATCAAAAAGTTAATTCACCACCATCAAGTAGGCTTCATTCCTGGGATGCAAGGTTGGTTCAATATATGCAAATCAATAAATGTGATTCACCACATAAACAGAATTAAAAACAAAAACCAAATGATCATCTCAATAGACATGGAAAACTTTAAAATTCAACATTCCTTTATGATAAAAACCCTCAACAAACTAGGCATAGAAGAAACATACCTCAAAATAACAAATGTCATCTATGACAAACCCACAGCCAACATCATAATGAACAGGCAAAAGCTGGAAGCATTCCTCTTAAGGACAGGAAAAAGACAGGGAAGCCCATTCTTACGACTCCTATTCAACATAGTACTGGAAGGCCTAGCCAGAGTAATCAGCCACGAGAAAGAAATAAAAGGCATCCAAATAGGAAAAGAAGAAGCCAATTTATCTCTGCACTGAAAATGATTCTATACCTCGAAAACCCTCAAGACTCCACCAAAAGGCTCTTGGAACTGATAAATGGTTTCAATAAAGTTTCAGAATACAAAATCAATATACAAAAATTAATAGCATTTCTGTAGTAGCACCAATAAACTTTAAGCTGAGAGCCAAATTCCATTTACAACAGCCACAAAAAAGAGTAAAAAACCTAGAAATACATCTAACCAAGGAGGTGAAAGATTTCTACAAGGAGAACTACAAAACACTGTTAAAGAAGTTATAGATGACACAAATTTTAAAACACTCCAATCTCATGAATTGGAAGAATCAATATTGTTAAAATGGCCATACTGCCCAAAGCAATCTACAGATTCAACACTGTTACCATCAAACTACCAATGTCATTTTTCACAGACTTAGAAAATACACTCTAAAATTTATATGGAACCAAAAAAGAGCCTGAATAGCCAAACCAATTCTAAACAAAAAGAGCAAAGCTGGAGACATCACATTTTGCAACTTCAAGCTATACTATAAAGCTACAGTAACTACAATGGCACGGTACTGGAACAAAAACAGATGTGTAGAACAATGGAACAGCAAAGCAAACCCAGATAAAGCCACACATCTACAGCCATCTGATCTCCAACAAAGTTGACAAAAATAAGCAATGGAGAAAAGATTGTCTATTCAATAAATGGTGCTAGATGGTGGTAGCCAGCCATCTGCAGAATGAAAGTGGACCCTTACCTCACACCATATGCAGAAATTAACTCAAGATGGATGAAATAATTATTTATTTATTTTTGAGACAGTGTCTCACTTTGTCACCTGGCTGGAGTGCAGTGGCGTGATCTCAGCTCACTGCAACCTCCTGGGTTCAAGCAATTCTCTCACATCATCCTCCTGAATAGCTGGGAATACAGATTCATGCTACCACACGTGACTAATTTTTGTATTTTTTAGTAGACACAGGGTTTCACCATGTTGGACAGACTGGTCACGAACCCCTGACCTCAACTAATCCACCCACCTCAGCCTCCCAAAGTGCTGAGATTATAGGCATGAGCCACCATACCTGGCTGGATTAGAGATTTAAATGCAAGACCTCAAACTATGAGAATCCTAGAAGAAAACCTAGGGAATGCCATTCTGGACTTTGGTCTTTGGAGAGAATTTAGGACTAAATTCTCAAAAACAATTGTAACAAAAACAGAAATTGACAAGTGGCACCTAATTAAACTAAAAAACTTCTGTACAGCAAAAGAAACTATCAACAGAGTAAACAGACCACCTACTAAATGGGAGAAAATATTTGCAAACTATGCATCTGACAAAGGTCTAATATCCAGATTCTATGAGGAATTTAAGTAATTCAACAAGCAAAAAACAAATAACCCCATTAAAAAGTGGGCAAAAAACATGAACAGACCCTTCTCTAAAGAAGACATACACGTGGTCAACAAACGTGTGAAAAATGTTCATCATCACGAATCCTCAGAAAAATGCAAATCAAAACTGCAATGATATACCATCTCACACCAGCCGGAATGGCTATAATTTAAAACATTTTAAAATAACAGATGCTGGCAAGGCTGTGGAGAGGCAGACTTATTATGTGCCAGGCAGTTTGCTAATCACCTTATGTAGATTATTTTAATTCTCACAAAACTCTGTATGACAGATTTTATTATTATCTCCATTTCAGAGAAGAAAAAATTGAGATCAGATTTCAGTTTTACTCCTAAGAGACTAAACGGGGACTAGGACCTAAGCATGCTATTCTATTCCCCCTACCTATTGTTTCATATGGCTTTATTAAGCAGTTTTCACATATTTAATTTTATGTGATACAATATGTCTGTACATAGGTTTTGTTTTATTTATTTATGTATTTATTTATTTATTTATTTATTTATTTTTGAGACAGGGTCTTGCTCTGTCACTCAAGCTGGAGTGAGTGGCACAATCATGGCTCACTGCACCCTCAACCTCCTAGGTTCAAGTAATCCTCCCACCTCCCTCCCAAGTAGCTGGGACTACAGGTGTGTGTCACCATGCCTGCTAATGTTTATTTTTTGTAGAGACAGGGTTTCCCTATTTTGCCCTGACTGGTCTCAAACTCCTGGGCTCAAATGATCCTCTCACTTTGGCCTCCCAAAGTGCTGGGATTACAAGTGTAAGCCTGTAAGTGTCCAGCCTGTAAGTAAGTATTATTTTTCCCATAGTTTTCAGATAAAGAATCTGAGATTCAGAATATTAAGCTATATACTCTTTTCTCTAAGCATAAAATAGCACCAAGTCCTTCACTCAATCTTACCCTCTCTTTAAGAATGTGTAAACACAACTCATATATATATGTGTATATATATACACATACACATATATGTATATTTCTAGTGTTTGCTTTGTGTTTCATTTACTGTCACGTTGCAAAGTACATGAGTTTTAATAGAACTACTTACACATTTTATTAAATGTCGAATAGACAGTTGAGTATTATATGGTCACCTTAGATCCTGTATTCTAGCTTGAAGATGTCCAGAGCATATAGATTTGTGATTAAATTGAGAGAATCCCTAATGAGTTATGATCATTACAATTGTATGAGCTAGGTCCCTGCCTCTCTTCTTCCAGGATAGATTCTACAGCCAGCATAGCTATCTGCCTATAAATTCTCACATTAAAGAGCACAGTTGAAGTACCTATCACACAATGCCTCACCCAGGACCTGCTACATAATGTGCAGAGGCCCAGTGCAAAATGAAAATGCTCAATTCTTGTTCACAAATTAATAGCAAAGCCGAGCATGGTGGCTCACACCTGTAATCCCAGCACTTTGGGAGGCCAGGGCGGGCAGATAACTTGAGGTCAAGAGTTCAAGACCAGCCTGGGCAACATGGTGAAACCCCATCTCTACCAAAATCAAAACAAAACAACACAAAAATTAGCTTGGCATGGTGATAGGTGCCTGTAATCCCAGCTACTCAGGAGGCTAAGGCAGGAGAATCACTAGAGCCATGGAGGTGGAGGTTGCAGTGAGCTGAGATCGTGCCACTGAACTCTAGCCTGGGTAACAGAGCAAGACTCTGTCTCAATCAATCAATCCAAATAAAAAATTAGTAGCAAGAAAGTGAGAGCAGAGCATAATGCCAGGTGTGGGACAGTGGAACACAGGTCTCATACCCATGAAGCCATTCCTGTTGACCCCCGACTTAGGATATTTCATTCAAAACTGAAAGCATGATTATTTTCCTTAATATGTAGTATAGTAGCGGTAAGAAACACAAAATCAGCACTGGGAACATTTTCAAGGATCCAGGCTTTATCCTTTTTCTAAAAGAGTATTTTATACAAATTAAGCATATGCCTGCTTTTATGATATGTAGAAACATTTTCTTCCAGCCCGCTTCCTGCTTGAGAAACTTTACATTCTCACTTGTCCTGAACTGTTAAGGGTCCACTTTGAGTCATCTGTCTTCACTAAAGCAAATCTTTCAAAAGCTAAGTGGCATCATTTCACATTTATTTAGCACCTGCAGGACACTTTAGTCTTCTTGTTCTGCAAAAGTTTCTGCCCCTTGGCCTTTCTCTTTAGGCCTAAATTTTAAAGAAAATACATAAAAGTGCCTCAGAGGACTTTGTAAAACAGTGGGACCAGTTTAATGCTTGTGTGTTTCTCATATGTCATTGCCAAAATTGAGAGGCTGCAAGATTTGTAAATTCCCCTGGCTGGTAACATTACAATTAAAAAAAAAAAAATCATGGAGTTGATATGGAATTGACAACTACATTGCACCAAGTAAGAATTCTAAAAATAATAAACAAAAAGGCAAATTATAATATATATTTGAATTGGTTTCTCTTTAATATTGCCATCATTTCCTAGAAGAAAGGGCATTTTAATGCCAAAAGAAACATATGAACATAATCTGAGCATCAAAAAAAGTCCTCCAAATATTATAAATTTGTAGTTTTAAAACCTCACTAGATAGATCTCCGCATTTTTTTCTATCCGTATAATCTTACCTTATACCTAAAAAAATTAAAACAAGCATCATGATGACTAAGTTGTTTAATTCTTAATCTTGAGTATTTTGGATCTGAACCATTCTAAGATCCTTAGGAATGCATTTTTTTTAACTTTGTCCTTTTCTTAACAAAGAAAGACATCTTTCAGATTTTATTTTTCTTTGTGTACCTATGCTTTCTTCATCTTTTATGCCATTTTCTCAATAAATAAGAAGCCGAGATCTATCTTCTGTGATAAGCTGATGCTTTTCAGTGATACTTATTAAAAGATAAAAAGGAATCTTTCATCATCAAAATTATTTTTCATTTTTAAAGTTGTCATTTTTTCTACATTTTAAAAATAGACCCACTTTTTGACAGCTTTATTGAGATATAATTGATATGCAAAAAGTTACACGTTTTGTATATACAATTTTATGTGTTTAAAAAACAGATTTTTTAAAGGTATCATTACATTATAGAATCTTTCATTGTATTTTATAACATGGTATATTCTACATTGTTTCAAACCAGATTGCTTACCTCATGTATTTTTTCCCCTTAATTGTCTTAAAATGCAGACATGTTCCTTTAAAACTCAGGATTCCATATTTTTATATATTAAGAAGTCATACAATTATCTGATTCCACGGGTAAAATAATGAGAAAATGTGGTGTGAACTGAGTAGAAGTTTGCAACAAACAGTGTATTTAATAGCTTCTAATGCCCTCTAACATGAAAATCTAATTCTCATTTAAATGAACTTTGTAGCTCTTACTCTAGACAAACCTCTTTACCAGTTCCAGTGGCTTTCTTGGAGCCAGTTTCATCTTTCTTTTTCCTATTAATGAGGGTTCCTAGCCAATCATCAGGAAGGGGTCTCTGCTTGTGTTTCTGGTTGCAGTAAATCCAGATGAGTGGGGAGTTTCTCACCTAAAAGACCTATGCTGAATGAACACCCCTGCTGGCTTTTCATAAGATAACTTTTCTCTTTTCCTAAAATTCTGTGTTCCTGCCCCCTTCCTCATAAATAGGGGCCCCTATGATACTTCCACCTCCACAACGCGCTCAAATCCTCTTACGAGCCCTCGATTACTTCATAGATTCAGGTATCCTGAGGATGAGGAGCTGGCAGTGAACATTCAATTCTCATAGTATCTATGAGAGAGTATCATTACTATCCCACTTTACAGTTAATGAAACCAAGGTTAGAGAGCTTATGTTATCACCTAAATTTACACAGCAAAGAAGGACAACATGATAAAAAACTCAGTTCTATCCTATGCCAAATACCTGCTCTTAACCTTAATTTCCATGGCTTCCAGAAATACCTCATTTTCTTAGATGCACTTGATTTCATATATGCTCTCTCATTCCTATAGGTACTTAAAATTATTGAAGCAAGTTCTATAAGTTTTGGGAAATACAGTCATCTAATGTATAGTGCAACTCCCTCAGTAATAAATGAGGACCTTAAAGATGATCAATGAGTAGATCTTTGACATGAAGTTATACTAGTTGGGATGCAAACCATGGGATGCATTCGTTGACGATGCATCCTTAGCAAAGAGGCATGAGGTTTCCTGCTACGGGATGCTACACAGAGGATAAGAGGATTGCAGAATCTTCTAACTGCCTTAGAGCAAGTATGGTGGAATGGATATGGGTTTAAGTTTTTCTTCAGTGACTATTAATTATAAAATACTACATAGGATGCTGTCAGAGGTAAAAGGATGAATCAGACATGTCTTCCAGCATCCAGCTAAAGTTAGTTGCCAAAAAAAAAAAAAAAAAAAAACCCAAAAAAAAAAAAAAAAAAAAAAAGGAAAAAAAAAAAACAGAAGAAAATAATAAGCTATTATTGTGAACACAAATTCTGCTCCAGGATCAGGCGCATATGCAGAGGGTAGGAAATAGGGGAGATTTGAGAAGCTAACTATGATGGAGTCTCTTGTAGTAGGTTCCAAAAGTAAAACTGTATTTTTGTTGTTGTTGTTATCTTTGGCAGTATATTTCCCCTCCGTAAGAAGTATACACTACCGGCCGGGCACGGTGGCTCACGCCTGTAATCCCAGCACTTTGGGAGGCCGAGGCGGGTGGATCACGAGGTCAGGAGATCGAGACCATTCTGGTTAACATGGTGAAACCCCGTCTCTACTAAATATACAAAAAATTAGCTGGGCGTGGTGGCGGGTGCCTGTAGTCCCAGCTACTTGGGAGGCTGAGGCAGGAGAATGGCGTGAACCCGGGAGGCAGAGCTTGCAGTGAGCCGAGATCCAGCCACTGCTCTCCAGCCTGGGCGGCAGAGAGACACTCCGTCTCAAAAAAAAAAAAAAAAAAAAAAAAGAAGTATACGCTACCATAGAATGACATGTTAAGTCCTCTAGAATTCTAACTCAGTCAGCCATGCATTTATGAGTTCATAGCAGAGTGGGGTAGGCCAAAAGCTTGGGTTCTGGAATCAGAAATACCTGGATTTAAATTCTGGCTTGGTCACTTAGCACCTTTCTTGTGACCTTAGTAACTTACTTCTTCTCCCTCTAGGCCTCCACTTTTTCCATAAAATGAGTATAATAGAAATACTCATTTAAAGTTTATGAGGAATAATGTTTGTAAATCACCTAGCATCTTATACAAACTCTTAGAGAAATTAGAAAAGATAGGGTACATTCCTATCACGGAATATTATCATCACCGTGATACCAAAACATAACAAGGTCATTGTAAGAAAGGAAATTTATACTCCAATCTCTCTCATAAACATCAAATTAAAAATATAAAATAAAATATTAGCAAAATAAATCTAGTGATATATAGAAAGAATAATATATCATGACCTGCTGGAATTTATTACAGAAATGAAAGACCACTTTAACATTAGAAAATCACAACATTAACAGAATAAAAGATAAGATTCAGATGATCATCTAAATATTATAGGAAAACCATTCAATAAAATTCAAAACTCATCTGTGAACAAAAGTTCTTAGAAAACTTGAAAAATAATGGGCTTCCTAAATCTAATAAAAGGAAAACATCATACTTTTTTTTGAGACAGAGTCTCACTCCACCACCTAGTCTGGAATGCAGTGCCGAGATCTTGGCTCACTGCAACCTCTGCCTCCCCTATTCAAGTGATTCTCATGCCTCATCCTGCTGAGTATCTGGGACTATAGGCATGCACCACCATGCTTAGCTAATTTTTGTATTTTAGTAGAGACGGAGTTTCACCATTTTGGTCAGGCTGGTCTT
This sequence comes from Mandrillus leucophaeus, assembly GCF_000951045.1. NCBI lineage: Eukaryota > Metazoa > Chordata > Mammalia > Primates > Cercopithecidae > Mandrillus > Mandrillus leucophaeus. The sequence continues at coordinate 1,424,984 of NW_012105498.1, read as the reverse complement.
AACTCCTGGCCACAAGTGATCCTCCCAAAGTGCTGGGATTACAGGCGTGAACCAGGGAACCAGCCTAAACACCATACTTAATAATGAAATTTTGGAAGCTTTTTCCCTGGAAGCAGGTATGAGGCACCTTCTATCACTACTCTACCCTTCTATCACCACTGCTATTAAATGGAGGTGCAAGAAAAAGTAAGATGATTGGAAGGAAAACAATTGAATGATCCTTATTTTCTGGTAACATAATTGTGTATGTTTAAAATTCAGAATAACTAGATAGACTGCTATAATTAAAAAGTAACTTTAGCAATTTTACTAAATAACAAGGTTAATATCAATCAGTTGTATTTCCATATAATGATACTAAACAATAAGAAAACTAAATTTAACATATCATTTACAGGAGGAGTGAAAAACATTAAAGTCATAGAAATAGAACTAACAAAAGAGCACTGCTATACAAAAAAGCCACAAATGTCATTAAAAGAAGTTGCATAAATGTGGGGTATACCTTATTCATGAATAGGAAGATGCAATGTGGCAAAGATTTCAGTTCTCCCAAACTGATATATTGATTCACTGCAATTCCTATCAACACCTCAAAAGATATTTTTTATTTGTTTGTTGGTGATGGTGGTAGATTTCACAAAGTGATTCTAATATTAATATGGAAATGTAAAAGACCAACAATAGGCAAAACACAGAAAAATGAAGTCAGAGAATTTACATTATATGATGTTAGGATTTATTATGAGGTTACACAATTACAGGCAGTATGAAATTGGTGCAAGTATAGACAAGTAGACCAATGGAATAAAATAGAGTTCAGAAACAATAACACGCACATACAACCTCTTGATTTTATGACAAAAGCAAAATTGCTTTGAAGTGGAAAAGAATGATCTCTTTAGTAAATGATACTGCATCAATTGGATATCCATTTTTTTAAAAAAATGACTCTTGACCCAACCTCACACTACACACAAAAATCTTTCTACATGGATTATAGATAAAAATATAAAAAGTAAAACAATAAAAGTCTAGAAGATAATATTGCAAAGTAGCTTCATATGTGTGTGATAGGCAAAGATTAAGTCTTAAACAGGCACAAAACATACTAATCATAAAGGAAAATATCGATAAACTACATTAAAATGCAAACCTCTGTTCATCTAAAGACACCATGAAGAGAATGGGTCAAGACAGAGCATAGCAAATGATATTTGTAATCCAGATGTCTGGAAAAGAAATTTATCTTCAGAATATGTAAAGAGCAGCTACAAGTCATTGAGAAAAAAAAAATAATTTTTTTAATGGATGAAAGAACAGGCATTTCTTAAAAGAGGATATGTAAAATGGTCAATTCACAGGAAATGGTGGTACTCCCAGAATAGCTAAAATTAAAGACTGTTCATACCAAGTATTTGTGAACATGTAGAGAGTCTCAAACATTGCTCATGGGAAGTAAACCAGCACATTGGAAGTATCTATCAGAGCCGAACATATACCCTATGATCTCTCCTTAGGTATATATCCAATGCTAATGAGTACATGTGTTCAACAAAAATATATACAAGAATGTGCATGGCAGCATTGTTTGTAATAGCCTAAACCTGGGAATATCCAAATGTCCATCAACAATAGAATAGGTAAATAAATTGTGGTATATTTGAACAAAAGAATTCTATGCAACAATGAAAATCAATAACTGCTACATACAACAGCAGATAGGAATCTTGCAAATATAATATTGAGTGCAAGAAGCCAGACACACACACACACACACACACACACACACACAACTATATGCATATTAGTTTTCTAGATTGCTCTAGAAACAAATCACTACAAACTTAATGGCTTAAAAAAACACATTTATCATCTTACAGTTTTGTAGATCAGAAGTCCACTATGCATCTCACCAGATTAAAATCAAGGTATCAGCAGGCTGTGTTTCTTTCTGGAAGTTCTAGGGTAGAATCCAGTTCCAGTTTATTTGAATTGTTGGCTGAATTCAATTCTATGCAGACCAAAGTCCCTGTTATCTTGTTCCTGTCAGCCTAGGACCATCCCCATCTAGAGGCTGCTGCATTCCGTGGCTCGTGGCCCCCTTCTTCCATCTTCACAATCAACAATTGCAAGTTGAGTGTTTTTCATGTTGTATCTCTCTGACCCACCTGCAAAAGATACTCTGCTTTTAAGAACTGATGTGATTAGATTGATCCACGAAGGATAATCCAGGATAATCTCCACATTTCAAGTTTCTTAACCTTAATCATATCTGCAAAGTCTCTTTTGTTATATAAGGGAACATATTACAGATTCCAGGGATTAGGGATGGGGGGGTGTTATTCTGCCCACCACAATATGATTTATATAACATTCAAGAACAGGCAAAATGAACCCATGATGATAGAAGCTGAGAGCGATTATGACCTTTGGGTCAAGTTGCTAGAATAGGAATAATAGTATTCATTTTAATAAAGCGTTGTTGCAAGTATTATAGCCAACAGTAACGTCAATTCCCTTGTAAAGTGCCTGTCACAACATAACCCTGTTATTTGTCATTTCCTGTTTCCTTTCCTTCTCCCAACTCCACCGTCATCATTTCACTTGTAATAATGCTGCAGTCAGGACTTTGATGCAGAATAAGATATTCTGAAGACTTGCAGACTCTCTGTAATGGTGCTTTCTAAACCTGCCTGGTAATGTATTCCTCAGAAATGTAGCAAGAACCCCAGGTGCTACTTAGGTAAAAGCAAGTTTGGGAAACACTGCTTTTAGAAATTTGCTTATATGAAACACTGTTGCAAACACAAAGAAATGCTGAATGCTCCGCCCTAGCTCCATCCAAAATACTACTTGCTACCCTTTCTAAGCCACCCAAAGCAAATCAGTTGTGCTATGCCATTGAAAAACAAGTACTTTTTAAAATATTGGACTAATCAGATAGGGTTTTAGAACTTAATCTTTTGTTGGAAGTCTCGGTCTGTGGTTCTGAGGATCTAGCACAGAACCTAGACAGAAAGTTGCATAAATGTTTGTTAAGTTCACTGAAATTAAAGATAGCATCTGGATGGTTTGTTGTTGTTGTTGTTGTTGTTGAGACAGGGTCTTGCTCTGTTGCCCAGGCTGGAGTACAGTGGTGTGATCATGGCTCACTGCAGCCTCGACCTCCCCAGGCTCAGGTGATCTTCCCACCTCAGCCTCCCTACTAGCTGAAACTACAGGTACGTACCACCAGGCTTGGCTAATTTTTGTATTTTTTGTAGAGATGGAGTTTGGCCATGTTGCCCAGGCTGGTTTCAAATTCCTGGGTGCAAGCACACCACCCACCTCCACCTCCCAAAGTGCTGAGATTTTAGGCATGATCTACCATGCTCAGCTTGTTTTATTTTTTTTTTTCTGTCAAAGCACGCTGCAGTTGCCCATGAGCATGACTTCTTGAATGTGCTAAGAGAGAAGTCTGGTAAAAATTGAGTCTCTGCAACATTCATTTCACATACTCTACCTCTAACTTTTTCATTCATTTGTTTTACAAACAACTATTGATATCCCATATTGCAGACAGTTAGACATGTCCAAGGAATACAAGGATAAAAGTACTCAATCCTTGCTTTAGGGTACTCCCAGTGTAGTGGAGGGACCAATAATAAAGGAACCTCCAACTCCACCTTCCCACCCTAAACTGAATTTAGAATTTACGTTGATCAGAAGCGGGGAGCCACTGCCATTGTAAATCAGGTCTCAGCCTCTTTCCTGCTTTACCCAGTTCACACTGGCTTTCTTTCTAGAAAGGGGCCAGAAATCAACTTGTTTACTAGCTGCCTCTCTGCTTTATCTCATTGTGTCTCAATCTTAGCTCCAGGTAAGAAACACCTGTAGAGCCCTTAAAAACCCTGATATCTCGCCCCAGCCCAGACCTACTCTAAATCAGTCTCTGGGAATGGGTCCCCAGGCATTAGTGTTTTTAAAGCTTTGCTAGCATCCCAGTATGCAGCAAAGTTCAGAACGACTATTTTATCTTTTCTTTCTTTTTTTTGGTTTCTTTTCTTTTAAAAACATTTTCTTTACTTCCTCAGCTCATGTTTAAGCTGAAAACAATCATTTCTTTAAAGTCTCATATTTCTTGCATGGAAGTCTAATGCAAAGCTGCAGCTAGCTAGTGGGAAGGCCAGTTCCTAAAATGACTTTCAATTGTAATCACATTTAACATTAGGTGACTCAGAATTTGGAAACCAACCTTGAACCTGATGCTACAATTTGCTAACACTTAGCAAAAATAGAACCCCCTGGTTCAAAAATAAATAACTTTGCAAAATAGATTGAAAAGGTTGGTAAGATTTCTTGAAAATCAGAGTTCTCATATTTACATTTTGATTTCCAGTGATGAACTGATTAGAAATTCTTAATTTTCATGAGGTCCCTTTGAAAATGTTCAGAGTGCAGGCGAGCGCCAAAGAACATATTAATAGTTTGAATGTGCGTGTATGTGTGTGTGTACATGTGTATCTAGCAAAATGACTGGGCTTGCAGTAAATTCAGGTACATCTAGGTTTACCCAATCCTTATTTCTGATTCTTACTGCTCTCCTCTTCCTGACTCCATAGTACACAGCTCCTCACTCCCCTTGCTGCCTGCCTCCATAGTTTGACCCTAACCGTAGCTTTTCCCCTCTGTGCTCTTGTTTACCCATGCCACTCCCCTGACTTAGGCTTAGCCTATCCCAGGCCTTCGCAATAGGTTGTCATGGAAACATTAGAGGAGCCTGCCTGGTGGGAGGGATGTTCTGTTTCCAAGTGAAAATGGAAAAGATTCAAGTGTGATTCGCTTCTAGCCATTTTAACCCTTGAGTTTCTCCATCTGTTTAAAACACACCCATGGCTCCTGATCACCAAATAGGTAAAGAAGACTATTTTAACTTGGACTCTGCCTACCTCTGCACCCTCCTCCGCTGCTTCCCCTAAAAGCCCTGGAACGGAGCCTCAGGAAGCACTTTGTTCCTTCATTTCTCCTTTCCTTTGCACAGGCCCTTTCTTCAGTCTGCATACTGTCTCTTCCTCCTTCCCATTCTGTTTACGGGATTCTTAATGGTTTTTCAAGACTCCAGTCAGGCACCATGCCTCCCTAGAGGCTTTCACCTCTGCACCTACTCTCATAAGCACTTCCGTTATAATGGTTGTAGAAAACTCCAAGATTAAGGGACTATTTTCCTCCCTAGGTGGTGAGTTTATTAAAGGAAAGGCATACTACTGCAAGGAGTATGTTTCTCATACTCCTGGGGTGAGGTCTTATCTCTATTCATTACTAGAATTAAGATCTTGAACAAGTCACTTAGCTTTTTGAGCCTCAGTTTTCTCATACCTGAAATGGAAATGATGGTACATAATATAGCTACTATTTATCAGATGCTGACTATGTTTTATGCATTTTCTCATTTAATCTTATTTAATCCCTCCGCCAATTTGGTGAGAGATAAAACATTATTGACCTATTTTTACAATTAGGAAAATATGACTCAGAGTTGAGAAGCCTGTCCTAAATCACATAGCTCTTAGGTGGCAAAGCCAATAGTCAAGTCAAGATCTAATTCTGTTACTGTGCTCTAGTGCCTGTATATGCAAGTAAAGCACCTAGCCCTGTGCCTGCCCTTGGGGAGAGGGAAGGGACAGGTAAACAAATGGACGGATGGAAGAATTAGTGATAAATTGCCTTGGAAAAAGTATGATCCTAAGCACTCCATGGGGATCCAAATGGAAAATTAAACTCCTTCCTCTGGTCTAAGCCTAATGTGCACCGTTTATCCAAGTGTGTGGTAAAGGTCAAGAATATAAGACTTCTATCACCCATGTTTGTACCTGTGTGCTATTTCAAATACATGCTTCCCTCCCACTCCAAACAGTTGCCCCCCATCAAAAGAAGCTTAAGGTAGACTGGCTCCTGGCTCCTGGAGAACTGAAAAGCAGAAAAAATGGTCTTTGAATAGCTATTAAATCACCTTGACAGCTGCCACCTGGCAACAAGCCCTCAGTGTCCCCTGTTCCCGTCCTTCAGTGCAGTGTCACAGTCCCTTACTGCTTCAGTGGACAAAGAAGAGAATAGTAAAGTGAGTCCCACTTAAGTAGACATAATTAACCTTTAGAGTTAATCATTCAGCACCATTCAGTGAATTTCTTTAATTTTCCTTTCTAACCAGTAATTTAGCAAAAGAAAAAGATGTGCTGTTATTGAAATATTTCCATTTTTATGTACAGATAAGTGTAAAAGTCTTAATTAAAGGATCCTGTGTTAGAGCTGAGTGTATGTAAATAATGCCTGGAGTTTTAAAAGCAAGAAACAAAGCTTGTCAGTTTGTCTAGGACCAGTCATCACATGATGTTTGTTTTCTATAGCATGCTTCACTAATAAATTTGGTTACCAAGATTACTATTTTTTAAAATTACAGTTCTGAAATTAACAAACAGCATGGCCTCCTACAGAATCATAGAAGCAGTGAATTCATAGTATCTCCTTCTTTGTATCACATTGCCTCTCTCTGTCTCTCTCTCTCTTCCCCCTTCCGTCCTTCTCAATATACATGCATTAAACACATTTCCTTTTACATTCAAAAGGGCTATGCAATTGTTTTCCCATGCTAATACACATAATTTTTTTAACACCACAGACAATAACAGTTCTAGATCCAATGCCAAAACTGTGATTCACTCCAGCTTGCAATGTAGATTAGACAATTAGACTATTCTTTGTAAAATACTGACTTTTATTTTTGAGGTTATTTTCTGGTTATTTTTGAGGAAAATAAAAGACCATGAGTATTGATAAATAATAGTTTTGTGTTAATTTTTAAGCAACCTGTACCTGACAGCCAGAATAGTGATCCATTTAAAAGATTAGGTTCTTTGATAAAATGATGCATTTAAAGGCTAGGTTCTTTGATAAAATGATGTGGGTTTTAATTTGTTTCTTCGATTTACCAGTTGTGTGATCCGGAAAATGCTGTTTTCTCTAAGTCTCAATTTTCTCCTCTTTCTATTGTGGATAACAACAGTACCAACCTCATAATCATGTTGTATAAATAAAATCAGACACTGTTTATAATATGCTTAATGTAGTGTTCAGCCTATATGTAAAAGATACTCAATAAATGGTAGTCATTATTTATTATTATTATTATTATTACCTCGTTGCATAGTTGTAAGGATTAAATGAGATGATGCATTAAATTGCTTGACACACTTCTAGGCAGATGGAATATGCTTAACAAACATTACCTCCCTTATGGTTACCACAGATCTGTTGCCCTGTAACTGTTCCGTAGTTGGTTGCTACACTGCCAGTCCCTAACGTTCCCTTCTTTTCCCTCTTTGCTTTGTTTACTTCAGTGCCCATGAAATAACAGGGTTCCACAGATGTTTAATTAGCTTCCTGTTTCCCTTTTGCTCTGTTTTCAATCATGTCTCACAAGTCAAAACATTCCTTTTTCCCACATTGATTCAGATTCATGCGGCACCATGGACCTAGCTGTGAGTTGTGGTGCCCCTCTTGTTAGCTGGGCAACCTTGCACAAATTACTTCCATTTCTGGCTTTTAGATGTTTTTCATGTAAACCACATAGATAGGAAAAGGTAAACTCTGGGATCCCTTCCTGTCCAACATGCACTGACTCTCACACTTGGTTTTAGTCATGGTCTTGGGGACACTACATAGTACAGGAGCCCAGGTCTTAGAGACCTAGTATTTGTAGTAAATATAAACACTGGACATGAAAAGGGCACATTCTTACCAGTAGCATTTCAATATTTTTCCCTAGTGTGATATTTGAGGAGTGTTGAGACCGTGGGGTTACACTGTCAAAATTTTGTAGTATGAAAATAATTCTCAGCTTTGCCAAAAGGACAAGCATGTAGATCTAAGTACCAAGTATTTAAAACATGACCACATGTCCTACAAAGAGAGTGATATCCCACCTGTATCTCTGTGACTGCCTTTGCCCCAGAAAGGCAAAATCTATTTTACATGAGGACATAATTCTGAATTAATAAGTAAAATTCAGTAGAAAACGATAGGGCTCCAACATGGCTAGTTTAGAAGCAAACTTTTCTAGCAAGATTTTTTTTTTTTTTTTGCTTGGGAATAGAAAGGGATTATACAACACAAATTTCAAATTTCAGGTTATTTCAACTCCAAGTTTGGCAGAGAGAGTAAGGATGGGAGTGGGGAGAAGGGAGCATGCATGCAAAGATCCCACACATGCCCTATAACTCCTAGGTTGTCGTCAATAATGGGAAATACATTTCCATTTTTGGGTTTAAAATCAATTGTTAGATAATTTCCTAAAATCAGATTCTCCTACTTTGTGTACATTGTGACTAAAACTCAAGCCAACTTAATGGGAAATTTCAAAATTCTGTCATTTCCAGCTCTCGGGGCTCCTCCATCTGTCCTAGTTGTGCTTGGAGCCAGAAAGGAGCACAGAGCCAGATTTCTCATTAGCACTAAACCTGTTGGACCAAGAAGATGATAGCATATGAAGCCCTGCTGGGGCAGGTTGGCTACAAGGCTGGAAATGGTTATCTCAGGGCTCTGAAGCCTGTATGTTGGTGTAGAAGGGCATGTCTAGGGTTAAAAGATTGCCTGGCTTAGGAAATTTTCTAAGTTTATTACAATTTGTAGGCCATTTGTGCCCATGATGAAATAAGTTGAACCAAGGGAAGCATTCTTCTTTTTGCCATCTCCTTTTTGGTTTCATCTCTGATTTAACTCATCCTATGATTTGATGTAAATAGTAGGTTGAGTCATATGAAATTGTCAAGGTTTCATATGGTTCAACCTAGTATTTTACTTTAAAAGGGGGCTTCTGTTTGAATGTACTGACTGCTTGCTATCACTTCGTTGGCTAGAAAGATTCTTAGACAGCAGAGGGTTGAAAATGGTTGTTGTGTAATAGAACTCCACCATAGTTTCTTGGATTTTAAATTATAACAATAGAGCTAAAAATAAAATAAAACAATTCATTCATTAGCCTGCTGCCCCAACAAATAGCATAATCAACTGTGCTTTTAGCTTTTATATTAGAACCAGCTGTAGTATCTGAAAGATCTCTCTCTCTCTCTCTCTCTGTGTGTGTGTGTGTGTGTGTGTATGTGTGTGTGTGTATGTGTCCTGATTTATTTATCTGAAGTATAATTATGGATTGCTCCTGATTTATGATGGCTTAATATAGGATTTTTCAACTTTTCAATGGTACAAAAATGATACACATTTACCAGAAAATGTACTTTAAGTACTCATAAAACCACTCTGTTTTTTACTTTCAATACAGCATTCTACAAATTACATGAGATAATCAACACTTTACAGGTTGAGCATCCCAAATTTGAAAATCCAAAACCTGAAATGCTCCAAAATCTGAAACTTTTTGGGTGTTGACATGACAAGGGAAATGCTCATTGTGGAGTAATTTGAATTTCGGATTTTTTTTATTTGAGGTGTTCCATTAGTAAGTATATTTCAAAATCTGAAAAAAAAAATTGAAATCCAAAACATTTCTGGCCCCAAGCATTTCAGATGAGGAATACTCAACCTATACTATAAATCAAGCTTTATGTTAGATGATTTTACCCATTGCAGTCTAACTTAAGCACATCTAAGGTAGGCTAGGCTAAGCTATGATGTTTGGTAGGTTAGGTGTATTGAATGCATTTTTGACTTAATGATATTTTCAACTTACATTGGGTTTATTTGGACATAACCCATCAAAAATCGAGGAGTGTCTGTATACACAGTGAAATGCATGGATCAATGGATTTTAATAAAAGCATGTATGTGTAGTCACCACCCAGGTCAAGATACAGAACTTTCTAACACCCCATAAGATATCCTCATGCCCTATTTTAGTCAATCCTAGACCTTGTCCCCTACCCTGAGAAATAGCTACTATTCTGAATTTTATACCATAGATTAGCGTGGCCTATTCTTCAACTCCATATAAATTAAGCCTTGCAGTCTTTGTTCTTTCATGTCTTGTTTCCTTGGCTCAACATGATATTTATAAGAGCCATTCATATTGTTTTATATTTGAGTAGTGTGTTGCTTTTTATTACTTTATGTATTATTCCATTACATGAATATAATACAATTTGTTTATCCATTCTTCTGTTGAAGGATACTATTACTTCCAGTTTGTGGCTCTTATGAATAGAGTTGCTACAAACATTCTTGAAGAAATCTCTTTTAAAAGATGCATTCATTTGTTTTGGTTATATCCAAGAGTGAAATTGCTGGGTTATAATCATATAATCAAATACTTTAAATAAATTGCTAAACCATTTGCTAATAGTAGTTGTAGAAAATGTAGTGAGTGTCCATGTGCCTTGCTAAGACTCTGTGGTGGATGGATGGGAGGAGTCCTATTACTAAAAGAGGGGGGACAATGGGTACTAGGGGACAATTAGCAGACCCCACCATAGTGCCCATGGACGATAGTTCATGAATACATTAACTGCGACGATTCTTTTCGTGAATTTTGAGAGTATGAGATTTAAACATGTTAAATCAAGTTTAGCCTACAGCTGCCTTCTTACAGCTGCTTTCTTACATATTTTAAGTTTGGCCTAAAGGTTTCTCTGCACATGGTAAACTATAACAAGTGGAGGTGTAAACAGACCTCAGCCTACACTTGTGCCAATCACAGAGTTTTGGACAATCAAATGCAGCCAACTATCCAAACCATGTTCAAATAAGGCAAACACCAACTGTAACCAATCCAGTTGTTACTGTACCTCACTTGTTTCCTGTATGTCATTTTCCTTTTTCTGTCTGTAAATTTTCTTCCACCATGTGGCTGCGCTGGAGTCTCTGAGCCCGCTGTGTCTCAGGAGGCTGCCAGATTTGCGAATAGTTCGTTGCTCAATTAAACTCCTTTAAATTTAATTCAGATGAATTTGTTTTCTGTTTTTTTTTTTTTTTTTTTTTTTTTTTTTGAGATGGAATCTCGCTGTGTCGCCCAGGCTGGAGTACAGTGGCGGGATCTCGGCTCACTGCAAGCTCCGCCTCCCGGGCTCACGTCATTCTCCTGCCTCAGCCTGCTGAGTAGCTGGGACCACAAGTGCCCGCCACCACGCCCGGCTTGTATTTTTAGTAGAAATGGGGTTTCACTGTGTGAGCCAGGATGGTCTTGATCTCCTGACCTCATGATCCTCCCGCCTTGGCCTTCTAAAGTGCTGGGATTACAGGTGTGAGCCACCGCGCCCGGCCTTTTATTTTCTTTTAACAAACACTAACTTATGCTTTCAAGTAGCAGTAGCTCTATTCCTTTAAAGAGAGGTAAACTTCGTAGAGACCCTGACAACTGTATGGTCTGACGTTCCTAAAGGGCAGCAAAATTGTTTTCTCTGATTTCAAAGATGATGAGAAATGCTAGTGGAGATGTTAAAGTCTTTCAGTATCTCTGATGCATCTTTCACTTTGATAAGATTGTTTTTAGCTTCTGGCTGCACCCGTCAAAGGTTTCTTCACTCTTAATAAAACAATAAATGCCTACAGATTTAGACACATAGATGCAGATTAGCTAATTGTTTTTTGTTCATTATGTTGTGTTTTTAAATGTCTTTACTGACTACAACTATAGTATATATACATATATTCTATAAATGTTAGCATATACTAGCATATATGCTAGTATGTATAGTAGTATACACTGACTAATATTTAACCTCTGGTTCTTAAGAGCTTAAATCCCCTGTGGATCTCAAGTTTGCATAAATCTTTTAAGTATGAAAAGATAATTTAAGTTTTTAAGTAACAGCCCTTCTCTTTCTTGAAAAGGAGTTAAACACCAAAGAATCACCGATGACTCTGTGGAATGAGTCTGAAAAGTAGCATAACAACTGGTAGAGTCACTCAACAAATGTGTGTCCCCTTCTCCTAGTATCTCACAGTCACAGATAAATAAATCACAGTGACAGTTTAGGGTGGTAAATGCTATGCATTATGAGATGCTAATGTTTCTATTGCTACCTTTCATGGCTTAATAGCAGAAAAAATGCTGACTGCCATGAAATGGAAGAAGTATGAAGTTCTCACATTTATGGACAATATTGGAACACTGCCAGTACCCTTGGGTGTATTGTTCTGTGTTCCAGTCACAAGCCTGACTTTTGCAGTCCTTTAGAACATAGCTGGTAATATAGAAGGTAAGAACTGCGGGAAACAGTCAAGTGAAATCACCCAACACCTACAGCAGCTCCACCTTTAACTGGCTGCATGACCTTGAATAAATTTTTAAACTCTTTGAGTCTCAGTTACCTCATATTTAAAGTGAGTATAAAAACAGTTCTTATCCCATAGGATTTTTATGAGGATTAACTAAGCTTATTCTGGTAAAGCTCTTCAGAATAATATGTGGCACTTAGTAAGCACACGTTGTTGCTGTTACCATTGTTGTCTCTTCTGGAGTTATTTCCCTGGTCCCACTGCTTTAGAAATTAGTTGCCGACATTTATGTTTATTTCTTTGCTTGCTTGCTTAAGTGTTTTGTTTTTTTCTCCACATTATTAAATACCAGTGCTGAGTGGGTCTTAAAAAGCTCGTTTCCCCTGTTAGAAAACACAAAATTTTAACAAATTCGGTTTAAAGACTGAATTGGCTTTTATTCATGAATCGGGCATCATCTCATCCAAAGACTTAGATGAGGCACTCCAATAAGCTGAGGGAAGGAGATTGGCTTTATAGGCAGAAAATGGCTCAAGAAAGCAGAAACGGGAAACAAAAATTGAATTGGGCATTTTAAAGCTGTCTTCCTCATAGGGTTAAATCAGAGGAAACTTCCTTATCCTGCTGGCTCAGTTAAACTGGGCCCCTTCTGATTGGTTGCTGTGAATCAATCAATCAATCTCTCTCTCTCTCTCTCTCTCTCTCTATCTCTCTATCTATCTTTTTGAAAACTAGTCCATTTCAAAGTTTGATTATATGGCACCTAACATTAATGACTCTATTCTGATTTGTTCTGGCCTCTTGCGCCTAGTGCAAGAGCTTAGTCCAAACAATAGCTTCCCATAAATTTCATTTAACACCCTTTGAATTTAAAACAAAATTTTAAATTAGTTTTTGTCTTATAGATTTTCTATTTTTAAAGCAGTTTTAGTTTCACAGCAAAATTGAGAGGAAGGTACAGAGAGTTCCATATACCCTGCCCCCACCCATGTGTAACCACCCACACCAGTGGCACATGTGTTACAGTTGATCAACCTGCATTGACACATCATTATCACTCAAAGTCTACAGTTTTACATTAGCTTTTTCTCTTGGTGTTGAACAATACATGGCTTTAGACAAATGTATAATGACATGTATCCATTATTATAGTATCATATGGAGTACTTTCACTACCCTAAAAAACCCTGAAATTTGACAAAGTGTATTTTTCAGTTCCCAGAAACACTTGCTTCAGAAAAAAGCAGGTGAAAAAGCAATGGCAACAAAAGCCAAAATTGGCAAATGGGATCTAATTAAACTGAAGAGCTTCTGCACAGCAGAAGAAACTACCATCAGAGTGAATAGGCAACCTACAGAATGAGAGAAAATTTTTACAATCTACCCGTCTGACAAAGGGATAATATCCAGAACCTACAAAGAACTTAAACAAATTTATAAGAAAAAAACAACCCCATCAAAAAGTGGGCAGAGGATATGAACAGACACTGCTCAAAAGAAGACATTTATGCAGCCAACAGACACATGAAAAAATGCTCATCATCGCTGACCATCAGAGAAATGCAAATCAAAACCACAATGAGATACCATCTCACACCAGTTAGAATGGCAATCATTCAAAAGTCAGGAAACAACAGGTGCTGGAGAGGATATGGAGAAATAGGAATACTGTTGGTGGGACTGTAAACTAGTTCAGCCATTGTGGAAGACAGTGTGGCGATTCCTCAAGGATCTAGAACTAGAAATACCATTTGACCCAGCCATCCCATTACTGGATATATACCCAAAGGATTATAAATCATGCTGCTATAAAGACACATGCACAGGTATGTTTATTGCAGCACTATTCACAATAGCAAAGACTTGGAACCAACCCAAATGCCCATCAATGACAGACTGGATTAAGAAAATGTGGCACATATACACCATGTAATACTATGCAGCCATAAAAATTGATGAGTTCATGTCCTTTGTAGGGACATGGATGCAGCTGGAAACCATCATTCTCAGCAAACTATCGCAAGAACAGAAAACCAAACACCGCATGTTCTCACTCATAGGTGGGAATTGAACAATGAGAACACTTGGACACAGGAAGGGGAACATCACACACCAGGGCCTGTCGCGGGGTGCGGGGAGGGGGGAAGGATAGCATTAGGAGATATATCTAATGTAAATGACAAGTTAATGGGTGCAGCACACCAACATGGCACATGAATACATATGTAACAAACCTGCACGTTGTGCACATGTACCCTAGAACTTAAAGTATAATAATAAAAAATAGAGAGAGAGAGAGAAAAAAAAAAGCAGGTGAGGATATTCAGTTCCTCAAAAACCCAAAGATGAGTTGCCAAAAAATATGACTCCAAGAGGATCGTATTAAAGAAAAAAATATTCTCAGAAGTTTTATTCCAAGAACACACTTGAAATTCAATCTTAACTTGGTAACATTTGCCTGTGCTGGCTGGGTGATAAACACACTTGAAATAGGTGGAATCTCTTATGAATAAAGGAAGCAGTTTGAAGCGTTGTCATTGTGAATATAGTAAACTGCTGAAGATAAATTTTTCTAGTATATTTGGAGTCTTGGCATGAAAACCTTCATCATCACAGCGCTGTCTTTTTGTTTTTAATTTAGTTTAGTTTAGTTTAATTAGCTTTTCAAGCACTTTCTGCAAGCTTGAGTGAATATTCATGAATGTATTTCTGCTAAACTACAGTAATGAATTATTTATTTTGAAATCTGTCTATATTTTTAGCTACTCATACCAGCAGTTTAGAGAAATAAAAAACTTCGGGATCTTATATCTGACTTTTCTGAGGTGAAATGTGACATGAATTGAAAATAAAAGAGAACAGATCTTTGCAACATATATAGCTGGTAAAAGATCACTTCTAGAACACTATACGTGGAGAACTATAAAGCAATCAGAAAGATTCAAACAGCCCTACAGAAAATGGGTAAGTACTTTTAAAACAAAGAGAAAAAAACACAAATTACTTATTAACATATGAAAACATGCTTAAAATCATTGATAATCAAGGAATTGCAAATTAAACTGCAATAACGCACCATTCACATTTACTAAACTGATAAAAATTATGAAGTCCAGTTGATTCCAAGTGGTAGAGAGGATATGAAACTGCCAGAATTCTCATCCACTGTGTGAAATGGAAGAACTATTTGGAAAACAGTTTAACATTATTTAATGCAATTAAAAATGTTACCCAGCAACTCATTTCTTTAAGCATGTACCTTAGGGAAAATTTATATACAGGGATAGGAGACATGTCTAACAATATGTATACTAATACTGTTAGTAAAATCTAAAGGTAACTTAATGTAAGCTGGATGTATGAGTTATATTTATACAATGAATATAACTGTGAGAATGAATGAAGAACTGTTACATATATCAACATGGATGGGCCAAAAAAAAGATAGTTAGAGGATGATTTACCGTAATTTCAGGAGAGTTACCTATGGAAGAAGAGTACTTAGGAAGGAAACTATATAAAAAATGGCATCCTGAGGGAATCTAAGTGACTGTTAATGTTGTTTGTCTTGGTGATAGGTGTATAATACTCATTTTATTTTTAAACAATTGTGCAGCGATTTTATATAATTTCTTGAATATATGAGCTGTCTCCCACTACCATCACTCATACGCATTCATTCACACACACACATGCACACGAATACACACACATGGTCACTGGTTTTTATCCCTAAAACAAAAAAAAAAAATGGTAAAGTATGGACCTAGAGTGAGTGTACAGGTATAGAAAATAGAATCATGAAGGAAAATAATAAGAATGCTCTTTAAAATGTGATCATATTACCTCAGTTTTTTCTGTGAATCGGTGAGATTGAATTATAAATAAGTAAAATTGGAATAAACAATGGCAAAGTAATTTTGTCAGCAATATCACATCCTTGTCACCATTTCCTGAGCACTTACTATACTTTGGTTGTCTCTTCATTTTTGTTGTTCCTCACTATACCGCCATGAGGCAGGTAAGAATGTATCCAAATTTACAAAGAGGTGTGCTGTGAATCAAAACAGCTAAAAAAAATTTGCCCAGTTCTAAGGCTGAAACGTGGCCAAGGAGCTGCCCTGAAATTCAGATTCCATCTGCCAGGCCCAGGCACCATTCTCTCCATTCTGCCCCAATATCTTCCTTGGTTTAACGTTTTCACCTGCAGGGAGGCAGTATTAGAGATGAATAGACTCTTAGTCAAAGTCTTAGGACAAATGATGTCCTTATTGGACTTCCAACCACCCTTTCTTTGTTGTAACTTTCCACAAGAATAAGTAGTTCACATTTTCACAATATTGGTGTGCCATCCACTGCCAGCATGGTGCTGTACTTTGCTGGAAAATAATGACTCAGATGACTAATCTGTATGAACGCACATGCATTTTGCAAAGTGTTGTGTCAAAGCACAGGTCAAATCAATTAAGTTTTTTGTAAGGACCCAATTTTCATACTGGAACAAGTTAAATAATTGACTGCAATGAAAAATGGTAGGGAGAGTTTGTAAGAAAATTAATTGAAATGAGAAAGCAGAAAGACTCGCTCATTTCCAGAA
The DNA here is from genome assembly GCF_000951045.1 of Mandrillus leucophaeus. NCBI lineage: Eukaryota > Metazoa > Chordata > Mammalia > Primates > Cercopithecidae > Mandrillus > Mandrillus leucophaeus. The sequence goes on along the minus strand of NW_012105498.1, from coordinate 1,408,180 downwards.
GTGATATTTGAAATCCAGAAACATGTGGTTCATTCATTTCCTCGGTCCGTGATTTATTCCCACTGCAGCACATTACTCTCTTGGTTGCTTTGCCAAAGTGCTCAATCCTCCTCCTTCTTCCTGAGGAAGAGGGGTCTGTGGCAAAGTGCTTTGGGAGCTGGAGTCTGATTCACCAGGACACAGTCTGGCAGGTCTGTCTCTACAAAGGCAGGGATAGTTCTGGTCTCAATAAGCAGAAAACACTAAGAGCTTGGAGAACCAGAAGCAAAGATCTGTGATCACAGCAAGTTGTTCTTTTCCTTAAGAACTTCAGTGACAGCTGATCCCTGTGCCTCACGCCTGGAATTCCAGCACTTTGGGAGGCCGAGGCTGGCAGATCATTTGAGTCCAGGAGTTCAAGATCAGCCCAGGCAACATGGTGAAACCCTATCTCTACCAAAAAAAAGAGAAAGAAATATATACAAAAATTAGCTTGGCATGTTGGCATGTGCCTGTTGTCCCAGCTACTCAGGAGGCTGAGGTGGAAGAATGGTTTAAGCCTGGGAGGCAGAGGTTGCATTGAGCCAAGATTGCACCACTGCACTGCAGCTTGGGCAACAGAGAGAGACCTTGTCAAAAAAAAAAAAAAAAAAGGAACATCACTTATTACTTTGCAGCTGTAATTCCCATATTTGTCTGTTTATACAAATTGTCTGAGAAGCTAACAAGTGGTTCAAACAAAAAGAGAATTCTTGGCTCCATCTCCGCACTTACCAACTTACCAAGTCAGAACATCACAGGGTAGCTACATACATCACAGGAATTCTACATACAAAACACCTTAGGGAATTAAACTAAGCTTGGAAACTACTGGCCCATATAGGATAATGCCCCAAACTCTTCGGCATGGCATTGAGGACTCTTTGCAAAGTAATCTCAGTGTACCCCACTTCCCCTGATTATGAGGGGAAGAACTCTCTTTCTCTTCCAATATAAAGCCATAGGACTTTGCACTCATTTCTTCAATAAACATTTGTTGAGCATCTGCTCTGTGCCATATTTGACAGGTATTATAGATCGTATCTTAGTCTATCATTGCATGCTTAGTTGAGTTCATAACTTCTACACTAAGTAACAGCACAGCCTGGCTTATGCTAAATGACAACTGAAACTTCTACCAAGGGTAGTAAATACCTATAGGCAATGCTTCCCTCAATCCCAGAACAGACATTGTTTATCATTGTACTCAGCATTCTTCCCACTGAGTTCAGAGACAACTTCAGAAGCTTTCTCAACAGTCACTATCACACCATCTGCTTTGGCATGTGAGACAAAGTCTGTTTGCAGTCTCTGTTATAGATCATGTTTGACAAGACTGAACTAATACCCTTCCTCCCTCCTTCACTTTCACTAAGGTGACTGAATATGTGCTCAGGCTTTAGGAAAGGTAAGAGTTTTCAGAGGTAGTCATTGCTTCTAAGATTGGTGTGTGGGCAGTAATGCACCCCAGGGCAGAGGCCCCAGTCTGCACACCTCTCTGTACAGGAGGGTCGTGTATTTGCTATTGCTAGACTAAGAACACGGATGACTTTTGGCACTCAGACACTACCCTCTCTCTCCTCCTGTCTGCCTTGACTGTATGTAGCTACTATAGTAATCCACAGCATCAAACAAGTTTTCTAAAAGTGCCATTAAATACAGTCTGCCAAATTTTGTGATTCAGTTTTTTTATATTCAGGAATGGAGATTAAGTTGTCATAGGAGAAAAGGAGATGTGTAAAATTTATCAAGAGAAACATTCCATTATTGTCTTCACAGGCTGGTTCCAATAGGTACAGGAAAGAGTAAAATGGAGAGCTCAGCTGGATTCACACAGACCTGGAATTGAATGTCACACACACACACACACACACACACACACACACCCTATAGTTAGCTGTGAGAACTCATATTTTCCTCATCTTTGAAAAAAAAATAGGATGTGTGTGTGAATAATCTCTCTATCATCAGCTTATTTTAACTGGCATAGGCATACACATGAGCCTCTTAAATGCTTTGTTGACTATGCCTTATGTTCTCAGTTTCTGGCCCAGAACCTGGGACATTAGGGAGGGTTTCAATAAATGTCAATCACATCACATCACATCACATTACACTCAACTTATCTATAGGCAATTTATTTAAGAATGTCAAGGATCCCAAACACTATTAAGAACTAATCAATAGCCAAAATAAATGTTGCTAGGAATATAGATTTTCCAAGCTCATGAACTTAACTCAAAAATATCGCTACAGCCCCTCATGCAAAACCTATTTAACATTAGTTTAGTTATTCTAAACTACTAATACTGCTTTTCAACTCACTATAGGTTACAGGTAGGGTCATGAGAGCAAGTAGGAGCATTATCAGAAGAAAATTAGCCTGGGGTTGGCGGGGGTGGGGGGGATGCAGTGAGAGAGACAACGAGCAAGTAGGACTCAAAAAGATACTAACCAATGATTATAGAGTGCCTACCCTGTGTTTGAGGCTTGATAAACGACACAGGATCTTGTCCTCAAGAAACACAACATTTAGTGGCAGTGGGAGCTACACAGGTAATTCCACAGTATTACGCTGTTATGAATAGCTATTCGGGGCCCCATGGTGTCACAAAGGAAGGGGTAAGTGGTCACTCCTAGTCACGGAATTGACAAAGGAAGGGCAAGATAGATTTCCTAAAACCTAAGATGTTTTTCATATCTTTCTAAGGATTGGTGAGTGTTTATTAGAAAAACAAAGATAAGGAGGGAGGCAATAGATAGTTATCCAATCAGAGGGAACAGTTTTCCAATCAGAGGAAGCAGGATAAGCAAAAGCAAGGAGGTGTGAAATAGCAGAATGCCCTCAAGAATGTACCATGCAAGACCTGGTTCAGCATGACAGGAGCCCACTCACCGCGGGAGGGGTTAGGCGAGAGGGAAGGGGAAGTTGCAGAGGTGATAAGGTGAGCTCACAGAGATATTTACATGCCTTCCATGCTGAATTTGGACTTAAGGCTGTAGTTCATAGAGAGCCATTGAAAGAATTTTCTGTTTGTTTTGTTTACTAAGCAAGCATGTAAAGTACTCAGATGTGGTTTTAGTAAAACTACTCTTGCTAAGTGCCAAGGAAGGACTTGGGGATGCTGAGAATGGAAATAGGGGAACCTGTTTGGCTGCTGCAGCAATTCAAGCTAGAAATCATGAGACCCTAAACTAAGGCCTAAGCAATGGGACTGGAGAATATGGGGCCCGATGAAAACCAGCTGGAGGTAAGGCCACAGGATTTAATTGTGTGGCAGATTTAGGGCAGGGGCAGACAGCTTTATACATCTCAGCAGCCTTGAAGATACCACTGCATGATACACAGTGCCAAAAATGATATGTTGAATGACAGTCATGAGACTTCAAAAGAATTTAAATTATGTTCAGTATACTCTGTTTGCTAAAGCAGTGAAGAGTAACATCTATTTTAGAGAAAGTTCTGCCTGAATAATTCATTTACATTTAATGTATGACTCCCAAAGATCCTAATGATGAGCTTTAGTGTATATAAAGATCTCAAGTTTATGAAGTAGCTAGTATTAAAGAGTATTCCTTGGTCTATTACCTCATTTAAGCCTCAAAATAACCCTGCTGGGAAAGTACTCTTAAATCCAAATGCAGATGAGCAACCCTAAAGCTGGGACAGAGGAAATCAATGTTTGAAGATCACACGGCCAGCAGTATTAGAACGATTTTGACTTAAAAATCCAGGCCCTTTCTACTACACTGTCATTAGCCTAAACTTTTCCAATAAGCAGCCATGTTCTGACTGAAATGAGTAGCTATTAAATATTGTAAAACTGAAATACGTGCTTGGAGTTTGTTGTCCCATCTTTCACTTTAAGAAGGTGCTCAGGAGTTTCTGAAACGTTTTTGCTGGGAATGAGGAGACGATGATAACTTTTCTGAAAGAACAGCCAAAGAGAACAGACAGAACATGTGTGGAGCTGAGAAAAGTATTCCAGTAACAGTTGATCTCATTTTTTTTTCCCTTCTTAGAAATGCAGAATTAAACATGTGCCATCTTGCCCATGCAAAACACATATCCTCTGAAATGATTTTGAGATGTAAATTAATTCCCACCCTGGAGCAAATAGCAAATCATCCAGGCAACCTAGTCCTGTAGACTAAAATAGGGAGCATCAGACCATGACTCTCTCTTGCCTGACTCTGGGATCCTAAACACCCCAGTTAATTGTTCTATGCCTCAGTCTCTTCAGATGCAAAAGGAAGATGACAATACTGGCCTTCTTAAGATGTTGTAAAGATAGGCAAGAGAATGTCAGTATTTTGAAAGGTCAAATATTCTTACAATTGTAGAGTTTATTTTTATTCTATAAGAAAGTTTTGGTTTTTGTATCTGTTTGTTTGTTTGTTTGTTTTGAGACAGGGAGCTCACTCTTCCAGGCTGGAGTGCAGCTGCACAGTCTCAGCTCACTGCAACCTCTGCCTCCCAGGCTCAAGTGATCCTCCCACCTCAGCCTCCTGAGTATCTAGGACTATAGGCATACACCACCATGTCTAGCTAATTTTTTTTTTTTTCGACTGGCTAATTTTATTTATTTATTTATTTATTTATTTATTTATTTATTTTATGGTAGAGGCAGGGTTTTGCCATATTGCCCTGGTCTGAAACTCTTGGGCTAAAGAGATCCTGCCACCTTGGCCTTCCAAAGTACTTGGATTACAGGCATGAGCCACTGTGTCTGACCAAATTTTATTCTATGTTTCCTAGATAAAAAAGTAGAAAATTTTATCTCATTCTATTTTCTTCACCAAATATTCTTTGAGCATATACCATGTGCAGATACAGTGGATGCACAGAGTTGAATTAGATATATATCCCACTCTCAGAGAGCTCATGATCCTGCTACTTAATTTTGATGTCTCTTGATCTCATTCATGAGACATGTTGATAATTCTCTCATTTATGTTGTCTAATTTAATCTTTACTTTATCTTTTGAAGTAGGTATCTATCCATCCCTATTTTGTAGAGATGACTGTTGAGCCTTGGCAGTGACTGAACTGGAACCAACCCCAGTTTTTCTGACTCCCTAAACTCAGGTCTCCTTTGATCATCACAGAATTGCTTCGCTGTCTCAGTGAAGAAAACAAGTATGTTCATAATGAGCTCCAGAAAAAATCTGATGACAGTGAGGAATCTAAGGTAGGAACTAAAAGCTATGAGAACCGAGCGAAGAGAACAATTAATTTTAGATTAGGTCAATTCTCAGAATGTATTTTCATAAGAAGAAACGTTTGAAATACATTAGGAAGAATAACCACAAAAAAATAGAAAAAGAAAAAATGATCAGCAGAAGGAGCATGTACAAAGGTGTGGAGATGAACAGGTAAATGTTGTTTGGGAACAGTGAACATAATGGGATTAAAACATGAAAACTACAGATTGAATTGTTTTTAAAGATAGATTAGGTTCAGGTGAATGGAATCTTGAATATCATGTAAATAACTTGGGACTCTAAACAGTAAGGAGTTTGAGCAGAGGAGTGATGTAGACATATTGGTGATTTAGAAATTATCCCAGTGGTGATGGGAAGGATGGATCATAGGTGGCTGAGACCAGAGGTTGGTAAACCAATTGGGGACTATTATAATAACATAGGCAAGGATAAAGAAGGACCTGGATTAAAGCAGAGGCAATGGGGATAAATGAAGAGGAACAAAGCAACATTCTAAATTATATTCAATAATTATAGCAATGTTAGATTTGAAGGAAAGGGAGAAGTCAATGATGAGCCTGAGGTTTCTGGCTTGGGTGGTTGGATAAATGGCTATGTCATTAACTAGGAAAAGAAATACAGGAGAAGAAACCAGTGTTATGGGAGGAAAATTATTTTTTATTATGTCAACTTTAAGGGAGGGAGGAATGGACATCCTCCCCTCACATCAGATCATCGAAGCCAACTTTGATGATTTGATGTGGTGACAGTCATAGTCATGGTTTCCTTAAATCTTGTTATTATGCATGTTTTATTTGATTCAGTTATATGGTTTAAGCTAATTTTAGGGTTAAAATAAGGTCCATTGTGCTGTGAGACTTTTATGTTCAGATCATGTTCTTGCCAATATGCAAAACAAAGGGATAAATACATTTTAAGGGTTGTATACATTTATTACCTTAATATCTGTAAATTTTTCCATCTGGATAACATTTTGATGTATTGTCTTATAATGCACCTATTACGACATCATCTCTACCTAATCAAGGGCATAGTTATGAGATTAAGGGCCAGTTAATTGATAATGGCAGACTTTTGTTTGTTTTTGAAACTCTTGTCATCCATTCTTTTTGTTCATTACATTCTTCTATAAATTGTTTGCAATGTGATATTTTACATGTTAAAATGAACTTGCATTTCAGTTAAATGGTGTCTCAAAAAGGCTGGAGAATCAAAGACTGAAAAAAAAAAAAGGAGTAATTCAGTTTGCTGAGGATCAGCCTGAGACCACACTAGTAACACCATTTTTAGCTCCCTACAAGTAATTTGGTTGAGGAGAAGTCCTACAGCAAATCAGCCTGAATTGTTCAGTTTAATTGTGGTTACAGAGCCACTTGTGCAGTAACATTAATTACAATGAATGTTTTAGCCATTAAAGCCTGACATTAATTTGGTGCCTTGGATTCTTAATGGTAAGAAAAATGAGGAGGATGCCCTGTTTATCTCATTTAATGCCTGGAACACAGTAAGTTATCAATAATTTATCCTCAGTTTCCTCATCTGCAAAATGCAAATGATAATAGTCCTTACACAACTGGATTTTGAGAATTGTAAGAGAAAAGACTTAATACATTATCTAGCATAAAAGCACCTAATGCCTTCATTAATAGTTGAAAAGCCAGTACAGCAATGCTTTATTTAATACACCAGAGCTGGGAGAAAACTCACCTCACATTTTATTTACATTTGAGAAATCAAAGGGCCTAGAAAGAAGTGGGTTTTTCCCCCATAAATAGATTTATTGCTTGTAAAGATTTTTTGCTCTGAGATAATTTAAAGAATTCTGTAGTCAGAATGAACTTTTATCCCATATGCGTTGATAAAAGAATATGCCTAAATGTGAAAAGCTAAGAAACTCATTACCACCACTACATAAAGCCATTATGAATTTCATTAATTGCTGTGGTACAGAAAGTAGAAGATCTACCTTTTAGTTCAAACTCAGCTCAGCTGTATGGAACCTAAGGCTATTCTATTTCTTTCCTAAAATCTGGACCATCTTTAAAGTACAAACGAGTGGGAGCCCACTTGCTTTGGCTGAGAAATTCCATACAAACCTTCCAAGACCAAGTATTGCAACTCTCCTGGGAATGGACATTCCACAACCCCTGTGGCAGCTCAAGAATTAGAAGCAACCCAAAGCCCTTCCTTCCCATCCAATTTATAAATCCTCTCCTAAGTATCCTTTATATATGGCTTCTCTTCAACAACCTCTATTCTTAGATAGTTTTCCTGGTATTTAATATAAACCTTGATTGCTTCAATGTACAACAGTATAGCCTCTAATTTTATGCTTTTTGGACCAAATGAATGTTCTTTAAGCGTGTTGTCGGTTTAAACAAGATCATGCATCTGAAATGTCTGTGTAAATTATAGAGTGCTGTATAAAAATTACTCAAGACTGTATTAACAAAGCTAAGATAGACAATGATGCAACATAGTTCTTAAATGCAACAATCCTTAAATTAGCTTCACACATAAAAGTTTATTTCTTATCCATACTACATACCAATCAGGGCTTGAGGAAGGGCTCTGCTCCACACAGTCACTCAATACTCACAATGATGGAGGTGCCACAATCTTAGAGCTGCACCATTAGAAATAAGTTCCTTGATAGCCAAGGTAGAAAAGAAAGGGTTGCATCCTAACACACTTGCTCATAGACCATTGACTGAAACATGCCACAAGGCCCTGCCTAAAGGGTTCAGGAAATACAGGGAACACATCAGTATTTGGCAAGCCGTAATTGTCTCTTTCATAGTATTTCTATCTAGGCTAAGCAAATCTGAGGGCCTTGTATTTTTTTACTTCCCATTTTAACCTTTTATTTGCTATAATACTTATCTAGGTTTACTTTTGGTTTATGATATATATAGCCAATTTTTTAAGTAGTCTCAATAAGGACTTACTCCAATGCTCAATGGAGAAAAGGAATTATTGCATGCTGTTTAATCTGTCAAATGACAGCACTATTTTATCATTTTTTTCCCAAGCAGTGAGAATATTGTGACTTGGAGAATATTACAGTTTTATCCTTATCAGGTAGGCAATTTTATGTTCATGTTTTTACAAATATCAACTTCATACTTGCCAGGACTGGATTTCCACATGATTTTTATAGAGAGAAATGATCTCTATATAAATTCTATAGATACATGGATTGATTATAGAGAGAAACGATCTGTCTATATAAATTATAATTCACTGTCTCCTATTAAAAGTAGCACGTTTGCCTATAATCCCTTTGCACTTTGGGAGACCAAGGAGGACAGATTACTTGAGCACAGGAGTTCGAGATCAGCCTGGGCAACGTGGCAATATCTTGTCTCTATTAAAAATATTTTTAAAATAGCTGGGTATGGTGGTTTGCACCTGTGGTCCCAGCTGCTTGGGAGGCTGAGGTGGGAGGATCGCTTGAACTTGGAAGGTGAGGTTGCAGTGAGCTGAGTTTGCACCATTGTACTCTAGCCTGTGTGACAGAGCAAGACCCTGTCTCAAATTAAAAAATAAAAAATAGTAGCCAATTCAATGTTAGATGGGAGAGAATTAGAGCTGATATGGCTGCTTATAGCTAAACATTAAAAGAGGAATTTTTTTAAAAGACTCTAAGCAGCAGATGTGTTGTTTTCTTTTTTAATCCAAAGCATAACAATAATAGGAACTACATTCTGGAATGGCTGCTATGTGTTAGGTGCTTTACAAAGATCGTTTCATGTTATCATCACTGTGCATCATAGCCACATAACTAGAAGAAGAGGAGTCAGGATTTAAAGTCAGATTGTTTTTCTTTGAAAGCCTGATTTACTAGTGTCAAGGAAAACAGCTTCTATGGCCATTGCCCTTCTACCAACTTTGATTTTCACAACCCTGGTGTGAATTCATGATAACAATACCTGCTGTGGGTTAGAGAAAACATTACAAGGCGGTAGTTAAGAGCACCAGCTTTGGTGCTAGATTGCCTGATTTTATAAACTTGAGTCCTGGCTCTGAGATTTCCCAGCTGTGAAAACTTATACAAGTTGCTTTTTAACTTCTCAGTGCCTCTGTATTCTCCCTCAAAAAAGGTGAATAAAATAGTATCTACCCTATAGAGCTGCTATGCAGATTAAGTAGTTACTATAAGTAATACACTTAGAACAGTGTGTGGCACTCAATAAATACTGGCTATTAATTTTGAGTTCTGACCCTGTACCTCAGGGATATAGGGGAAAAGCAGGAAGAAAATGATAGTTTTAAAGAACTTAATACACCGATACTTTATAGACACAATTATTTCATTCAACCTCACAACAACCTCATTAAATGGGTTATTCTCATAAGAGAAGTGAAAGCTGAGACACAGAGAATCAAAATAATTGACCCCAGTCACCTAGATAGTAAGTGGCAAAAGCAGGAATTTATCCCACATCTGTCTGTGCTACAACAGAAAAAAAAAAATGTTGAAGTATATTTACTGTTGCGTTTTTAATGGAACACAAAAAGATTCTCCCTATGTTGGCAAACATAGTGGGCACAGAATGACCCTTAAGTTTAAGTTTACTCCACACAAATGCCAAAAGGCTGGCAATGCTCTTTTTTTCTGGTTCCTGACCCAGGCAATGCCCATGTCCCACTCCTGAATGATGCTGAGGGCTTGCTTGCATCCATCCAGATTCTCTAGCTGTCCTGAAGCACCTGTTTTTATCTGTTCCTCTACCTAATGCTCAGCACTTGCACACTGCCTTTGGCTAAATGTCATGCCCACTCTGAAAATCTTATTTCTTGAAGAGTCCGTTCTGGTTTCACTAGGAGAAGGTTGACTTTAATTTGCCCTAGTTTCTCTCTTTGTCTCTTGACATTTTCTCATTTCTTCTATCTCTTCTCTTTTTTCCTCAGGCATTGTCAGGTTTCCCAGACCCCATCCTCATGGCACATAACTGTACCATGGTAATGAGATATCTTGTTCTCTTGTATTTCCAAGTCTTGAATGTTGACTTTTCTGTTTCTTCCAGTGTGCTCTGGTAGGAATACTCAAAGCTTCAGAATTTTTTAAACATGTCTAGTAATAAATGCTTAGAAATTCTCTTTGAGAAGGGAGAATGTCACCATTTTCACTTGCAAACTTCAGTAGAAAAATACTATTCGAGTAATGTTTTCAATCAGAAAAATATCCAAATGTTGGTTATGTGTTAATTCTTGTTTCAGTCCAAGTTTTAATTATTCATCCTTGAGTCCCAAATTCGACATCACAAGGGATGATTATTAAATAAATTGAACAATAATGAATAGAAGGTATTGTGTACTACATCATATAGTACACCAATATCACTAGTTGAGGTGTATAGGGGGAAAATCACAGAAAGTTTAAGTTTGACTGTATCTAGGGGCACCTATAGACAAGCTACACAAGCTATCTCTTTATAAACAGGCCAAAAGTAGCCGAGAGGGTTGTGAGTTGTTGTGATGGTATGGTACATTCCCTGGTCTTAGTCACTGGTTGTTAGTTATGCCCAGATCAATGTCTCCATCCTGTTGGGGAACTGATCTTAACCACTACTATTTTAAAAACTTATTTCACATTTATATTATCATTTAAATATTTTACTTGATTCTTTACTACCGCTGTTGTTATCACAGTGATAGTAAAAGAATCTTAATTATTTCCACATAATATTTTATGATTACAAAATATCATTTTGTAATAACATTACAAATATTACAAATATTTGCAATAATGCTACCATTCTATCTTCAAACTCTACTGAGATAGGAAGGTCACTTTACGAATGAAAAATTTAAAGCACAGAAGCAGTTACATGATGTGCTTTTTATTTCAGTCCTAAAAAGTAGAGGAGTAATTCACTATAAACTACTTGAAGGCAAAAACCATGTCTTATGCACATTTCATTTTTCACAACGCCCAGTTCTGTGCCCAGCAAGTATAGTTGACTGAGTAAAGGAATGAATGATTTTTAACTTAGGGCTTGCCTAAATTACTGATTTTGACACTACAATCTGCTTTATGCCTCCATTCTCATCTTGTCCTCTTCTCCATTCTCACCCTTCTCCCATCAGCTGCTAGCCCAGGACAGGACACATTCTGTGGAATGGCAATGGCTCAGCATATTGCTCACAAATCCTCTATCTTTAGAGTTTCATTTCTATTATCTCTAATTTTTGCTTCCATTTACAGCCAGGATCTAAAACTATTTTATATGACACTCTGTTATTTCATAATCCTCATTTCACTGAGAACATTATTCCAGTTTGATGGTTCCTCTTCAACCAAGTAATATTCCAGTATATGACCTGATTATTGACCAACTTCAGTAACTCTGTTCTCAGACCTAGCACATAGACCTTAAGTTATTCATTTTTGGTGAAGAGTATTCTGATTGAATTCATGACATTTAGAGTAATCCCTCACTTACGCCAGCAATATTGTTATATGGAACTGGGCTATCAGCTCCTTTACATTGTGACAAACATTACGGAACATATTTTCATAAGTGTATTGACAAAACGAATGTTTAAAACACTACAATGTGCTTAGCACTGTGTTAGGTGCTAGGAATAAATGAGTAAGATAGTGTCTTCCACCACAGACCCTTAGTGACTCATTGTGACTCTAATACTAGGACAAGTGACTCAGTACAGAAGTTTATAATAGGAAACAGAGACCTGGTTTGTTTTGTGTTTTGTTTCTCAGAAGCACATATAAGTATCTTGATGTTGTCCTTTACAAGTGTTCCACAAAATTAATTTGAATCAGAAGACTAAGCCTGGCTTTTCATTGGATACACTTTCTGACACTGAGTTAATTATAGAAAAAAATACAGATTTCTTTTTCATGATTCAATGGAGCCTGACCAGTCAGCCAAAATTCTGTCATTCTTGGGCTAGATTAAGAAAAAGATATGTCAAAACATCTGATACACTACAAACATATTTCTGTTGAATTTTGCATTTTGAATCTTATCTATTTTATTTCAGTATATAAAGTGTTCATTCATTACTTTATTAATGAAACATATCAACTGAACAACAATTAAATAATAGGTATTTTGCAAGGTGATGTGAGAGAATAATCATAGGTTCTTGTTCTCAAGAAACTTGTTGTCCACAAGAAGAATTGAGGCTGGTCTTTGAAATCCCTATGGTAAAACTGTATCAGTTGACTCATTTAAGACCATTTTTAACCCAAAAAGGAAGCCCTGACATTTTGCAACTGCAAGTTACCTTAGAGATAAACCACTCCAAATCTTCCATATTACAGATAAAGAAGCTGAGAGTCAGTTGAAGAATTAATGCCAGGCCCCAGAGAGTAAAAGGAAGAGGTAGGTCTAGAATCCATTTCTCAGGTTCATAGTTGGTGTTCTTAGCCACCATGCCACACTGCCCCTAATAATGGACTCAACCAAAAGTACAGTGAAGGGCACTGCCCAGGCTTGCAGGCTTTCGGTAATATGTTCGTGAGCATGTGTGAGGGGCAGTGCAAAGAGGGCAGCCTTCTCTGGGGGACACCTGCTCTGTCTGACATGATTAAAGATTCCAGAGGAAATTTCTGACTTTCCCTCTTTGAATATTTAGCATTCAAAGAATATGTTTTGTCTTTTGCTAAATAAAGGCTGAACAAATGGTAGTTGAACAGCATTAGGTATTTCTTCTTATTTAATTAGTGCACTTTTACTAAAATGAAACTCTCAAGTGAGAGATTATGCAAATTAGCTTCTGTACTGATCCAATAGCATTGGGGTGAAAAGAGCAAGAGCTTTAGAGCTAGACACCCCCAGGCTGGTACCCTGCTCTCATACATTTTATCTGTGAGATTTAGATAAGTCACTTTGCCGCTTTGAATCTTCATTTCTTCCTCTATTAAATGGAAATAATACGTATCTCTCCTGCTGGGTTGTTATACAATTTAGTAATAATTATAATAATGCATCTCTGTGCCTATCTCTAAGCTAGATGTTTTCTATACATTATTTTTCCATAGCTGTGCAGTATAAGTAAAGCATATAGTAGAATGCTTGTCGCTGAAAGATATTTGTATGCTTCCTGTTACTACTTATCTAATCTTCCCTTGAAGAACTATCATTATTAATGCATTTTGTCTGAAAATCAGAATTTTATCTACTAAGGCCTATAACAGACTTATAAATCCCACAAATACAACCAATCCATTAATGATATTGCTAGGGAATGGGGATGGCCTATGCAGGAGTGACTAGTGCTAAGTATGAACCAATTTGTGATTTTGCTGATGAGCCATGGGCATTCCTCCTTTCTTGTGAGGATAGTGACAATGTCTTAATTCATAATTGCATGCCCAGCATCAAACACTATGCCTGGGATATGATGGGCATTCAGTAAATGTGTACAGACCTGAGGTGAAAGATGTCTTTTTGGTGATTGGATCCCCATCCTTGGATTGGAAGAGTCTAGAGTCTGACAGTAATATTCTGGTAACTTTGGCCTGGACAGTCTTGGAACCAAAGCAATATTACCAGGGGCAGTAATTCCTGTGGTCACCAGGGCAAAGATTCCAAAGTTGGCCGGGTGAGATGGCTCATTCCTGTAATCCCAGCACTTTGGGAGGCCGAGGCGGGCGGATCATCTGAGGTTGGGAGTTCTAGACCAGCCTGGCCAATATAGAGAAACCCCATCTGTACTAAAAACACAAAATTAGCTGGGCGTGATGGCGCATGCCTGTAATCCCAGCTACTCAGGAGGCTGAGTCAGGAGGATCAGTTGAATCTGGGAGGCAGAGGTTGTAGTGAGCTGAGATTGAGCCATTGCACTCCAGCCTGGGTAACAAGAGTGAAACTCCATCTCAAAAAACAAACAAACAAAAACAAACAAACAAGAAAAAGAGTCCAAAGTCAGAATTCTAAATTCAAGAACATCAAAATGAGAAGTAGAAGGAAATATGGGAACCTAGTATGTAATTCTTCCTAAACTCAGTTTCACTTACTGTTCCATTAGGATTTTTATGTGGTTCCATGCTGGGACCAATAGATTGGAATGTTTCAAAAGAAACAGTAGGTATTTCCTCAAATCTCCTTTAGCTCTGATTAATGCACTCTTACTCTTGACACTGAGGCACACCTCAGATTCAATGTTATATCGTTTCAAAACTTCCACATAGGATCTTTTTAATTTCCATTTAAATTTGGGACAAGGCTTGCTGGGGAAAAACAAAAAGTTCCTCTCTAGAATCATACTTATTTTCACCTGTGATAAACCAAGTCAAAATTATCTGATAAATGAACACCACAATTCAAATGTATGGCAGCTCTTATGTCTTCTTGCAAGGATGTATTTTTTTTTTTGAGCTGAAATAATGTTATTTCCTCTTGACATGTATTTTGGGGTAATTCTTTAACATAAAACAGAACATCTTGCTTATATAATTATTATTAAGCTCTCTTATTAACAGTGTAATTCTGTGTTCTTTTTCTTGAATCTGAGCCTTTCTAGAGAAGAATTCTTCTTTTTAAGGCAGCAGTTCCCAACTAGACTGTCGCAATACACTGGTTTATGTCAATTTTATTCCAGGTGATTTTAAAAAGAAACGTTTGACAAGCTTAAGCAAAATGGTAGTAATATGTCTCCATGGAATGGACAGAAGGGCAGGATTAGAGCTATGTGTCACCAACACATATTGGGCATAGGAGTGCCATCAAGACTCTCTCAGCCTTCCAACTCACCCTCTTCCTTTGGAGGTTTGAGATCTGTAACTGTGGACAAGTTCGTTCATGAATTAGTCTCTCAAAGCTTCTAATTAGTACATGTTGAACTTTCTGCTACAAGAGAAAGGTTGCCAAAATGAAAGAAGGATGAGAGAGAGAACGATGCAGGGAGGAAGGGAGAAAGGAAGGGAGGAATAAGGGAAGGAAAGGGGAGGTGAGGGAAGCGGAGGGGAGGGGAAGGGAGCGGAGTGGAGGGGAGGGGAGGGGAGCGGAGGGGAAGGGGAGAATGGGAGAGGGAGGGAAGGCCAGTCTTTGCTTCTCCTGACTGTATTAAGTGCTCTCCCACAGAAACCAGGGTACAGGTTTATGTAAGAACACAGCAATTCCTGTGAGAATTTTGATGTTGAAAGTCGGAGATAGGAGTGGGTAGTGGTACTAAGTAGACAAATATATCACCCAATGTAATATGTTACTATTAATGAAGTAAGTTTTGCAAATTACTTTCTTTATAAATTGGGTCAGATTTAAAATAACTCTTTTATGGACAGTCCTTTCAATTGCTTGCATTCCAATATGTCTTTCCTGGGTAGGAGAGAAAAGGAACCTTATAGCCATCTTGGCAGAACTTTATTGAACTAGCCCCTAATTTCACATGGGCAGAACCCATATCTATCTTTGTTAGCCCTAGTGCCTAGCAGAGAGTAGTGCTCAATAAATGTTTGTTTTTTCCTAATAGTTGTGGCATTTATTGTTTTAGGGATTGCAAATTATGATTTTTATAGTAACTGTCTTTTAAATTTTAACCATGGGCATGTATTTTAATAAGGAAGGAACCAAAGTAGAGGAAAAATGGGAAGAGTCCAATTCCATTTACACTGTACATGAGTACAATGATGTTGCAAATATTTCCATTAGTAATGTCACAAAAAAGATCAAGAAATAAAGTTATATGATGATACAAATGAAATTTGTAGGAATGATACTATTAAAATTAACAACAAACGTTGAGATGTTCTATGTATTGTGACTTTAAAAGTATGTAAGTTGTAGCTGTTTCTCCCTCAGTGGCACATACTGACCACATTTTTTATTATTTATTTATTTATTTATTTATTTATTTATTTATTTATTTTGAGATGGAGTCTTGCTCTTTCGCCCAGGCTGGAGTGCAGTGGTGAGATCTCAGCTCACTACAACCTCTGACTCTCGGGTTCAAGCCATTCTCCTGCCTCAGCCTCCGAGTAGCTGGGAGCACAGGTACATGCCACCATGCCCAGCTCATTTTTTGTATTTTTAGTAGAGATGGGATTTCACCATGTTAGCAGGATGGTCTCAATCTCCTGACCTCATGATTCGCCCACCTTGGCCTCCCAAAGTGCTGGGATTATAGGCGTGAGCCACCGCGCCTGGCCCAAAATTATTTTTTTAGTCATTGTATTGTTTCCTGTAAAATGGCCAGTTTTTTCAACCTTTAGATCTCTACTTTCACTTCAGACATGCTTATTAAAGAGCTTTAAGGAATAATACCACACGTAAAATAAACATCTACAAAATCTGCACATAATTTGCATTATTTTTGTCTTTAGTTTTTGGTCAAAATCTAGATCCAGTCATAGGAATATGGCGATATCCATTATGCTGGTTTGGCCAGAAACAAAATTGCCATAGCTATATAGTCTAAGGCATGGACCATGTGAGAAAGGTAGTTTTTAAACATCAAATAGCAAATGAGAACAGCTGAGAAAATAAAGCAAAATATGATATAATTGCATCAGCTTCTGGAGTGGAGTTATTTTCCTACTTGAAATTAATGTGTAGAATAAATGTGACATTTTATTTGCCAAGATATTTACTCTCTCAAAGTCCAAGTATCTTACATTAAGAATTTTGCTTACCACAACACATTGCTTCAGTTGACTGATTTGAAGAAAGTGTTTATTCCTGGAGTTTTGTGGAAGAGGGTAGTGGAAACCTCTTCCCTACCAGAGAGCTGTTATTGCTGAGGAAAGGAAAGAAGCCCAGAGCCACATATATCAGAGAAAAATCCAAACACATGTAAAGGAACAAGGAGGAAAACACAGTGGGGAGGGAAGCAAATATTCTATACCAGCCAGGCCTTGAATGCTCAATTCTATCACTCACTGTCTGTGTGGTCTGAGAACATTCTTTGTATGACTTGAATCCTTAAGACTTGTTTTATGACCCAGAATATAATAATCTTTGTTGGTAAATGTTACATATGCACTTGAAAAGAATATGTCGTTGGATAAAATATATATATATTATATATATGATTATATCCTATTATACATATAAAATATATTCTATTATATATATCCTATTAGTTCTGTATATACAAACAATTGTATATATCCTATTAGAGCTATTAAGATACATAATCTCCTATTAGAACTAATAAGATATATATATATTCTATTGTTTATTAAGTATTAACTTACACTGTCACAAGGTCCCACAATAGGGTGTCTGCAAGCTGAGGAGCAAGGAGAGCCAGTCCAAGTCCCAAAACTGAAGAACTCAGAGTCCGATGTGCGAGGGCAGGAAGCGTCCAGCATGGGAGAAAGATGTAGGCTGGGAGACTAGGTCAGTCTCTCCTTTTCACGTTTTTCTGCCTGCTTTATATTTGCTGGCAGCTGATTAGATTGTGCCTACCAGATTAAGGGTGAATCTGCCTTCCCCAGCCCACTGACTCAAATGTTAATCACCTTTGGCAACACCCTCAAAGACATACCCAGTATCAATACTTTGTATCCTTCAATCAAAGCAAGTTGACAGTCAGTATTAACCATCACAGTGGACAATTGTTTTAAGGAAGTTTAAATAACAAGAAAAAGGCTTACATATTCATCTGCATAGTTACCATTCCCAGGGTACTTCCTTTATGTATATCCAGACTTCCATTAGGTGTCATTTCACTTCTGCCTGGAGTCCTTCCTTCACTATTTCTTTAAGTGCACATCTGCTACTAAAGAATTCTTTCAGCATTTTACATTTGAAAAAAAAATCTTTATTTTGCCTTTATCTTTGAAAGATATTTTATCTGGATATAGAATTTTAAGTTGACTCTTATAGTGCAGGTAACTTTAGAGATGTTGCCTTCACTGTTTTCTTACCTATCTTGTTTCTGATGAGAAGCCTCTTGTCATCCTTGTCTTCCTTGTTCTCTTTGCATGAAGCATCTTTCTTTTTCCTGGCATAAATAATTTTTTTCTTTTTTTTAGCGCTTCTAATCTGTTTGATTCTGATGTGTCTTGGTATATTTCTCTTGTGTTTCTTGTGCTTTTGTGGTATTAAGCTTCTTGGATTAAATATTCATAGTTTTCAATAAAATTTGGACAATTATTGGTCATGATTCCTTCAAATATTTTTCCTTTCCTTCTCACTCTTCCTACACTTTGGGAACTCCAATTAGATGTATATTAGGCTACTTGAGGGTGTCTCACAGTTTGTTGATACTCTTGTCATTCTTTATAATTATTTTTTCACAGTTAGTTTGGTTAGTTGGTTAGTAACTAACTTGGTTAGTTTCTATTGCTATGTATTTTATGTTCATTAATATTTTATGCAGTGTTTAATTTGCCTTTAATTCTATTCAGCATATTTTTTCATTTTCAACGTTGTAGTTTTTATGACTACAAGTTTAATTTGGATTTTTTTATATGTTTCATGTCCCTATTTAACTTGTTGACCATCTGCAATACAATTATAGAATTGTTTTAATGTTCTTTTCTGGCACTTCTAACATTTGTGTCAGTTATGGGTTGGTTTTGATTGGTTGCTTTTTTCTCCCCTTGTTGGTCATATTTTTCTACTTCTTTTCATGCTTGGTAATCTTTGACTAAATGCCAGACATAGCGAATTTCACTTTATTGGGGCCAGATATTTTTGCATTTCTGTAAATAATGAAATGTATCATGGAACTGATCTTTTAAAGTTTTGCTGATCTTTGTTCAAGTTTTGCTTTTAAGTTTTTTTTAGGTGGGAGGGCAGCATTTAGGGGTAATTATGTTTTACTACTGAAGCTAGACTTTTCTGAATATACTACTTAGTGCCCCATGAATTATGAAGTTTTCTAGTTTAGCTGATGAGAACCAGCACTAATCTCAGCCCTTTACAAATGCCAAGTATTGATCCTACTCATCCTTCAAAATGGTTCTTTCTCTGGCCTCTTGTAGTTTCTTCATGCACACAGATACCAGCCAGTACTCTGCTAAATACTCAAGAGTGATTCTCAACGTATTTCCAGAATTTTCTTTCCATGCATCTCTCTTCTCTCTGATACTCTTTTCTGCAAACTTTAGCCATGTTGGTCTCTTCAGATTCTCAGTTCCATGTCTTCAACTAAGAGAGTCTGCCAGGCTTCCCCTAGGTTCTTTCTCCCTGCTTGATGGCCTGGAGACTCTGTCAAGGCAGTAAGCTGGGGCAGTTACCTCATTTGTTTCCCATCTACTAAAGATTCTTGTCCTTCATTGTCTGATGTCTGGTGTCTGGGAAATCATTATTCCCTGTAGTTTGTCTGATTTTATTTACTTTTGGTTGTTTGAAGCAGGAGGTTAAAGCTGATTTCTCTCATTCCATCTTGCATAGAAATTAAAGTTCCTTCTTTCATCTTTAAAGATGAAAGCTGCTCACTACCTATCTCATATACCCTTGGAGATGCCATGTCTCTAGCTTATCAGATGTAATTTAGGTTCAGCCAATCAAATGTACTTAGGCAAGTCTTAGAATATGGAAATGAGTTAGAAATTGTACTTCCTTTTCATCTGCTACATTTTTCTGGCATACACAGTGGTTGTAAGATGTATTGGGCTTTTCTGAGCTGTGCTATCAGAATCTCCATTCTTTAATCAATAATTTCACAAGTGCCAAGTGGTTGTGCCTAGGGCATCTACTTTTTAGCTGTGCTGACATAGGAACTGTATCATGTCCCTGGATCCAATCATTTTAGGCAACATCCTGATCCCTGGAGCTTAGCTAAAGTGTGCATTCTTGGAAGCAACAGCTCTGATGGAAGGTTCTTGATTACTACTTTCTAGTTATGGCAGAGGTAGCAGCTCATCCTGCAGATTTTGAATCACGAGAGTTTGGTTCAGTTCAGGATAGAGGGAACCTATAATACTTTAATGGTTCTGCTTGTTCAGGTCAGAATGACAATGTATAGAGGCCATCAGAAAACAGGCACTTACAAAGGTAACTTGAGAAATGATCAGATCACAGCACATAAAAATTTTAAAAGGCTTTTTTAAAAAATCAGAGAATGGTATTATTTCTGAGGACTCTGTTCTGTTCCATTGGTCTATATCTCTGTTTTGGTACCAGTACCATGCTGTTTTGGTTACTGTAGCCTTGTAGTATAGTTTGAAGTCAGGTAGCGTGATGCCTCCAGCTTTGTTCTTTTGACTTAGGATTGTCTTGGAGATGCGGGCTCTTTTTTGGTTCCATATGAACTTTAAAGCAGTTTTTTCCAATTCTGTGAAGAAACTCATTGGTAGCTTGATGGGGATGGCATTCAATCTATAAATTACTTTGGGCAGTATGGCCATTTTCACGATATTGATTCTTCCTATCCATGAGCATGGTATGTTCTTCCATTTGTTTGTGTCCTCTTTTATTTCACTGAGCAGTGGTTTGTAGTTCTCCTACAGCCATCTGATCTTTGACAAACCTGAGAGAAACAAGAAATGGGCAAAGGATTCCCTATTTAATAAATGGTGCTGGGAAAATTGGCTAGCCATAAGTAGAAAGCTGAAACTGGATCCTTTCCTTACTCCTTATACGAAAATTAATTCAAGATGGATTAGAGACTTAAATGTTAGACCTAATACCATAAAAATCCTAGAGGAAAACCTAGGTAGTACCATTCAGGACATAGGCATGGGCAAAGACTTCATGTCTAAAACACCAAAAGCAACGGCAGCAAAAGCCAAAATTGACAAATGGGTTCTCATTAAACTAAAGAGCTTCTGCACAGCAAAAGAAACTACCATCAGAGTGAACAGGCAACCTACAGAATGGGAGAAAATTTTTGCAATCTACTCATCTGACAAAGGGCTAATATCCAGAACCTACAAAGAACTCAAACAAATTTACAAGAAAAAAACAAACAACCCCATCAAAAAGTGGGCAAAGGATATGAACAGACATTTCTCAAAAGAAGACATTCACACAGCCAACAGACACATGAAAAAATGCTCATCATCACTGGCCATCAGAGAAATGCAAATCAAAACCACAATGAGATACCATCTCACACCAGTTAGAATGGCGATCATTAAAAAGTCAGGAAACAACAGGTGCTGGAGAGGATATGGAGAAATAGGAACTCTTTTACACTGTTGGTGGGATTGTAAACTAGTTCAACCATTATGGAAAACAGTATGGCGATTCCTCAAGGATCTAGAACTAGATGTACCATATGACCCAGCCATCCCATTACTGGGTATATACCCAAAGGATTATAAATCATGCTGCTATAAAGACACATGCACACGTATGTTTATTGCGGCACTATTCACAATAGCAAAGACTTGGAATCAACCCAATGTCCATCAGTGACAGACTGGATTAAGAAAATGTGGCACATATACACCATGGAATACTATGCAGCCATAAAAAAGGATGAGTTTGTGTCCTTTGTAGGGACATGGATGCAGCTGGAAACCATCAGTCTTAGCAAACTATCACAAGAACAGAAAACCAAACACTGCATGTTCTCACTCATAGGTGGGAACTGAACAATGAGATCACTTGGACTCAGGAAGGGGAACATCACACACCGGGGCCTATCATGGGGAGGGGGGAGGGGGGAGGGATTGCATTGGGAGTTACACCTGATGTAAATGATGAGTTGATGGGTGCTGACGAGTTGATGGGTGCAGCACAGCAACATGGCACAAGTATACATATGTAACAAACCTGCACGTTACGCACATGTACCCTAGAACTTAAAGTATAATAATAATAAATAAATTTAAAAAAATAAAAATAAAAATAAAAAATCAGAGAATGACTATGTTGTATATCCTTATACATTCATTTCCAACCTTAAAAAATACTGTCTTATATGCAATATTTGTATTTTTATAGTTTTATTTATCAAATATACTTGGGATAAGTTTAGTCCCTACATATATAAAAATATCTTTTATACTCCCCTGTATTACCTGTAAAGGAAATTTAAATTGATTGAAGTATGTCTACATCATCTTTAAAATCAATACATGCTGATATAACAGCTATTTATGCAAAAGACGGACACTGTCATTTGAGTTTCACTTTTAGCTTCAAAGGACCCTGCATCTTTCTCCATCTCCAGTTTCATAACTGGGTGCCTGTAAAAGAATGTGGTGAGGGGAGGACTTCTCTAGGATTAATTACAGAGTTTAGAATAAGAAAATTAACATGTCTAGCATGCTTATTATGTGCCAGGCTCTGAAAAATGCTTTTATATATTACCCCATTTAATCATTACAACAACCACATGAGAAGGTTTTAACTATTTTACATATGAAAAACATGAGACTCAAAAGTTCACCAACTCAATATAGAATACAGCTAGAATTCAATGCAAATCTATCCATATCAAAAGCTTGCTCTTTCCAATATGTTATACTACTTCCAAGCACTGTTGTAAAGTTAATTGTGCTCCTCCAGGACTGAACCATATATAGTTATCCTGTATTGGGGGACAAACTTATCTGTTGTTCATTCAAATGCACCCAATGATACATAATCCCAGGGCTCAGTTTGCTTAGTATAAATAAAAGGTTCCTACATTTTAGCAAAAAGTGATGCTAAAATGAAAATAAATAACAAAATGCCCAATTATTGACAATTATCTACTCTTCTCAATAAAATGTTACCTTTTTTAGGTTAGATTTTCCTTCGGCTTCCAAAGTTTATGTTTCCAGAAATGAAAGTAATGATTTTTGTGTTTTTCTGGGACAGTGCAGTGTACTGTTAGTCTGTTCTTTAAAAGAATAAGGTGGCATCATTCATCAGAATCATTTTAGTAGTAAATAGACTTTGATATGCGAAAGAAGAGTGTTCTGGACAGTCTCTGGATTGTATTTATGCTAAATATGTAATTATATTCCTCTGCAAATGAACTCAGTACTAAGACACTTATAGCCACATCTCTTATATTAGTGATAATTTGAGCAGTTATATGCCTAACTGATGACATACAGATTACCAAGACCTGAATCTGACTTCAATTGGAGACTATAATCACCATTTTGGAATTGCTCTTTTGTAATCATTTTGATAGGATAAATCACATATTTCATGACTTCATAATTTATTTAGTCATAAATTGATTCTAATCATGTGAATCGGGCATATTTTTTGTCCCTAAAGTAAATAAACAAAAAAGTTTATTAATTAGGTTAGATCAACATATCAATTAGTTGGGAAAAAGGAGTAAAACAGCATATCGTTTTCAAATCATAAAAAGCTACTAAAAAACTAAATGGCACATGAAACACTTAATCTGGCAGAATAATTCCAATTAACCAGAAAGCCTTAATGATGCTGTAAAATGATGGGGTGGAGGTAGTCTTTTGAAATTAGAAGAGTCAGGTTCAAGTCCTTAGTGTCACTATCATTATTTGGATGGTTATCAGGCAGAAGAGGGAGTGGACTTACTCTCTGTAACTAGAATTAAGGAATTCATTCACAGTAAGGAAGGACTCTTGTATAACCAAGAGACCCAGCCAACAAAGAACTGAGTTGCCTTACTCAGGAGTGAGCTGCCTCTCCACCTCAGCAGATGCTCCCGCAGAAGCTGCATAGCTGGCCATTTAAAAGCCTTTCCTTCAGTGGTTGAATGTGAGACTAGAGTTTTCCATAGACCTTCTGATTTTGGATGGCCTTACATCCTCACTGCTCATGTAGCTTTCTGGGGTTCTGTACTGAGTATTCAATTGACTTGAGTACGGGGAGATAGGTCTACTACCTGCCTGTATCATCTTACTTTTTTCTTAGAAGCTCCTAGGTTTTATCTCTGACCCCGAAAGGTAAGAGATTTGATCCTGTTTTCTAGCTTTGTGACTTTCTGTCAATTTCCAACCTTCCTTTTCTCAAAATTTAACAGTTACACAGCTAGTCAGATTATGTCTCTTATCACTGACTCATACTCCTAATCTCACCTGTATCTTAACTTCTCACATTCCCATTTCCATTTGCCATGCCCCACAAAGTCCTTAATAAGTGTCTGTAATAGATGACTTCAAGCCCAAAGGTGTGCTTTTCAAATATAAAACAAAAATATAAAATAATGAATTATAGTAAGTTGGAGTGAAGGTTATAAGATTCTTCATTTTAAACATTTTTAACATTTAAAAATGTTTACTGTATAAAATTAGGAGGATACAGAAAAATGTAAAGCCAAAGATAACCCACTCATAATTCCACCACTGCAAAGGAAACATTATTCTTTTAGTATATATGCTTTGTATCTTTATATATATATAAAATGAAATTACAATCACACCTCCATACAGAGTTATGTTTTCTTTTACTTACTTAGCATTATATTGTGATTATTTCTCCATATTATTATGTATACTTTAGAAATGTGATTTTTTAAATGAGTACCTGATATCAATAAAAGATAAACATGAAATATGAAAATATTAAGATCAACACATCAGATAATGATGTTGACATTAGCCATTAAAATTACCTTTGATCCCATACCAATCTCTAGCATCTTTCTGACTATAATCAGCTTTCAATTTAGAATTTCTTACAGAGAGAATATGCAATGAACAGCTTCAGTCCGCTCATCAGTAATATTTCTCACTATATATAATAACCTATCATCGTGCTTATTAATGCACATGCCTCTCTTCGGCTGAATAACAGTAGTTTTATCTGCATAGTCATTATTTAATTTAATCCTCACAAATTCCTTGTGAGTAAGCAGAGTGGGTGATGCAATCTCTGTTTTAATGAGGAAAAAGAGGCTCAGAAAGTCACAAAATTGTTCAAGGTCATCTTGACAGCAGTGGATAACCTTTGCTATTAAAAAAAGGGTTTGAAAGTTCATAAGTGGAGGAGGTAGAATTCAGGCCAGATTTTTTTTTTATTTTAGATTCCAGTGTTCTTAATATGTAATTCTTTGACCTCTTGCATTGTATCTTGATTTAATGAACATTTGCTAAATTGCTTGAGTTAAAGTAATTGAATAAACAAAACAAATTTATTTCAAAAAGAAAAAAACCATAAATATTTATTTAAATATAGTGACTAGCTGGGCGCGGTGGCTCATGCCTGCAATCCCAACACTTTGGCAAGCTGAGGCAGGTGGATCACCTGAAGTCAGGAGTTCAAGACCAGCCTGACCAACATGGTGAAACCCCATCTCTACTAAAAATACAAAATTAGCTGGGTGTGGTGGCGCATGCCTGTAATCCCAGCTACTTGGGAGCCTGAGACAGAAGAATTGCTTGAACCCAGGAGTTAGAGGTTGCAGTGAGCTAAGATTGCACCATTGCACTCCAGCCTGGGCAACAAGAGCAAAACTCCATTTCAATAAATAAATCAATAAATAACTATAGTAACTCATCTGTCATTTAACCTAAGCGTAGATCCCCATACACTTTTCCTCCATTACTATTTACCTGAAGTTCTTCAGAATAAAATGATTAAGGAAATTGATCTAAACTATTAAGAAAAGTGTTTGATGAGAATATGTGTTTTCCTGAGTATTCTAAAAATAATAATAACCAGTAATAGTAATAACAGTAATGATATTCCTTCACATTTGGTTAGTCATTTGCAGTTCACAGGGTGCTTACATTATTTCTTTAAATTCATCACACAGATCCTGGGAACTAACAAGAATTTTCATCCTTACTCTGTACGTTAATGAACATCACAGGTCTCAGAGTTTTACCTGTGAACCTTGGTTGCAGAGTTTTGATGCCCCCCAGTAGACTCTTGTAATCAGCATATGAGTTTGAGGGGGTGTGTGTTTAAGATGCTAGACTGATGGGACCCATAACTAGCGTGCTTGACAGTGATAGATATTTAGAATAATAGTAACAAGTGGATATGAAGTAGTTACCATGTCCCAGACACTGCTAAGTGCGTGAAGTGACCAGCCATAGGTTTAACTTATTTTTTATAGACAAGGCAAATAAGCTTAGTTCATTCTCTCTTTTCATGGGGGAGTGTGATGGAAAGTCTGACTCTCATTCAACATGTCCTCATGAAGCTAATCCCATGAAGCTGTCCCGTTTAAACAGATGTCCCAGTTCTGCTGCAGCTTGAAGAATTTTTCAGATGGGATGAATTTTTCTGACTGGCTTGGCTGAGTCCTTCCACATGGCCCCTGCCATGGCAGAGATCTTCCTAATATCCTGCTTTGTTAACCAGTCCCCTGTCTAGGCAGTATTTTCATCTTTGTTGTGTGATATGTCCTCTATTAACTCAAAATCCCCATTCTCCACTCTTCACTGCCTGACTTACAAGGATAACAGAAAATATCCCTGGCGTTGACTCTCTCTGCCCCCTACATTGGCATCATATCCTGGAACAATCATTATATAACAGTCCTGGGTTTGCATCCCAGATCAGCTTCTTAGCCAGAGCCTTTTGTATAACCTAAAGCCACTTCACCACTCTGATCTTCAATTTCCTCATCTGTAAAATGAGGATTAAAATGTTGAAGAGAAAAAAGGAGATAATATATGTAAAGGACTTGACATATAGCAAAAAATTCAATAAGATGGCTGCTATTATTGAGATTTTTATTCTGATTCTTAAATCTGTACTCTTTCCATTTTTCTGTGCCATTCTGCCTGTCATATGCCCCCTGACATGAGCTTACTGACATAATTGTCAGAAATAGCACTGTGATTTATAATGGCCTTCAGAGACTGTCTTAAGAATTTAGATGTACTTCATTGTTAAACGAATCAAATTCAGAATTGAAAAACAGAGCAGAAAGCTTTCAATAGCAACCTACTTTTCAGTACTTAAAACAGATTTTTTAAATGAATTTATTAATGATATTTCTGGAATACTGGCATTCAAAGAAGGAAAAATCTGTACTTCAGATCTCTGAATGACTCTGATGGTCATACCTGAAACTGGGATGTTGTGAAAACCAACATTATTCCTTTGTGACAGTGATAAGTAATTTAACTCTTTCTGTGTTGATTTCTCATTAATAAATCGAGGAAACAGGAAAGTAAATTATTGTGGAAGTAGGGCTTCAGTTTAAACATCTTAAGTCCTCTGATAGAGCAACACTGTGGGTAGGTCAGCAGACAAGAAATAATAATGAAACACAGTTGTGTATGCGATTTTACAAAGCTTTTTCCTTCCATGATCTTTTCTGAACTCATGACAACCTGGGAGGGGATGAGAGAGAGAATTATCCATTGGACATTTTTCAAGCTTCTTGGACTCCTGTATCATCTGTCACCACTGACCATTATCACATTATGAATCTTCCTCCTCCCCTGCACTCTGTGACATTTCCCTCTGGTTATCCTCATATGTCTGCCCACTCTCATCCACAGTTCCTTGGATGACTTTTCCCTCTTCCTCTAAAATGTTGTTAATCTCTTGGTTTTTACCTTCAGCTTTTTTTCTTACTTTAATCTCTAAGGGCAATCTCAGTTCACTAAATGATTTCCATTAGCTTCAATTTTGACCTGATTTGGTAGTTCCAGCCCAAATCTGTCTCCTGAGCTCCTGATATCCATCCCACTGTTACTGGACTTCTTAATTTGTATGTCCCCTGGGTACCTCATGCTCATCCTTTGCAAATCCCTCCCAGCCAAGTTTCTGTATCACTTTGTCTGGAGGAATGACAACACTTTCCATCCATTACCTTAGCCCAAATCCTCAGCATCATCCCTGATACTTCCCTTTCTCTTCCTATCCTCATTCAATAATTCACTTAACTCTGTTGATTCTGCCTCCTTAAAAGCTCTCAAATATTCATCCTCATGGCTACTACCTTAGCTCAGACACTCATCATTACTTGCATCCTGCTGCAACAGCATCCTAATAGTTTTTCTTGCTTTTGTTCTCTGCCACCTGCCAAGCCAATCATACCACAGTAAGAATGATCCTTGAAAATGCTTACCTGTCTGTGTCCTTACAGACACCTTATTTACACATATAAGATCCTACACCTTATTTACATATATATGCATATGAAGAGAAAGAGTCCATCATTTCCTGTAGCAGGATACACAAAACACTGTCTAATCTAGTCTTTACTGCTTCTCTTCAATTCTTCAGTTCTTGACATTCTCAACTCTATTGCTTTGTATGATCCTTATCTAACCATATCTACCTGGAATGAATTCCTTGCGGTTTCTACATTTGTCAAAGTGGTCTCAGGTCTCTATACCTTGTAAAGCAACTCACTCTGCATGCAGCTGCCAGCTTCTCTATACTTATGACAACCTACCCAGACAGACTGTGCTCCAGGTCCTGGAGGAGGTTTCCTCTGAACTCTTTCTTCTTGGGTTAAGTCCTCTGTTGCAATCTATGCCTTTAGCACTAGTTGCTGAATTACAATTACCAAATTACTTTTCTCTTTCTCACTAGACTCTGCCTTACTTACCTTTTTTATGTCCAGCACCCCACCACCTAAAACAGTAAATACTTAGCACGTGGAAAATACTTAATGTTCTTTGGATAAAATAACATTTTATTGTTGGGAAAACCAAGACAGAGAAAGGCCAAAATCTTCCCATGAGTACATGGTATAGGCAAAACCAGGTTCCCAATCTTCCAATTCTTTCTCCAACTTTTTTATTCTATTGCTATTTCTGTAAAACAGTAGCCTTAAACATAGACCAAAAAGGGGCTTTTATAAACAGTTTAGTTTTAAGTCCATGAAACCTCTGCAAAGAAAACATGACTTGGCGAAGTCAAGAAAATATTCTGCTTAGATATGACTCATCCTTGTGCCACGCTTCTGAGGTTGAGAATGCTGAGCTTTGTCATCCCTGTTTACTCCAGGCTTGCAACGAGTCACCCAAAACTTAAGAATTAGATGGCTCCTTCCTGTTTATGTCTCTCTGTTTCCATTTCTAGGAGGTGATGATTTTCAATTGGATTAACTGTTCCTGTGCAAAAATCATTACCCCTTGAGATGGAGTCAGGATAGGGTAAATAGCTCATCCCAAGTATTATCACAGCACTAAAATAAGTGTATGTACTTTCTAGTGATGATAATAGACTTACTAGTTTTTTAGGCACTGTTTTCAGAAATTTGCATACAGTATTTTATTTACTCTCATATAAGCTTTACCATAAAATAAATTGCAAATACCTACTGTGAGATGTTCTGCTGCTATGAGGCATTTAACAGATTGTTTTTGAATGAAAAAATGTTTCTAGCATTGTGGAGAGTGAGGATGCACACACACACACACACACACACACACACACACCATGCCCTCTGCCCTTAACTTTTATCTAATTGGGCAAATTGGTCTAATATATAAGCAACAATTAGAGACAAAGAGAATTATTTCTTTAACACTTTTGTGCTAGACACTGTGTTAAATACTATATATAATTGTGTGGTAGGTGTATTTAAATCTTTACGGGAACCCTATGAGGTTTTCTAGGTGGTCAAGTGTAGACAG
The DNA here is from genome assembly GCF_000951045.1 of Mandrillus leucophaeus. Lineage (NCBI taxonomy): Eukaryota > Metazoa > Chordata > Mammalia > Primates > Cercopithecidae > Mandrillus > Mandrillus leucophaeus. The sequence continues at coordinate 1,378,581 of NW_012105498.1, read as the reverse complement.
AGCCAGAATTTAAGTCTAGCCTGCTTGGCTCTTCCAGTTCCATCACATGACATTTAAACCAAATGAGATCACAAAGGAATGCAGAGGGCAGGGGAGAAGGAATGAAATTGCCAGAAAAGACTTAGTGGGTCCAACGTGAAAATGTGATTGGGAATGGATGGGCAGAAAGGAGGGAATTCAGGAGCTGAATTCGGGAATTCAGTGGGAGCGCAGTCTTCAGGACAGGCACCCACAGATAGAACAAAAGGTTACTGACCTATTAGGAAAATGGATCTCATTCCTCTGTATCCAGTATCTGTCATCACTGGGCCTGTGGTTTTTCACCAGATGCTCCTGTGTAATAACTGAGCAGTTATCTTTCAACTTTTATACAATGACTAAAAGGTGAATTTTAAGCCACACATTTCTTGTGTATCCTTCCTCTGGGAAATTATATTTCTAGGAAAGTCATTTTGTACTAGAAATCAATATCTTAAATATCCTAGTGGGTGCAACCCACTGCCCTGAAAATGCCATTATTTATTAATCCAACCAGCAGGACTTCATGAAACAGAAGGGATGATGTTGCTAGTGCAGAAACTCTCTCATTGGCAAGTAAGGGCCTGCATTATGGCATACAGAAAACAGGTATACTCTTCTGGACTGGGAACCAGACTACCTAAATTCAGTCCTGGCTTTGCACTAAGTACAGTTATTGAAATATTCTTGAATAAGTGTCTTTACGTTGCAGAACCATTCAATAGTTCTCCTACCTGTGAAATGTCCAAGTTGGAGTAACTCAGAGTATCCTAAGACGTCCTCTTCAAAATCATTTGTTACAGTGTTTGTGAAACAATTGCATATCATATACCCTTCTTGTAGATTGACAGTGCATTAATATCTCTGATGGCCCTGTAGAAAACAAACCAATTCAACACTAATTAATCCAACAGTTAAATAATTATTTGATAAAACATACTCTGGGAAAAATTTCACTGTGTACTCTGCACTGAATAGAAATTTCTGGCAGTTCTGAGAAAATTCAGTTTGCTTTCAAATATGATTTTAGGTTGCCTCTATCATATTCTCAATTGAAGTTACTGACATTTTAAAACTGCACAAGGACTTCATAAAGATACTGTTATATTATCCTGACTGCCTTTTTCTCTTTCCCTAGTGTTCTGGTGCAAATTAAAGTGTTTTACATAACTCTAAAGGTAGTGAAGTGGGAAGAAGAGAAGATATATTGTTTTTGCTTTGTTTGCTGAGTGAACAGTTTGAGGTGTGAGTTAAGGATGCAGATATCCATCCTTCTGGGAGCTTCAGATTGCAGTCTGAACTGATTCTTCAGCACAATCGTCATATTATAACCTCAGTACTCAGTAACAGAGTACTGAGGTGGCCTTTGGATTTGTAGTCTTAAAGTCAAATTATAGAAATATAATTATCTTACCATGAGGGATTGTACCAGGAACTATGCTAGTGAATGGCAGCGTGACAGTCATTAAGATAGGTGCCTGCCCTCAAGGAGATCGCAGTCCAGTGAGGGAAACAGATAAAGAACTGCACGATTATAATACAGTTATGTAAATTGTTTGAATTAGGTCACACATGAGGTGCAATGGCAACTTGGAATGAAGTTCTTTGTAAACTATGACTAAAAGATATTTGCAAGTCCCCTTCTTTGATCCAATCAGTGCAGAAAAAAAAGGAAATTCTTCTTGTGTTTGTTTGTGGCTGATTAACTTTCTGTCTCGACCAGCATAATGATCATGATGATGATGAATGAGGAGGCATGATAAGACATTATGAGAGATGGAACAATTTTATTTAATCCATGTTGTAAGATCATCAATCTTCTCTAAACAAGTAGATACCCCACTAATAATAAATGCAAACAATCATTCACTCATATAACTTTCTTAAAAGAATTTTATCAGTGGATGGAGGGTGAGATCCCTCAGTAAAACCCAGAAGCATAGGTACCAGAATTTTTCACTTTGCATCCCCATATGTTACGTACCAAAGCAGCAGAATTTCCCCTAAGGAATTTTGGGTTATTATGAACAGTTAAACAGAAAATGAAACTTAGATCCTGGAGTGAAATGTCCAATTTACAGGTAGCAACCTTGTGAAGCAATGAAGGGATGTGTGTCTTAGGCAAGGCCACCAGCTAGTCAGGGACAGAGGCAAGACCGAGATCTAGGGCTCCTGACTCCCCATTCCAGTGCACTGTATCATGCTCCTTTCTGTGGTATCTCAGGACACTTGTGAATATTTTCAATTTTCATCTAATGTATTTAACACTTTTCTAAAATAAGTAATTGGGTGGAAGTTTAAAAAGAATCCCTAACTAATACCTTACCTTGTCACAAGAGGACATTCATACATTTCAAATTTATTATATCCAACATAAACATATCCACCAATGATTTTATCATAGAAAACCAAAAAAAAAAAAACACACATGAAAAATTAGGATCATATTACTGATTTCCAGTAATATATTGGAACAGGCACATGATGAGCAATTGAAAAATTCTGGCCAACAGTCTAATTATCTGCTATTTGATTAAAAATAAATCAAAACAATGGATAATATCACTGTCAGTTTTCTCTCAGACAGATTTCAAGAGCCCAAATGCTACAAAGACAGTGAAGTGCTTGAGACTAATGTGAAAGAGACATTGAAATAAGATGAACATTATTTAAACAGCAACCCTATACCATGCCAAACATTTGGTAAATAAATACAATCTCATTGAGTCCTCACAATGACTCTGTAAGATAAACTCTCGTTTTTAAGCAGATGGATCTTGGCTAATGCCTCTCTAGGCTTTAATTTCCTCATCTATAAAAGACAGATTTTTTTTCACCCTACTCCCTTGTAGGATTCTTGAGTTCTCCCTTGAGAACTCAAGATAATGCCTGTGAAGAACTTAGCAGAGGACCCAGCACCTAGTAGTTGCTATATAAAAATAGTTTTTAACATGATTGTACTCCTCAGTCCCATCATTAAGTTTTACAGAAAGTTGTGTTTTAGAATTTACTTCTGCAACTTTTAGAATGTAGAGAGCAGGTAAGGTGAAGCATGAACTTCCAACACCCTCACCTGTAGCTATGTTAACACTTCCAATGACTTTTCTTGATTAAGAAACCATGTCAGAAGCATCCCAAAGTCCTGTGGATTTTATTTGCAAGACCCTTCACTCCTTTAGTAAGGGGATGATCAAAGAATAATTTTTTAGAAGTTTCAAAGTTAAAGCCAGTAGTAAAGAATTAGGGAAACAGAAACAGAAACATTACTGCCAACTCCCCATGTGCAGAGAACAACCTACTAAGGAAATCTTAAGACCAGATGCAGATTGGTAAGATGTTCCAGAAATGTAAAGAAGTGGAGTTTGCCATCCAGATTTGTTCCATATTAGTTTAACCTTGATTTCTAATTAGAATAAAAAGTAATGTGAAAGAACAACAAAATTTTATAGAAAAAAATCTGCTTCAACCTCACCAAGTTATATTTTCCTTAGCTATGTATTTTTTCAATATACTGAAAACACAGATTGTACTGATATGTACCTATTTGCTTAGAAACAATATAAATTCTATTGGCACAATAATAAAAATAAACCAGTAAAATCCAACCATTTTCCCTGTTCTTTAAATATTCTTCTCATTATTCAAGTAAAAGCCTTAATAATGATTACCAATTATAACCTTGTATTTCTATCTCAGACTTCTTTCCAGAGTCTCAATGAACTGAGTAGCTGTACTAGGATCATCACCATCTAACAACTTCCCAAGGTGGTCAGGGGTAAATGGTACCCCCCTGGGGCATCACAAGGTCAATTATGACATTTATGTGAATCAAAATGCTGCAAGGGGTGAGTCTCAGTGCACCACAGATGCTCCCTTAGTGTCATGTTCAATTAATGTAAAGCTTGTGATGATTCTAAGAGTTAAAGTGACACTTTTTATTATCTACAGTTTTATTATCTACAGAACAGGAATACTAAGGCCAGACACGGGGGCTCATGCCTGTAATCCCAGCACTTTGGGAGGCTGAGGTAGGCAGATCACGAGGTCAAGAGATTGAGACCATCCTGGCCAACATGGTGAAACCCCATCTCTACTCAAAGTACAAAAATTAGCTGGGCGTGGTGGCGGGCACCTGTAATTCTAGCTACTTGGGAGGCTGAAGCAGGAGAATTGCTTGAATCCGGGAGGCAAAGCTTGCAGTAAGCTGAGATTGTGCCACTGCACTCCAGCCTGGCAACAGAGCAAGACTCCATCTCAAAAAAAAAAAAAGGAAATACTAAGTCCAACCTTGCAGGATTGTTGTGTATGTTAGAAAAATATTATGTTCCTACTGCCCTACCTGGTACTTATTAGTAATTCAGTAAATGATAGCTATTAGCTATTTACATTATTATCTTTGTAATCTACCTTCTCTTCATCATCTTCTTTAGGTCTCAGTGTAAATCAAAGAGAATAACATTGCTTGTTCCAAAGGACTACCACAAAGACTAAATAACACAGGCGAAGGTGCTTTGTCAACAACTCTCAGCATTGTGTGTGATTCTTAAAAATAATAATTAACAAACAGACTGGAGCCTCTGGAAAACTCTTTCCAGTAAGCTACAGTACAAATAATAGAGTCTATGATCTTTAAGGAAAACCAAAATTACTCTTCACTCGCAGAACTTTCAGAGACTCTTTCCTTGCAGTCTCCTTACAAATGACTGCCAGTGCCAGGATCTGAAGGTCCATGGGATGCAGCATGCACAGGTAGAGCACAAAAGAGAGGGAGCAGGCAATAAACAACTTACCACTAACCCCTCTGAGTCATGGATGGGTGGGTTTTGTCCTTCACATAGCGTCTGCTAGAACAAAGAAGGGGTATTCATGTATGGTGTCAGATGCAGGGTGATATGGTTTGGCTCTGTGTCCCCACCCAAATCTCATGTTGAATTGTAACCCCCAGTGTTGGAGGTGGGGCCCGGTAGGAGGTGATTGGATCATGGGGACGGTTTCTCGTGAATGGTTTAGCACAGTGCTCTTGGTGCTGTTCTCACAGAGTTATCACAAGATCTGGTTATTTAAAAGTGAGTGGCACCTCCCCTGACCCCTTGCTCCTGCTCTGGCCTTGTAAGATGAACCTGCTTCCCACTCTCCTTCTGCCTTGGTTGTAAGTTTCCTGAGGTTTCCCTAGAAGCTGAGCAGATGCCAGCATCATGCTTTCTCTATCGTCTGTGGAGCTGTGAGCCAATTAATTCTCTTGTCTTAATAAATTACCCAGTCTCAGGTATTTCCTTATAGCAATGTGAGAATGGACTAATACACAGGGCAAAAAAAAAAAAAAAAAAAAGAACTTATTCTTAAGTATAGTTATAATCAAAGACCCTGTTTTATTGGTGGGAAATACTTTTTCCCACTCTTGACTTTCCCTTCCCTGTGGAAGACAATGCCTGATCATTCTACATAAGCGATAGAATGAATTAACAGATTGTAAAGTTAAGGTGCAGAAATTGGACATATATAACCTAATCCTCTGTCTTGGGAGTAGCCTGAATCACTCCAGTTTTTAGTGGTTCCATAATCAGCCCTTTGTTTCTTATTTTGAGAAACAGACATTTTAGACTGAATAGAATTTCCGCCACCATCCCCAACCTACTCCTCCAACACAAACTCACATCAACATCCACCTTTAATCTAGCTTTGACTCTCAACTCTCCATGTTTTTGTACTTTTCCCCCAAATGTAGGCACTCTTCAAAGTTCAAGCTGGCTGCGGTGGCTCACACCTATAATCCCAGCACTTTAGAAGGCTGAGGTGGCGGATCACCTGAGGTTGGGAGTTCAAGACCAGCCTGGCCAACATGGTGAAACCCCATCTCTACTAAAAATACAAAAATTAGCCTGTATTACAGGTATAGTGGTGCATACCTGTAATCCCAGCTATTCCAGAGACTGAGGCAGGAGAATTACTTGAACCCAGAAGGCAGAGGTTGCAGTGAGCCAAGATCCTGCCACTGCTCTCCAGCCTGGGCAATGGTGAGACTCTGTCTCAAAAAGGAAAAAAACAAAGAAAAAGCACAGTTCAGCCCCCATCCTTCCCCTCTCTTTCATTATACTCTCTTGAACATTTCTTCTAATTTCACCATATGTCAGTAATGATTAAGTTTGACTACATATAAAAAGCCCAAAAATACCAAAATAGCCATGATTTACACAAGAAGTTACTTTCTTTCTCATATATAAGAAGCATCAGGGTAGGCTCTTCAGGGTGAGTATGGCAGCTCTACAGATTTACCAAGGGCCTCCAGGTTCCTTCCAGTACTCTTATCTGCCATTCTTAGGGTGTGGTCTTTGTCTTTAGTGTTCAGTTTGGCTGCTGAAGTGCCAGACATCATTTCCTTTGCGAAAAGCAAATGGCATGGAAGATAAATATGACCTCTTCTTTTGAAGAAGACTTTCTGGAAGTACCATATACCCCTACTGCTTACATTTCACGTGTCAGATTATAGTATCATGGATATAGCTAGATGCAAAGAAATATAGTCTTTTAGCTACATGGCAAAGTACCTGGTTAAAACTTGGAATTCTGTTAATTTGAGAGAGAAAGATTAATGGCCAAACATGGCTTCCATGATCAACTATGGACCAATAACTTAAATCTGTCTCTAGCCCCAACCTGATCCTAAGTGTAAATTCTCATTTCCAACCACCTGCTTGATTTCTCCACTAACACCACATCCAAAACAAAGTGCTTTCATTGAATCTCATGCCTAAAGGAATAAAAAGCTACTATGTACCTCAAGGCAGTTGATACACACAACAGGAACAGTGAGATTATGTGAGTAATGCTCCCTTCACATGCAGAATGACAAATTTGAAAGCCCTGATCAGGCTTCCATCTACTTTTCCAGGCAGATTTCCCCGCTACATACCCAAGCAAACCCACTAGACTCCAGAGATTCTGGACAATACATAATTTCCTAAACCAAGTGCATTCTTTTGTAAGTTGATGCCTTTGTTCATTCTGTTTCCTCAACCTCCAATGCTTTTATTTTCATCTTTCTTTGGCCAACTTGTATTCATTTCTAGGCTTGCAACAAATACTACCTATTCCATGAAGCCTTGTCTTGTTCCCCATGATTGGAATTAATATTACTTCTTCAATTTATTCAGCAGCATGTTGTTCATCATTCCCTTATGCATCTTTTACAGTATGTCTTGCCCTGTATTTGTGCACATGACTATCTGCCATGCTAGACAAGCATCTCGTTGATGGAGGGGGCCAGATTTTGCTCATACACACAAACACACACACACACACACACACACACGCACACACGGTATCTAGCACTGTTTTTTATGGGGAGTAGGTAGTTAATTCATGTATGCTGGGCAAATGGAAGTTAACATGAAAGTAGAAGCTTTAATTAGTCAGTCAACCTCTGAGGGCTAATGATGTGATCCTCCTCTCTGGGAGAAAAGATGCCCTCCAGAGGCAGAAATACAGTGGCAAGTCCAGACACGTAACACAAACAGATCTGGGTTCAATTCCTAATTTTCCCATTTACATGCTAGGTGAACTTGATGTCTGTGAACCTTACCTTTTTAAACTTGTAAAATAGGTAGAATGGTAACAAATTTACAGTGCTCTTTTTATTCAGTGCCAATGTATATAAAGTGCCTATTGTAGTGGTTGACCAATAGCAGGCATTCAATAACTGTTAGTTTCCTTCCTCACTTTCTACTCCTCTTGCATGCCATACTAACAGATAGTAGGTAGACTAGGGCATCTTTGCCTGAAAAAAATACATAACATGTATTTTCATGTTGGATGTCTATAAAGATTGACATAAGGCAATAAAATAAAAGTTTTTTAAATAAAAAATTGTTAAAATTTCTGACAGTTTTATCAAAACAACACTAAGGAATTATTTAAAGTGAGTAAGAAGATGTATTAAATGTGTTAGATTCTGAAAGCAAAAGTTGAGAGGAATGAGAGAGACAGAACAGCAAAGAAACATAAAATCCCAGTGGGAGATTTTGGACTAAGTAAGGGGCTACAACTAAAGCTAATTTGCAGAAATTATGAACTATATGACTTTATCAAGAAATTACAGAAACCCACATGTCTGTGGATTATCAAACAAATTACTTCACTTGAATACATATTTCTCTGCCTATTTTATAGATTCCATATTCTCCTCCTTCTTGGAGTTGGTAACTCCATCTTCTCTAACTGATGAAATCAAATTGAAAAAGGCCCCTTGTGGATATTCCTTCTTGCCAGAATTGATCTAAATCTGTCCTAGGCAATAAGCCTCTTCCTTGACAAACAGTCTGCCTTGATTAACTTCACAAGTTAGTTCCCTTAGAGCGCTCACCCATCTGTAAAACAGGAAATCCTCCTCCCCACCACCCCAGATTACCAGTCTGTAGGGCATTTCTTCGAAACCCAATACCTGCTTTCTTTTTGGCAAATTTGACGGGAATCAAGTATTCATTTTACTTAATTATTCCACTGCCAGTTGCTGTTATGCCTAAAACTCAAAGATGAAACACTTACAAGCAACAGAAGCCTGTTTGCAGGTTTCACTTATCCATCATTTCTAACCTTTGATTCAAGACAGGAAGCACACTGGCCAAGTGTATTGCCATGATGTAGAGCCTAGAGGATTAATAATTCTTGGCAGTTTTTGTCAAATATCCCTGCTAAAATTGGAGGTAATGAGAAGTTCCTAAAGACAGATGAGATCTCAACTTTAAAGGTATCGCCCCAAACTTAGGTTACAGAACATTTTCCCTTTGCTCTGTGGTTAACTCCTAGTACCATCAAAAGCAGCCTGGGGTCTTGCAGAACAGGAACCTGTCATCTCATCACCCCGTCATTCAGAGTAGACTGCCCTTGTTTTTCTCTACAGATTGTACATGCTTTTATTGTTGCATTTAACAAACCAAACAGAAAGAATTTGCTTACAGTAGTTTTTTGCCTATTAGTCTCATAAATTGTGTGAAGGCAGAGATACCATCTTGTTCATCTTTTACCTTCAGCACTGAACACACTATTTGGAGTTCTTAAGAAACACTTAAGAAATACTGGGGCCCAGGTGAGAAGAGAAAACAGAGAACAAGTAAAGGGACATAGGCCAATTCCAAGGTGGTCCCCAGACAACTATTATAATCATGGATATTGAGATTGTGGAATGGAAAAAGGCAGTCATAGCTTTATATTATGGGCTGATAATTAGAGTTCTGGATCTTGCTGGTTTGAAGCACCACTGACCAGCGATCAGTTAGACAGCCTGAATGCCTTTTACCTCTGGTTCCTTGTCTAATCATCTTCCCCGCATCATCCCAGCTTGCCTTCCACTGGATGCTGACTTTTGTAGCAATAATTAATGTGGCTGAGTTTCTCTCATGCTTTCCTGCCCAATTTATACGCTTCTAGCAGAGCTGATTGGCCAACTTCAGGTTTCCCGATTACTTCCTTATCAAAGCCCAGCTTTTGCTAACCTGCAAAAAACGGTATCGGGCTGGGTACAGTGGCTCATGCCTGTAATCCCAGCACTTTGGGAGGCTGAGACAAGAGGATCACTTGAGTCCAAAAGTTCTAGACCAGCCTGGGCAACATGGCAAAACCCCACCTCTACAAAAAAGACAAAAATTAGCTGGCAGTTGTGGTGCACACCTGTGGTCCCAGCTACACAGGAGGCTGAGATGGGAGGATCACTTGAACCCAGGAGGTGGAGGTTGCAGTGAGTCAAGATCACACCACTGCACTCCAGCCTGGGTGACAGAGTGAAACCCCATCTCAAAAAAAAAAAAAAAAGAAAAAAAGAAAAAGGACAAAACTGAAAATATGTATATATCAAATAGAAATCTCTCATTCTTTTTTTCTTCTCAGTAGAAACGTTTCCCCACCTGTCAAATTGCCCTCAGTCCATACACATGTTTTGCTGAATGTGCTGTTGATTTCCTCCTGGGAACTTTCTCTTGTTCTCTATGAATGTATCAAACTTTGAACAAGATTTCTCTTCTTCCAAGGAACCACCTTCTGCTTATTAATACAAACAGCCTCTGAGCAGAAAGAAGTCTTCTCCTCAAAACACGTGCCATAAATAGCTATTGAATTTTGTTGAGTGGCTGTGGTTACTCCTGTGAGGACTAATCACAGTTCCATCCTGCAGAGTTCCTGTAATTAGACTTTGGGACACCCTGGTGTTACTCTGGTAATCTCAAGGAGATTTGTTAAATTTGCTAAAAATGCTCCAAGCCATCAAGCTTTCATTTGGGAAACAAATAGATGTCTGTGAGATTGGAAATGGTTGTGAGATTGGAAACAGGTTTAGAGATGTCATGGTATCAATAAAAGAAGAGAAGATGTTCTTCATTTACAGTGTTTGGGAACTAAGTACTAGATTGAAGAGTTTCAAGCTCTGATTTAAGTAGACCCAAAATTCTTCTTAGGGACCTGAGGGATGCTCTACAGTTGGAGTGGAACAGAAACCAGAAATTCTGTTTTCCCTGTCTGCAATCACATGTTTTATTTTTATATTTCTAGAAGCTTCCTTTTGAAGAAAAAAAAATGATTTATTCTGGTAATAAAATTTTCAAAACATTGCCCATAGATTTTGGTGACAGAAACAGACAGACTGACAAACAGATAGGTATTGGCCAAAGTAAATATCTGAGACCTCTGTCTGTCCATCCTATTGCCACTACTCTAACCAAACCATCATCATTTGGACTGCTACCTTTCACCACTACCTGGGATCTCAGCATCCTGTCTTGCCCAATCTATGGTTCTCCTATCCATTCTCCACCCTAAAGCCAGAAAGATCTGTTTTCAATGTAAATCTGATTATCTCACGTCTGTTTAAAATCCCCAATGGCTTCCCATTACTCTAAAAAAAGAAAGTATCCTTCATAAGACCTACAGGATTCTCCATGACCTGGCTTCCCCTTCCCTCTGGTCTCATCTTGGAATGTCCCGGACATTGATCTTCTTTCAGGTTTGCTGCCTGCCGTTTCCCATTGCAGAGCCTCTGCCTGTGCAGCTCCCTCTGCCCCCCCTCCTGCTCCTGCTGTGCTCAGATTAGACAGCAGCTCCTCTTGGAAGCCTTCCCAACCTGGTCCCTCCAGAATAGTTTCCATTTCTCTCCACGGTATACTCTCATGGATTACTTGCCCATCTGCTTTTTATGATGTGTTGTACTGGTAATTATTTCTTCTACATCTGTTTTGTCTCTAAATTCCAAAAGTGCCTTGTTTCTCTTTTCACACTGTATCTCCAAATACCTAACATCATGCATGGCACATAATGAGCATTTATTGAATATGACTGAAGCCATGATTGCATGGTTTCAGGCATCTAAAAGTTACACTGTATTGACTATTTTCAGAGCAGTCCTATAGTCTCTGACTGCTTTACCAACTGGAAAGAGAGTACTGTGGAGTAGAGCAAGACCCATTGCCCAGTCAGTCCAGCCCACATGGAACATCTTCTGCTCCAAGCTCACATAGTATTTACTGACAATAGAACCACTAGTCCCAGATCTGGCACTGAGGAAGGACCAGGTAAATATTGTTAGATAGATCAATATTAAAATAAATGCAAATTTGTACTAAATCATTACTGCATCCCATAAAAGTCGAGTTGAAACATAGGTTTCTGTGCTGATACATATTATTATTGCAATTTTTCGTTTATCTATATACCAGCCTCCCTGATATAGGAGTTTTACATATGTTACCTCGATGAATTCAAACAATATCTATTCAGGCAGGATTAGTCTACTTTACAGAGTAGGAAACAGAATTTAAGAACCTTGTCTATAGCCACAGAGCAAGTAAATAGCAAAACAAGTGTTCCCAGGTCTTACAAATATTTTCCATTATCCTGTTGCCAAACATGTTGCCAGTGTTCAATAAATTAATGAATGAATGTATGGATGACTTACACTAGGTGCATGGAAAAATGTTGCACCTTGAAAACTTAAGTGCTAAAGTTTAAAGACTATAGGCCCGGTGTAGTGGTTCACTCCTGTAATCCCAGCACTTTGGGAGACTAAGGCAGGAGGACTGCTTGAACCTAGGGCTTCAAGACCAACCTAGGCCAACAAAGCAAGACCTAGCCTCTACAAAACATAAAAACATTAGCCATACATGGTTACTACTCAACTACTCAGGAGGTTAAGGCAAAGATCCCTTGAGCCCCAGAGTTTGAGTTTGCAGTGAGCTATGATTGCGCCACTGCACTCCAACTTGGGTGACAGAGCGAGACTCCATCTCACACACACAAAAAAAAGACTCTGCTATTGGAATACAATACTAATAATATTCACATAAACTATAAATACTAAAAGTATAAACATAATGTACTGGATCTCTTTAGGTTTTTCCCTCTAAATTTCTGAACTATTGGCAAATGCTGGGGACATATTCTACAGACATTTTATTCAATTAAATGAGCTACTGAACAGAACCTTACAGTGTGAAAGTCAGACTGCAGCACAGTATTTGAGCTATCAGCCCTTTTTGAACAGTCACTGAGGAAAGAGTACTAAAAGTGTTTGCAAAAATGTGTACAAGAAGAAAAGAGAATGATGGGGTGATTCTAAATGACTTACAATATATAACAGCACAGCAGCAGTAGCAGCAAACACATACACATACACATACACACACACACACACACACACACACACACAGACACACACAGTGCTTACTTCTTTCTTTATTTCAGGTACTGATCTGAGGGCTTTTCATCTATAATTCATTAATCTTCACAACAACTTGTGAGATAGTTCCTACCATGTTTAATTGAATCTAGGTTGTCCTTAATTGTAAGATGTACCCTATGTGTTACCAAGAAAGGAAAAATTCTGCCAATTAAATTATGAGATGGCATTGATGGTGGAGAAACATCCTGATTTTAGACATAAAAAATGTTTTAAATCTTTAAGTTGATGAAATACAATATTTTAATCCCATTTTACAGATGGGGAAACTTCAAGAGACCGAACAAGATGAGGCAGTTTTCTGAAGTTCAGACAGTTTGTGTTCTGAATTTAGTTCAGTTCAATTTAGCCTGGTTTTATGAGCACCTTTTCCTCTTTGCAAGGGATACAGAGGTAAGTAAGACTCCACCTAACTCTGATGAGTCAAGAAATCTAGAAGGAAAGATAGACCTGCAGATGAATCAACTGAAATGTAGCCTGCTAAGCACAAGAATAAGAGCGCATACAAGGTTGCAATGTGGCACAGAGAGTGAAAGAAATAGCCCTATCTAGATAGATTCAGGAAGGATTCCCAGAGAAAGTCATGGTTTTCAAAGAATGAAAGTTGCAGAATTCTTTTATAATAATCAATACTTCTACTTTCATAACAATGTCAGAAAAAATTCTTGGCCAAGAATTTGATTTGCACTGTATAAATTGTGGTCATGTGTGTCTGAAAGAAGAAAAGCTGTTCAGTGGTCCAACTCATGTGCATGTTTCCAATGAGACTTAGGAAGTGGGAGAGGCTGAAGGAAGGAAGCTGAGCCCTCAAGAATATGAGATTACTATTATTACAGAGGAGGCTTCCATTAAGAAAATGGCTGAAAGATAAGGCTGCTCAGTAGGGAGGGGTGGGCAGGTATGCTACCACTCCCCTGCTAGTAAATCGTGATGAATCGTCTCTCCATTCACCAACTTCTTTAGAGACTTCCTAGGAGCACTACAATCCCTGAGCAGCACCCTATACTAATTCCTAACACAGCACATATCAGACTCAACTGTAACTGTATTTACAGCCTTTGCACTGGTTGTTCCGTCCTAGAGCACTCTTCCCTCAGATGCCTGCATATCTAACTCCCTCACCTCCTTCAAGCCTTGCCTCAAACATCTCTTTTTCAGCGAGCCCTACCTTTAAAAAACACCCCATTTAAAAATGCAGCCTTCACTGCCACCGTAGTCCTACTCTATCTCAGAATCCTGATCCCCCTTACCATGCTCTATTTTTAACTTTTTCCATAGCAACAATCAACTCCTAACCTATCATACTATTTGCCTATTTATTATGTTTATTGTTTTTTGCCCATCTCCTCTTACTAGAATATAAAATCCATGAAGGCAGGAATTTTTATCTGTTTTTATTCACTGACAGATCCCAAGCTCCTAGAACCATCATTGACACATAGTAAATGCTTAAAAGTATTTGCTGAATGAAAATGAGTAAGTGAGTGGCCAAATCAATGTACCTTCTTACCCATATTCCCAACCAAACATCAAGCTGTGCAACTGTAGGAAGAAAGCCTTTGCTGAGTCCCAACAAACAATAGAGTGCCTGGCACATAGTAGATACTATGAAAATAATGTCACATTTAATATTTAAATGAATATTATCTCATTTCCATATGTGGGAGTTTGATTACATTCTGAACTCAATGCTTTTGCCTGGGTGAGTAAGGAACCATATGTCCTCTCTATCTCTAGTCAACAGGTGATATTGGGAAACTTTATAGGCATATGAGATTTAGAAGGGTGAGTTCCCTAATATCAGGTCTTCTCCTGCTACCATACAGCCTATAGTTTCCATCCAGTTTTCAGAAAAATCATAGGTAAAATAACAAACTCAGTATTGGGGCAGGCAAAGTGATTGCCCAATTTTCTGATACTGTGGTGTGTAAATTTCATTACTTATCCTGATAAGCTACTATGATGGTACTAAGGATTTGGAGGAGTGATTTCAGATGCTCTTGAATGTCTTTCTCCCATTTTTCATATACTCATGAGTAAAATGAGCTTTATCCAGCACCTCCGCTGAGCTAGGGACCGTACTAGCTTTATCATTTGTGAAGAGTGCTACTGGTTAGCAGAGGTAGACTTAATTTGTTTATACTCCAGTGAGTAACACTAGAACCAGGGTATAGAATTTGTAGGGGAAACAAATTAGATTTTTTAGACTCAGTTAACAAATATTGAGTACCTACTGGATTCTAAAAGCTCTCATGTGTAATTCTCATAAGGACCCTGTTGGACAGGGATTCTTGCCCCTCATTTTGCATATACAGAAGCCCAGATACAAAGATATGAAGTAATTTGCTGAAACTCATACTGCAGCTTAAAATAGCGAGCTAATATTTGAATCCAGGACGATCTGAGTTTCCCATCTCATGATCTTTACATGAGTCATGCATATATAAACTTAAATGTTTTAATGATAATTGTGTATTAGCAATAATAAAATTCTATGCCAGGATATTTCTTCTTTTTCCCACCCCAAGTTTACTAACTAATGGCAGTAAGATACTGAAAGGTGAATATCAAAGCTTGATCTACATTTTCAGCTCAATTCAGAAATAAAAGACCATAATCAGGGCTGTGTCAGTCTCTCTGAAATATCTCAGTTAACATATCTCAATTGCCTAATACACAGACCCAGAACATAAGAGCTCTTGAAAGTGTCATAAAACCTGGGCTGTTCATCCAAGCCATCTTCCTCTTACCCACATTTCATTTTTTGAGTAGCCAGCTGATGGCATTTGGGGGAAAGGAAAATGATTTTAAGATGATTAATCTTTGCAGCCTCACCCAGCCCTGAAACCTGAAATGCCATTCACTGTGGTCCAGTGAGTTCTGGCTCTGCATAAGTTCAGATTTGCCTCTGTTTCCCTCAGATAAGAGACTTATCAGTCAACACTGGAGGGTCAACCAATCTGATAGACTGCCAGGACAGCCTGAAAGAGAAGGTGGGCTCAAGTGGGCCCCATCCCAGGAGACTCTGATGATGAGTTGTCCAAAATGATCAACATGCAAGCCTCCGGACATGTGAAATCTGCTCATACCACGTCTCTTGGGGAATCGGGAGCATTGAGGACTTAAGAGAGAGAAAGAGACAGTTGTTCCTCTGGAAGTTATGCTTCTTCCTTGATTATAATCAAAAAGCTATAGCTGCAGGGAGGCCCAAGCTGTAAGGACCTCTGGTTAGTGTCCAATTAGTTCTATCTGCAGTCATGATAGTGATTGCCTGATTTTTAGTAACAATAGAAATGGACATTTCCCAACACCCTCAAAACATAGAAGCAGTCTATTGTAATAAGAAGAGTATCTTTAAAGAATACAAATCTGCTTTATAAGGTTGATTAAATGGTATAACCCATGTGATACAATCCATGAAACATAATAAATCTTCCCTTTGACAGAATGAGAATAATGCCTACATTTTGGAAGCTATCTTTTGGGTCACAGTTGAATATATCCTAGAGAAATGCAGTTGGTCTATTAATTATTATAGAAGCTGAAGCCCATAGAGGTTAAGTACCTTACTCACATAGTGAATTATGTTGAAGCCAGGACTAGAAATCCGCACTCCTCACTCCATCTAAACTTCTTTTTACTTCCAGGGTGCCTTCTCTGTTATCAAAACACATATTCACTAAATGCATGAGTGGGCGAGTGATTGTTTTTAAGAAGATAATACAAATAGAAAAATGTGATTTTTATAAAATAAGAGCAACTAAAGTTTAGATATCTCTGCTCCCAGCATCCTTTCCCATACCCCTCTAGTGAGAAAATGTTTTGAAGAAGTTTACTACATATGCATTTTTATGTCACATTTGAAAAATCACCATCCGTATTTCATCCCCCTTCCAGTACTTGTGGGACACTTGCTCATCTTTAGAGTAGAGAAGAGGTGAAATAAAGGAACTTCTGTTTTGCCAGTTATTATGTGAAATGCTCTTCCTTATATCATCTCATTGAATTTCTGCAAATATGTGAGATGTAGAAATGATAAACCTCATTTTATAGATAAAACTGAAGTTCAGATTACTCCACTTATTTTCTGAATGACAATCAGCTAGAAAGAGTGGACTGACTTAACCGTGTGTTTCTTCCCTCCAACATCTATGCTTCTTGCACTGTTCATATGTGCTTACCTTGACAATGTGAAAATGGTTCTTATGTGTCCAAGCCAGGCACAGTGGGATGGAGCAGAGAGCAGACTTTATTTTCTGTTGCTATTGTTCTTTCTCTTGCTGCATAGAAAGGGGAGGACCAGGTCTCCTCTAATCAAGCAAAGGCCTCAACTTCAAGAAATGAAGGAAATTGAGTCAAAGCACTCTGTTCCTTTGGTCTTAATGTTGTCAGAGAAATAAAGGCCTCCCTAGACCAAACAAGTTCACAGCACAGAAAGGAATAATATGCTGATTCATTTGTTCATTTATAAATCCATCTGTGAAAATTCTGTGCTGAGGCTTGATCTGGGAGCCCCTGATGTTGTTTCTGATGTAGTAAAGGAGATGAGACATATTTTCACTCAAGACTAGAAGTTGTAGGCTTCCCAGAGAGGTAAAAGAGCAGAGTGATTTGAAATTTTAGAGAAGGAAAGGGCTGCTTCTTCTGTATCTCAGCTTCTTTATCCTAAAATCGGGAAAACTATATTTATCACATAAGGTTTTTGTGAGAATTAGAATTAAAACCTTAAGTTCTTAAGTTCTTTATCTACAAAGTAAAAATAATCATACCTATATCTCAAACTGTTTACAGGGATTCAATGAGATGGAATTACATAAATGTACTTTGCACACAACCTGGCCAATAACAGGCACTCAGTGGGTTGCTGTTGTTGTTGCTGAGTAGTTGTTTTATTCCAAAGAATCTTTGACAGAATCCTCAAACTGGTGGCCCTTGTCTTTTACCTGTCCTCTATTAAAGCTGCATGTTGTTTCTTGTCCTCTGTTTTAGCTTTACATTACTGCTATGACAAATTTGCTTCCTCCATTTTCAAATCTTAGCAATGGCACTCAAGTCCTTTTCATGTTCCACTTCTATTCTGCCTTTCTCTTCTAGTTTTAAGGACTCATGTGATTAGATTGGGCCCACCCGCATAATCTAGGATAATCTCCCCATCTCAAGACCCTTGACCTTAATCACATCCACAAATGGCCTTTGCCACATAAGGCTCTAGAGATTAAGGTTCTCTTTGGAGAACCATTATTCTTCCTACCACAGTCTGCCCTCTGACCCCCAAAGATTCATCTTTTCACATAACTACAGAGTGTAATTCTACTAAGCTTCCCCCCACTGTATAACCAGGATCCCTTTCCTACAGTTTCCAATAACATGCTTCTCATTTCCATTTGAGCTATCACCCTCAGCATTCTCCAAGTCCAGATTTCTCTAAGAAGTTTTTAAAGCTTCCCTGGAAATATCCTTAAAGTCTGTATTTCTGCAAATCTCTTCTTAGAATCAGTCTAGGTTTTTTTCCTATCATGTTCCTCAACATTCTTCTAGCCTCTGCCTACTTCCCAATTCAAAAGCTATTTCTACACTCTTAGGTATTTGTTACATATACTTCTGGTACCAAAGTTGGTATTAGTTTTCTATTGCTGCCATAACAAATTATCACAGACCTAATGACTTAAAACAACACAAATTTATTATCTTATAGTTCTGTATGTCTGGTACAGATCTCACCAGAATAAAATAAAGCTTTCAGCAGTCTGTAGCCCTTCTGGAGGCTCAATAGGAGAATCATTTCCTGCTCATTCAGGTCATCATATGGTTGTAGGACTAAGGTGCCTGCTTTTTTT